>NW_008246054.1:6400901-6414122 GCF_000691975.1 Corvus brachyrhynchos
GGGCTACAGGGACCCCCAGGGCAAGGGCACGGGGCTGCAGGGGCTACAGGGACCCCCAGGGCAAGGGCACGGGGCTGCAGGGCACAGGGCAGGTCCTGTGAGGTGCTGAGCACCCAGCACAGATCCAAAACACCAGTGTGGGTCTGTCATCAAAACTGACCCACCCCAGGAGCTCCCTCCACAAAGGTGTCCTGTATCTTACTACGTTATGCTCTGAGATGGGGAAGGGCTAAAGCACCTCAAACCTAGGCAGTAAACTTACATACTCCCCATGAAAAATACACAGCCACAAAGAGGACCCCACATCGACCCACCAAATACCTGAACTTGAGGCTAGAGGGGATTGATGTTACATAATGTTCAGAGCAGAAAATTCAAGGACCCACTGGCCTGACTCAGCAATGCAGGTTTTACTCAAAAACCTGACCTCAGAGCGTGGCCAAAAGTAGAGGTTTCCACTATAAATTTGATCTCCTATATGACATCTTCTGCTACCACACAAGCTAAGGGCTTCTCTCCCTTAATACATGTATTTGGCTTGGTTGTGATTGCTTGCTGGGGCTGTGGTTTTGCATCTCCCAGTTTCTATAGGCAGAAGATTTTATTCATACCTTTGCTCTGAAGCATTTACATTTTGCTTCCTTTCTTGTTATAGCAGATGAAGTTTTAAGTAGTGGCAGCAAAAAAATTTGCAACAAGCAGCATTGGGACTGGGGTAAACTAACAGCCTCACAGTCCCCCTGTCCTCTAGAAAACCTTCTCAGAAGGGTGCAGCTAAATTACACATCCAGATACTTGTAAGAAGTTCCTATTTACAGAAAAACTTGTCTCAAACCCCTCTGAAGGCCCAGGAACTCAGATGACCCAAACAGTCCAGCTTTGAGGACTGGGACCTTTGGGACAACAGGCAGTGATAGAGCTTGTCAGAAACACCATAAAATCTCTATTTTTCTTAGCTATTTTTTCCCCCAGCTGTTCTTTCCATGTTTCTCAGTCACACATTCCTCACTGAGAAACATATTCTAGCCATGCTGAAGTGTTTAGAATAAAGCTTCAATCAATTAAAAAAACCCCCATTTTTGCAAATAACTGTGGGTTAATCCCTCTGCTGTTGAATACACCTTCAATTCTCCTGCTTATTTCTACCTTTTCTCTCTGCTGAATGCAGCAAATATTTAGTAAACTCCCAAACCCCAATGTCTTGGGGTGACTTTATGATACGTACCCAGAAAGGTACAAGGCCCTTTTCAGAGAGAGGGACAAAAAGAAAAGGAAAATGATGTGCTGCATCTTTTTGCAAATACTTATCCAAATGGGATGTGCACAGATAGCTGGGAAAGGACTGATGATGCTTCAGGTCTACAGCATCTCACCGAGAACCACCAAAAAACTCACTGACAGCCTCATCCTTAAATCCTCTGCACATATTTGCTCAGATGAATATTTTCAAACCAAACACATACCTAAAAGCTTTGCTAGCGTGAAGACACAAATGTATCCCAGCAGTAGGAAAAAGGGAATTAGTTTAAAACAAAAGGAAACCCAACATTGCTGAAGCCAAGACTAGTGCCAAGTGAATTCAGGTTCAAAAATTAGACCTCATTCTTCAAAAAGAAAAAAACCACAACATATGATCTGAATAGAAATATATTTAGCAGATTTATTTTTCTTCCCTTGCAAATTTAAATAGAAGCCATTTTAAAACACTAAATAAACTGAAGTAAATCGGCACAGCAGTGAAATGAAGAAAAGCAAAAAAAAAAAGAAAAAATAAATTGGAATTGAATCGTTTAATTAGCCAAAATAAGTACAGGGAGGAAGAAATGCCACCACACAACATGGGGAACAGAACACTTGCTTTTGACGAAACACACTCAAAAAAAGCAGCATGTCATTACAGCCTGAATAAACACAGCATTTTGAATATTCACCCATATTTAGCCACTTTACAGAAGAACCAGTACCCACCTCTCCTCAGGAGCTGTAGCTTGGTTAAGCATCAAGGCTCTCATCAATATAACTTTGTCTCTTTGCTCCTCTTGGGAAACTGACTGTGGAGGCATCTTGAGCCATGGCAAGTGGTGTCACAGCTGCCCTGTGTGACTCACAGCCCCTGGCTCCAGGGAGCAGAGGAATCCCAGACTAACCTGGTCCTGCCCTCCCACTTTGGCTTGCCTCGGAGGACAACACTGAATTACAGTTCAATAATTTTTGCCTTTGCCCAAGTACGAAAAGTATCCTGGCTCACTCATTGCCCCCAGAACTCACAACGAATTATAGGGATGTATTTGGATATATTTAGATAAATACTCCATTCAGGTTTAGAACTGCGGCATAACCAGGCAGAAGTGAAAACCATGGCACCGGAAAAACCTGTGGGAGGCATCAAACAAACATGCAAAGGAAAGGTGGGATAAAGAGCCTTTCACTCCCTGCTGGGCTGAGGATCCACACCCAGCCCGGAGCAGGAGTATCTAAACTTGGTAGCTGGCTAAGAGTTGCTGAAGCCACAGGAAGTGGGAACCCAGCCTGTGGGAAGCAGCCCTGCCATGAAGGGGTGATGGTCCCAGTGATGGTGGGAGGGCACAGCTCTGCAGCCCCACAACATGCATCACATGGAGCTGGGCTACTGGGGAGGGCTGGATCCGCACCTGTAAGCCCAGCAGGAACAGGAGATTAACCATCCACACAAGTGGGACTCAGCCCCAGCCCACACACAGTCATGGTACTCCAGGCAGTGGCACAGGAGGGACTGGCTGTGCCCGTTTCCAGCTCTGGGGAATGTCTGCTTGAGGGCTGACTCAGCACCTACGCTGCAAACATCAGCAGCCTCGGCAGGCAGAGCCCCCGGGGGCTGGTACTGATCCCTGGCTGCTGGGATGGCACTGAGATATTTCTGCTGAAGCAACCATTTCTATCCCTTTTCTACCTCTAAGTAGAAACTTGGCACACTTGGCTGCAGTGCTCTCTCAGGTATGTAATTCCCTGTATAGGATTTCCTAATCCCTACATGACTTTTCTATTCAGATCCTGCATTTGACATGACTGTACCAGCACTTCCTCACATCCATGAGCTCTACTCAAATGACTGACACTAGTTCAAGCCCTGGATTAAAGCCTTCCCTACCCTGTAGGGATCTGGTCATGAGCAGAAACCTGCTGAAGAGCTTCATTTGCCTGCTGAGAAGTCTCACCATCCATGGCAGAGACAAGATCTCAAGGAAGGCAGAAGGCGCCCAGCTGGGATCTGGTCAATGGATGCTCCTAATTTGGTCTCTGGCTTCAGCCATCACTGCAAGATTAGGAGGTTTCTGCAGAAGAGCAGAACATGCAGCACTCCTGGTTTTAGGGTTTGCTGTTTGACAGCTGTTCATGATCCAAAAGCTGCTGTGGGTTGTGTTTCTTGTTCCCAGCGCACTGTAGAAGGTATTAATTATAGAGGAGATGTACAGAAAGCTCAAAAAATCATGTATGTAACAGAATTGCTGCCCAGTGTTATTCCCCCCCCTTCTCCACAGACTTTCTGACAAAGCCATTCCTGTCCTGTGCCACAGGCTCCCGGTGATATGTTTGAACTTCTGCAGCCGTTTGATGTAAAATGTTTTAAATTCTTTTTGGGAACACTAAAGGCTTTTGTCTCCTGGCCGGTGCGGTGGGGATGCCATGTATGGCAGAGACAGATCTTTCTGTGCTTTCCAACTGCACCGTATCACATCGGGCTGCCCAGCCAGCCGAGAGGTGGGAATGGCTGTTAATCATTAAATGGAGCCTTTTTCCATGGGAATGAAAGGGAACACAATGCAGCGATACAAGTCCAAGCCCACCCTTCCCATGGAAAGGCTGCCTACTGATTACAGCTCTGTCCTACCCTTACATTTAGACGTTTGGAGAGCTACAGTTTTACAGGATGGCTGTGAAGTGATTTTTCAGCTGATGGCAGCAGCAGCGTTGGGCTGACAGGTCAGCCCCGACAGCATGATGCATCACCATGCTTTGACGGGAGGATATCACAGTTCCTAAATCCTGACTGCCTTTAAGGTATCAGGCAAAGACTGCCTGGTCTTGTGAACATCCCTTTATTTCCCTGTTTGTCTGTTCTCTCCCTGGTTTAGGACCTATTCAGTCACTGGTGCTAGTGGAAAACACAAGAGAATCAATACCACTGGCCAGTTTGGAGCTGTGTTCTCCAGTCTAAACACCAGACCAGCCTGTTCTGCTGCCTGTGGCATAGTGTGGTGATCCTACATTTGAACAGAAGAATACCAAGATCAGTTTCTCCCTTTTACTACGGAAGGAAAAAATAATTCACCATTAAATGCCCCCTGGGCTGCTGCACACGAGAAGCACATCCCCCTGTCTGGAGGTTTGCTAGTTAAATGCAGCAGTGCATCAGCAAGCACAAGTGCTTTTCCCACCAGTGTGCCCAAGGAGCTTGTTCATGCCATGGGTTCATGGAGATGGTTGTGTGCTGTCCTGGATGAGTACAGGTGACATGAGCTCTGTAAAGAAACAGCACATTTCTTCTTCATGAAACAGAACCACCCTGAAAGTGCCTTCTTCCCCCTCGGCAAAGAAATCACACCAGCACATAAAAGTGCCTGCTGATCTAAATAATTTCCTGCACATTAAGGACAAAAGGACAACTGCTACTGTGGTTGCTGCTGCTATGACAGCAATTTACCATGGCAGGCAGTGCACACCAGTGTGTAATATTTCAGTCTGAATTCTGCAGGTGCACAACCCTTGTGACTTTTAGGCAGCACTTCCCAGTCGTAGCGTGACCTGCCAGTGCTCTGGATATCCCAGTGACACTGGTGCAGGTATGGGTCAGTGCTTGTGCCAGAGCCCTGCACCCACAACACAGAACTGATGTAGGAGAGACCTGTTCTGATCACTCTGGACAAGGACTTGGGAGCTGCAGGCAGCACACATTGGAAGGTACTGGCTTCGGAGTCAAACCAGGTCCTTCTGGAGCAGGGATGCTGTTTGCTCTGAGGATGAAGAACAAGCCTAAGGGCAAGGACACAGGGCTGGTGGCAGCTGGAGCTCATGTGCACACCCAGGCAGCCTCAAGGCAGAGTTCAAAGGGAGATGGAAGTCAGTACAAGATCTTGGCCTTCAAGAGAAGGCAGTGTGTTACAGCACAAATGCCTGGGACAAGGTTTTGTGCAAGACAGAAACTAAGCCTGAGTCAGATTCTGAGTAGTTTCAGTGAGGAAGGGAGAGGAAAAAAGAGCTTAGAAAACATCAAAGCAAATCCTGGTCATGACAAAAAGTTAAGATAAAATCCGAAGGTAGTTTAAGATGAAATCCAAAAGGTAGTTTTTCTACTGTCTAAGCAAGATGTATTCTCTGTTTTCAACTGCTGTAGGAAGATAACCCTGTGTCCTGCTGCTGGGCAGGCCTGTGGGAGCAGTTTACTGTGCAAAATGAAATCATACCTGCAGGAAGAAGCTGAAGTGGAAATGGTAAGTCCAAGGCAAAGTGAAGGAAGGGTGAGACTAGACAGATTTGAGATGAGAATTTGTTCTGGGCTCCACCCTGCACTGGACTCTAATGACACCAGAAAAGCTCCTTTAGCAGTGACAAAGATGAGGCAGCCCTTGCACAAACACACGTGTATATTAAGCAAAAGCCTGTACTCTGCTACATCCTGAGGTATCAACACCAAAAAGCAACTGCAATTTGGTTTGTGTAATCAGAATAATTTTAAGAGATGACCCAACCATAACAAGGAATTGCTGAACTTAAATCTGAGCCACAACACATTGCTACAACACCATTTCCTTTTGCAATTGTGCTCAGCTATTTCTGTGACCAGTTGCTCACCACTGTTTTGATGAAAAGTGCTGAGGCTGGAGAGAGGGGTCACCTCCTTCCTTAGAGGCTGTTTGGTGCTGGGTGCCTCGGGCTGAGCCAGGCAGCTCTGCTGCCTGAAAGCAGCACTATCCTGAGGCTCACACGCTAACCTACATCCCAGCAGGGTTCAGGTTTGGCTTTCACTACTCCAGTGACCTGCAGGGTGACCTGAAACAACTTAAACCATTGCTTTTGTGCCACTATTTTCTTGTCTCTAGAGTGAAGCTTGTGATATAGATCATCTTATGTGTAAAGAGGTTTAAGACCTTCAGACATAAAGCACTGCCAGTGGCTGTTATTACTTCACTGTGCAGTTGGCAGCAGCCCCTCATGCAGGAGCAAGTGTAAATCTATTTCCCAACCAGTTTTATATTCAGCACAACCTGCCATCCTCCAGATGCACAGTTCATTAGAGACCGCTCGGTTTTATCTGGCTGTAAAGGCCAGTGTTAAAAAAACCAGCCCTGCTGATTAAACATGCAATTCAAATCCATCTCCTGGAGCAGAGCAGACAGTTCCTGGTGCTTTATCTGCACTGACTGAAACGCAATCTCACAATCTGTATCACTTAGAGCAGAACAATGCTCGATTTCTTCATACTCCACTCGAGTTGTTAACACATAAAGCAGAAACATAGCCCATTTTCACAGAGAAGGTCTCTTCTGACATACTCAGTGTGTTAACCCAGAGTATACAAATCTGCTTCAAAGCTAATAGGCTTTTTTTCTTCCTGCAAACACACTTCTCCACATCTGCACACACTCTCTCTCTCTACTTGAACAGCAATAGTATTTGGTAAAGCTCTCCAAACAGGAGCCACTGCAGAAAAGCTGAATTTACTGATGTGTGGGTAAGAACTAACAAGAGACCTGGTTGGTCTCTGTTCAAAAAGAAAAAGAAAAAAAAAAAAATCAAGTCAATAAGTCAATATTTATACACCCACTGGTGAAATAAATTTCACCCTCCCCCAGAAGAGGGACATAAAATGAAGTGATTGAAACAGGATTTCATGGAAGGGGACTTTGTTTGCTTATTTGTTTTCAGAGTTTGGGATATATTTGGGATTATTAAAAATTTTTTTATTGTAATTTGAATGCAGTTGTACTGTACAGAGCCCATCAGAGCAGCTTCACAGTGGGACCTGCCACTGAGGATCAAAAAATAAAAGGGGGGTGCAATGAGATGATCTTTGAAAGTCTCTTCCAACCCTAAACCATTGTATGACTATGTTCTGTGATTCTATGATATTTCAGAAATATAGCCAAGGGGGTAAGTCCTCATTTGCAGCATCCGGTGGCATCATTGTAGAGGAGCCTTTGTACACACCAAATCAGGGCATTTTTGTTCCCATTTCCCATTCTCCCAGAATCTGTGGGATTGAAGAGCCTTGTCACCAACCAGAGTTACCTCAGGGTCAAGTTTTACACTCCAAAAACTAAAGAAAAAAATGCTGTTTACTGTCCAATTTCTTAGAAAACTGTCAAATCCCTCTTCACGTGGAACTTCTCATTTGTGTGTCATCAGCAAACTTTTCCACTGGCAAACTCAGCATAGGTAAACAAAGTTTATGCTTTATCATTGTAATCTGCCTTCATAGCCAGCCTGAACACCCACCCTGCTTCTGTTATATTGCTTTTCTCTGACTTTTCTTCATTATGAGCTAAGATTAAGCTATTTCTTGTTTAGCTTAAAAAGGGCGACTTTTAGTCTCGTTCTACTGCTCAGTGTATCTTGAGATGCTCTTCTCTGAGCAGCTGACTCTTTTCCCATCAAACCCCATATTTAGCACACAAACCAGGCCAAAACTCACTGTAAAATTTGCATTAATCAGCAGAATGGGATAAATGAGACTATTTAGTATTTTACATCTTCAAAAGCCTTGAATAAGCAACAATATTGTGCTAATATTCTTGTCAGTGGCTTTGCCCCAGGCAGGGAGCAGGTACGGTATTTGCAGTGTGGTGCTGATGCCGTGCATCTGACACCTCATTACTAAAAGGCCAACACAGCTCCAGTCATTAACCGATGTGGGCAACTCACCTCTGCCTTCCTCGAAACAACACAGAACACCCCAAACAGCAATCCTCTGGTGAACAGGTCATTAGCACAAAAACCCCCTCACTTGGATGCCCCTAGGTGCCTTTCATCATCGCATCCTAAAAGCACTTTGCAATGATTACTGTGATCCTTGATTCATCACCCACCCAAGCAGCTTTCCTTAACTCCCAGCTGGATGTACAGAAAGCTGCAGATACAGAAAGGGGTAATTCTGAACGAGAGTGTTCTCTGGGAGCTGCATTTATCACCCCAACTTCAGAAAGTAAAACCAGACCATTTGTAACTTGTCCCATCCCAATCCCAGCGAGAAGCAAAGCAAGGAGAGCCCAGGAATCCATGCCCTCCCTCCCCTTGACACCACTGCTCTGGGGAGGTACTGGAAAACTCTCCTGTCCTATTGACATATTCAGCAAAGGGACCTTGTGCTGAAAATAAAGTTTCTCTGTATCCTTCACCCCGAGCTGGTTTTTACTTTTTTCCCCTGACATGCCATTATTAAACAACAGCAGCAAACTAGCTTCTGGGTAAAACTTCCCCTAAAGTGGTTGGAAGACAGCAAGAAATGCCAAGATACAGCAAGAAATGCCAAGATTTCTATTTTCCTCCTTCTTTAAAGAGGAAATAACATTAAATTTAAATATTTGTAAATGGCGCTGATTAACACTTTATTTTATAGCTTTGATTTTTTAAACTATTCCTTTTTTTTTTAGTCCAACAAAGACTCCCTTTCCCCACAGCAATGCTAGGGGGGAACTCTACTGAAAATTATAGATTCCAGAGTTTGCAAGAGAACCACAAAGGCTTAAATATAGTTATTGACATTCCAAACACCCACTGAAGGCTTAATCTTACCTTGGCCAGAAATAACCACACAAAGTGATGGTAGAAAACATCAAACCACCTCAACCAGGGACAGCTGATTACTGCAGTGCTGTTATGGATAAATTAGCTTTCGTAGGTGGCTATTCGAGAGTTAATGATACAATCAGTGTAATATTAATGAGTTGTGAGTTATTAAGTTAAATGTGCTGATGTATGGGTGTAATACTGGAATGTAAGCACTGGACGGGGGTACAGGAAGGACCCAATGGGTTTAACAGAAGGAACCTTCCAGCACATGGCCTCATAGGGTACTAGAGGTGACCACGGCACCCTAGAGCGTGATTGGAAAATGAGCCAACCAAGGAAATGGACTTATTCGAAAATGATTGGTGAGGAATGCACGGGGTATGGACCAACAGTGAACAGGGAAAGGAGCAATCAGTGGGAGGATTAAGAAATGCACCAATCCAGGGGTACCAAAGACTTTAAAAGCCACCAGGTGCTCTGCACCGGGTCCTCCTGCAGAACTCCTGAGGTCCAAGGGAGCGCCCAGTGTGTCACACTGTCTTTACTCTGGCTTGTCACACAGGCCCTGGGCTTATCCTGGGGCCTCGTTTCCAATTGTTCTCTGTTCACAACAAACAGGCTTACCTTTTAAAGGTTGCTGGCCATGTTTTGAACAGTGGGGCACAGAGGGATGCCCTGCTCCCCTCCTGTCCCTGCCTAGAGGGGACACTGATGGGGCTAATGCTGTCATCCTGCTGGTTTCCTTACGGGAATTTATCCCCCATAACGAAGGGCTGCACAAGTTACCCCCCCTTCTCCAAGAAAGGACCCAAAGGAGCTCCTGTCTCTGCTGTGGGATTCAATCCCCGTGTTCTGCATTTTTAATGCATTTGTGCTGCTCCCAGACCACATGGGTGCACCGCATCCCCCTGGGGACCCATGGCAAAGGTGCTGGAGGGAAGGAAGGCTTCGCAGAGAGAGATGTGACACACTCCTCAGAATTAGCAAATGCCTTGATGGCTCTCCCCCATCCCTGTCTGCTCACAGGCTGTGCCGGCAGATCCTGAAGGAATGGTGCTGGTGGGCAGCAGACTTCTCACCCCAACAGCTGCAGGCTGTGTGTCTACAGAGATGCTGAAAGGGTTAGAAAAGGTGAATCATCTCTACGGTGATCCCAGGGAGCCTCCTGAGCATCATTCCCTCTGAGGGATCCTGGATGTGTCCATGTGGCTGTGGCTGAGTACACTGTGAGTGGGCCCCAGTGATTTATGGGCTGTCCTACTGCAGTGCTCATACAGAGCCCCCTCAAACCCACAGCATGACCTTGTGACAGCAGGGAGGAGCCTGAGGTGGAGGCAGCAGCAAGGACCTGGGTCATTGTCACAGGCAGAGACTGATAGAGAGCTTGGGAGACAAAGCACAGAGCCATCGTCAACAACCCAACCCAACCTCTTTCATTTTCATTGTCTCAGCAGGGGAAGTCCCCATCGCTGTCCCCACAAATGACAGGGTGTTTTTTGAGGGGATGGGGAAGGTTGTTCCACCTGGGCTGCCTTTGCCCCGGGGCACTGCACACCATCACCTTCACTGCAGTCAGTCAGGGCAGTGGTTCCAGTGCTACAAGTAACAACAGGCTGGACCACAAACCCCCATTTAGACCAGAGCAAGGGGGATTCATGCAAAACCCACAGTGAAGCTTTTAGGACCTGTAGGAATAAATTGCTGACTGCAGGAACCTGGTTCACACTAATATCCTGCCCCTCTCCATGGGGCTGTAGGGATCAGAAAGTCCAAGGGAAGATGGGTAGACCAAGGCTGGGGTCACTCCATGGCAGACTGGGAGCGTGTGGTGCATGAGGGTCATGGCTATGGGGAAAGCAAGTTCAGGCAGGCCTAAATTCCCTCCACTTGTATTTTTTCCATCAAGAGATGTTGCCTTTGTCTTGGCACTGGACAGCATGGTTGTACCTGCACTTCATGGCACTGACCCCCTGCCAGCAGCCTGTGGGATTCCATCTCTGCTCCATGCAGGGGAGTGTTCCTGTGAGAGGCTTTGATGGGAGCAGTTCCCCAGCCGGCCCACCGGGTAGACAAAAAGCTTTTGTCACAAGGGGAAGGTCGGAATTAACCCTTCTCTGTAGCGAACTCCATGGCGTGTATGCCCAGGAAATTTGTCACCTGGCAGCATGGCCCTGTGCCTATCCCATCCCCTCACTGACCCTCTGAGTCACAGGTGGCATCTGCAGCCCCAGACACAACCAAGAGGCTGATGTAAAACTTCTGAAGAAAGGAAACTGGGAAGCAGAGACCTTCCCAGGAGAAATGTGGTACCAATCTCCAGATCCCATGGTTACAGCAAATGCTTGGAGCTCTCATTTACAAGAGTGATCAAATAAATCTCAAATCTGGAAGAGAGAAAGTAAATGGAGTAAAAGCTAAAACTGAGTGGGCTGGTTATTGAAAACAGCAGTATTATACTTATTTGTTTCTCCTCTCCTGTGCACCAGCTTTTGTCCACTGAATAGCTACAGAATTCACTGGCATTATTCCTAATTTTACAATGATTTGGAAGAAGAGGAGACAAAGGCAAGCAAACAAAGCTAATTGCCTTCAGTGTTTTGTTTATCTGGGTTTTGTTCAGCCAAACAAAGAGGACGTTCAGGTCCAAACTGACTGTGGAGCCACAGATCTCTTTTGCTTGGCTGGTCTGTTTAAAAACAGTTTGCAATTTTGGCATCCAGCATCTTCAGCAACTACCACTTGCAACTACTTTCTTATCTCCATTTGGTCACTATAGAAACTCTGGTCACCCCAGCCACCATTACTACAGATTAATCAAGCCTGCAAAGCCCCTCCAAAAAAACAGGAAGTCCTCCATGAACCAATCCCTTGGTCATAAAAAGAACAAAGCCAGCAGGAGATTAGTCACTGGATGCTATTTCCAATGCAAAAGTCCTAGCAGGAAAAGTCCCAATTTTAATAACAAAGCTATGCATTGTCACCCATCCATACCAACAGACTTTTGTTCTTGGAGCCAGGGAAGAACACACTGAGCACAAATGTAAATAATATGGCTGGGAGAGCTGCTGGCTGTGCTGCTGGCAACACCCCCCAGAACATGGACTAAAGGAATCACAACCAACCAGTTCTGCCAGCTCTGGTTGCCTTCCCAGCATCTCAGATTTCCCAGCACAGTCTGAGGAAGGCACAGCAGGATTTCCAAGCATCAGGCAGAGGAAAAAAGCAAGGAAGAGGAGTTTGGAAAGACAAATCTGGCCTGCTGTGGTTGCTACAGTTGTTTGAATGCAGATGTGCAAGAACCGAGGTCTCCTATACCTGTAAGACCCTAGGAGAGATTCTAACAAAAGATCACCAGATGTTAAATATGCTGGTGAGAAACAGTCACAGGTATCTCCGCAGTCTCTGCAGGTGTGTCTCAGCACTGCAAGGTGGGATTGGAGAGCCTTCAAGGAGCTACACAAAAGAAAAAGGAGATTCCTAACAGTGTCACCTGTCCCAAAGTGCCAAAGCCAGCAGGATGCAGGGTTTGGGAACCACCTGTTGTGATGCAGAGCATCAACAGCTCGGTTTGGTCCTTACATTTGCTCAAACAGGGAGCAGCGGTGCAGGATCTGTTCTCTGTTACTAATTCTTACAAGTGTGCAAGAATAGAAGTTTCATAAAGCTCTGGACTGTGTGTAACATCATCTTATTCAGAGGAAAAAAAGGTGTTGGCAGTAATTTGTATTTCTAGAAGGAAAAATGAAAAAGTCAAGTTTGAGAACCTTGCTGTGCTCACTGCCTCGAACACCTTCTTCAAAATGATTTAATGCTTCAAATTACATTGGGATCCTGGGAATAATTTGTAAAAGTTAGGCTCCTGGAGGCTTTTATGTTTCTAGTGTACCACAGGCTGCCCTGTGACATGAAATGAAGGATGCATTTGGATTAACCTTGTGCAGTGTCCAGGACAGACAAGGAAAAGGTGCCTGACCAGCTCAAGGCTTGTTGCTCAGTAACCAGAGCTGTTACAGTGCTGACTCTACAGGAATTTACCATTAATCCCTCCAGCTCAACTATAAAAAGACAATTTAAAAAAATTAATTTATATTATTACTTTTGTTTGCACAGACCACTCTTAGAGTGGGCTCACAAGGAGAACGGGAAGGTAAGAAACAAGGAGAAGCAAATACAAACAGTTTGGGAGGGACCCTTTGGAAATCAGGCACGGTTCAAAGCTTTCTCTTTCAAGTGTCCTTCAGTCTCCTCACATCAGGGAGGGAGCACAGAGGAACTGGGTCACTGAATCCAGGGAAAAGACAGAGGGAGACACACAAATGCTCAACACTTTGAAAATGACTGGGTCAAGGTGCTTCCACTTTTGTAACTCTACTTGTGATCCCAGAAAAAAAAAAACTTGTTTCCAAAACCACTCCTCATCTGCATCCAGAAATTCTCCTATTCATAGGAAAGGAT
>NW_008246054.1:6414231-6417103 GCF_000691975.1 Corvus brachyrhynchos
AATGACTCCCTACACCAAAAATTAATAATTAGGTACGCTAAGATGTTGCCCATCTTCTCTATTTATCCCCTATTTTTTCCTTCTGATTGTACAACATTGATAAAATGATGCTCACTGTTTTGTCAATCAATCTTATCACTTGAGATTCCTCCTTTTTCTCTTACAGGCACAAAAGCATAGTGCTTCAGCACAAGCTAAGGTTACTGCCATTTCCAAGATTGTTGCCAAGGTGATGCTCTCTTCCCTCATTACAAATTACTCCCGAAACAATTGGATGCTCCCCTGGTTTGACTGCTGGGGGGGGGGCACGAACACAGCAACTGCCTTGAAAGTGCCTTGGCTGGGTTTGGAAGATCCCTGCTCCTGGCTTTCCTCCCTCCCTTTAGCCACTAGACAAACCCAGGCTCTGGAACGAAAGGGACTTTCACACAAAACAGCAAATCCAGCTCAATTTTCCACAGCCTGTGCCTCTGGCTGCCAGCCTGTGGTGCTACTGCTGGACCTCCCCATGCTGGGTGTGCTCTGGGTGTCTGATCCTCACAAACACAGCCTGCTGGCAAAAGGAACAGCATTTCACACTGCTCCATTCTGGGGCAGATCCAGGGGGTCACCTCAGACTATCAGGTGCTCTCACTGTCTGCATTTCAGCCTGACACTTCCCAAGTGCTTCCTCAGAACGAGGCTTGGCAGTTGCAGATCTGCAAGAGTCCTCCTGGTTAGAGCATCTCAGAGCAAGCACTGACAGGGATTTACCAGAGTTCAGAGATCCGATGGCAAGAGACATTCACAATGGATTTGGGAGGCTCAAAATAGACCTTGCACCTTCTCCCTGGACTTGCAATACCTGGGGGTTGCTTTAACAGATGCCTCTTCCTCACTTCTGCATCATTGTGTTAACTTTTTCATATTACTTACATTTTTCCCCCACATCCTTTGAATTGCAATAGATTTATTTATTTTTAACATGCTTTTACATCACACACATGCCAACAGAAATTATTAATTTCCTTAGGACATGTGTGCATACAGCAAAGTATCTTCCCACTATATTGCACCAAAAGAAGCCTTGTCTGGTCCAAGATCCTTCTATTATTCCACACATTATAGAAACTCCAAGCACCCAACTGGGACCTCTTTGTGCTCGAGCTGGACAGGTGCAAAGAAAACGTTACCAGCACTCAAAACTTCGTTATTGAAATTCTGAAGAAAAGGAGGGAAAAGAGCCCTGAGGGGACACTAACTCCAGCTCCTCACACAAGCCACATCTTTCGCATCCCACCTCACTTCCCTTCCTTAAGGATGAAGCAACCTTAGGAACAACCAAAGACTTGGACAAGCTGAGCAAGCCCTGCACAGCACGTCTTTAGTGCACTAAAAGCAAAAGAAACACTCATTATAACCTCTTCAGGCCACTCAAGTATCACATCACAGTGATTATTCCCTGTTTTAACATCAGTATGCCAGGCTTTATACACATCAGCCATGTGCTAAAGGGAAAAAGTTCCCACAAATCTGCCTATTTATTTTTGGAAAGGGCCTGGCAGAACTATCAGCTTCTATCTTTGACCCACTCTGCTGGGGAAAACCTTATTCACAGTAACCAGAATATTTGAAGAACACCAAAAAAAGAAAGCAATACCAGTAAAATAAAAAGCCAGAATTCATTTCAGCATCACAGAAGTTCTGGTGCTGGGGACAGCAGGGATGCCACAAAGCCATAAGGCTGCAGGCAGTCACTGCACCTTCTGCAGAGCTTGTGATGGAGCTCATGGCTTCACCACGGGTTCACTTATTGTGGAGAGAAGCATGGAGTTCATCCATGGTTCCTTGCCCTTTGCACATTCCTCCCTCCCTGTTCCAAGTCAGGGAGTTTCTGCTCACTCAGCAGAAATTAGACTGGTTTGCTTTTTAAAAAAAATAGGAAATTATTGAGCCTCTGCTTTTGCTTCTTGCATGCCAGGTGAGAAGAAGAGTAGGAAACAGAGAGGTAGAGTTGGAGAGGTACAGGAGTTTCCAGGCGTCCAGCTTCCACTGCTAGCAAAGGTGTCACTGGCACACACCAGGACTTCCCTGCATAGCACCTTCTCCAGGTTCACTTACCTGTTCCTGCAGCAGGTGGAGAGCAGCAGGCTCCCTTCTAACTGTCTGTGGCTGGGAGAAAGAGGAGGGCGACATGGAAGCCCCCTGCAAGGCTCCTGTCCCTGCCTCCTGCTCCCTGACCCCTGGGGATGCTGGAACAGCCATCAGGCTTTTTCTGATCCAAGTGGGAAAAAGCTCTTCCCATTTTTGGTGCAGAGGAGGAAAGAACTTCTGGTGCTGCCAGCGTTGCTCTCCTATACAACTCCTCTGTGGTGTGTGGAGTGTCCACAGCTGCAGTTTTAAGGATATATAGGGGGGTTTTTACACCCTAATGAAGGTGAGGAAGCAGCACAGTCCAAGGAGAAAGAGGAGGGGAGAAAGCCAGGATCTCATCCAACTTTCCACTTTAGAAAAGCAGAACACCACATTTCTCCTTGAAGGACACAGGGGGATAAAGGTGTTTGCGAACTTTGAGATTTAATCAGCAATTTTGAAAATAACCAGAAAAATAAAGACAATAACTCAATCCACAGGAAACTACCAGCTTGCTCAGGGGTATTTTGAAGTACTTAAGCAACTGTAAAAACTCTACTGTAGAGTTCTATGTTCCTCACTAGAAAGCTTCACTCTTATCCCAGATATCTAATTCCATCCTTAAACTACAAAAATATGAACCTGTCTTCAATTATAAAGGACTGTCTCTTGTTAGCAGTTGGTCCTAAACTTGCCATGATCTAGAAAGGATTAAAACATTGTTTGGAGGAAGAAAAAAAAAAAAAAAAAAAAAAAAAAA
>NW_008246054.1:6417222-6423670 GCF_000691975.1 Corvus brachyrhynchos
AAAAAAGAAAGCAAAAAGGGAATATACCCCAAAGGATTATTTGATGGTCCTATCTTAATATTACATTACTTCAGCAGACTTTAGTTAAGTCTTCAGACAAAGGGGAGTGTTTTAGGATTCCTCCTCTATTCCCTTGAAAGGGAACTGGAAATGCTCTCACTTTGCCAAGACCCGATTTTCTGCCCTTTGTCCCATCTGCAGCCACTCCGCACCACGACGGAGGCAGCCCGGGCTCTGCTGGGGGACAAGGAGACATCCAGAGGGACACAAAGTCTCCCAGGTCCTCAAGGATAATTAAGGTTTAGCCATGGGTGCCCCCTTGTGCCTTGGTGAGTAATTCAGCACAACCGAGGGAGTCAAACAGAACCATGGGAGGGTTAGGGTTAGAGTGGACCTTAAAGCTCATCTCATTTCCCCTTCAGAGGGAAAACGGAATATCCTGGGGGGTTGGACTTAATGACCAGGCCAGGTCGGAGGGGCTTGGAGCACCCTGGTCTAGTGGAAGCTGTCCCTGCCCATGGCAGGGGGGTCGGAACTGGATGAGTTTTAAGGTCCCCCCAGCCCAAATCATTGCACAATCCTGTGATCCAGCTGCAGCATGACTGATGCACACATCGGGGTGAAGATGAGCCATGTACACCCTCAGTCAGTGGCAGGACTACACGAAGGCTGTGCCTTTCTACCTCTCTCTCAGCAGCATCATTCAAGCTCTCTGGCATTTTGGCACAACTAAAGATGGATTTTTCCGCTTCCACCACTTGGCATTCATTGCTGGGGGCTGTTTGTCTCTCTTCTGCTATTTGTGCTGCAGAAGGCCAGTCCTATCACTCCTCATCTGTGCTGCTCTGAATCTCACGGCAGAAAGGGGCAGAGTCGCTCTGTGTCTCTGAATCCAACAACAGTCACTTCACTGCTGAGCCTCAATCAGCACTTTAATGGGCCCAATTTTCCAGCTTTTGATCAAAATGCCTTTAGAGCAGCACATCTTCAGATACCGCCTCTGGCATTCCAAAATAAGCAAAAAGAACAAGATAACCTTTGTGAGGCTTCTCTCCCTACAATCTATAGCTGAATCTACACAAGCTCATTTTAGTTTCTCCTTAACCCAGTCTGGTACACGAGAATTGAGCAAAGCTGGATGTGAAATGGCTCCCAACTTCTCAAATTGCTTATTAGCTTTTTGGGAAGACATGGCAGTTTCTTCATCTTTGAAAAGATGAATGGATATTTTGTCTCTGGAACCCCCCCACAGCGTGCAGATTCGACATATGACGTCCAAGCTAAATTTAGTTGTGAACAATTACACAAGTCAAAGGGTCTGGCTTTGGGACTTCAGTGAAGGCACCAAAAATACAGAAATACTCTAAACCCTCCCAAACTATTCTCCTGGTGTTTGAATCCCTCAGTACAGACAAATCAGAGAAATGGTGTTAGGAAATTTTAGGTTGATTTTATAATTCATTCAGTATTAACCAAACAGGCTTCTTTTAAGCCATTGCTAAAAAAAATTAGTATTTTTTCAAGAGTCACCTACAAAGGTTAACTCTGTTTAATACAGATATTAAAATGTAGTTATTTCTCTCTCATTGCCAAAGTTACTCCATGTTTACATGGTTTTGGCTGCTTTGGGACTTGGCAGAACCTTACCAGGCTTCATTGCTTTGGTGCAAAAGGTGCAATGAGGAGTTTTGGGAAACTAATTCCAAGACCCTTTCAGTCAATACCATCATCCTACAGGATAAACTGCTTCCCCTTCAGAAACGTGGAAATGCCAATGGTAAAGACTCCCAGTGCTTTGCACCAGGTTTGTGGCACAGTCAGACCGTTCTTGTAGCCAACACCATTGCTGAGAACAGACAATACTTGGGGTACCATAAATGCCCAAGTACTTCATGTTGAACCAAAACTTTCTGATCAATTTTCAAAGTTTGTTTCAGAAAAAACCTGAAATGCAAAAAGGTAACGCATCAGCGTGCAACAGCTGGGGAAAATGTCCTGGGTTTCCTTCAGCTTTTGCTTCTCCAGCTAAAAAGCAGTTAGAGTTGGGCACAATTCACAAGTACCTTTGGTTGACCTAAAGTGAAAAACTTTTAGCATGTAAATAATTCATCTGGAACTTCTTGCCCAGTTCTGAAATTACACACCTCCAGAGTTATTTTTCACAGTGCAGGTGGACAAGCAGCAAAGAAGCAGCACCTGTGGAGGGTTATTTACTTCCTACACACAAGACTCTGGACCTGCATCGGCAGCAGTATCATTTCCCTGGTGCTTTGGCTTCAGGTTAGGGTCAATTCATGAGGCAAAGCTGATGCCTGAAGCACCCAGAATTCACATTTATTTGCATCTCTCCTATTTGGTGAGGACATCAAAGCCACTCAATAAATCCACATCACAGGTTCCTCTTCCACAAAGGAGCAAACCATGTACTGAATATTTGCTCTTACTTCCCAGAAGAACAACATCAGCTCAGGGGACTGGGGCATCAAAGGGGTGACAGGATTGTTCATACATTAACAGTTGAGTACTTTGAAGCAATTTTAGAGATGTACACATGGATTTCTGGTCCTTATTAAAATTAATGAAAGGTTTGTATCCAAATACCACTGCTGCCTCAGAAACCTCACTCATTATGGCTCAGAAGTTGCCTCTGTCATACAAAACCTCTCAGGATGATTTACAAAGTTGTACATGAGTCAGTTATATTTCAAGTCACAATTATTACCTAAGGTTAAAAAGAAAAAGCTTCAGGACAGACAGATGGAGCAGTTACTAAAGGGGAGCGCAGTATTTTAGGGGCTGAGGCATCAACAGCACATGAGCTTAAGAAAGCAAAGAGCACAAAAACAGCTGGACTGAGCACAGCAGAGACAGCAGGGACTCCTCAGATCCCAGTGCTCAGATTGTGTTTTAAAGTTCACAGAGCCAAAAAAGAAAAGAAACAGCAGCAGGAGTAGTGTAGCCAGCCCCTCTCACACTCAGGCACAGGAAGTGCATCTCCAAAGATTTCTATTAACCTCATATTTTACACACACACAAGCCCCATCCCTCCCCCTCATATGATTGTATTTTCACAGTAATCATTTCTCTGACTCTGTTGCAAAAAGCTTCTGCTTCGCACCAGGCTCCTGCTCCCAGCAGAGTGGAATAGGAGTGAAATGAATCCTGAGCAGAGTCAGGCTCCAAAGATTGCCATTACCTAATCCTGTACCATTACACAAATGTATTTGTTAGGAATATTCCAAGGTTTTGGGGAAAGGCTTACAACAGCTTGCAGTGTTCCCATGCCCACCACGAACACTGCCTTTATCCATGGTGTAACCACGTTTGCGCTCCTACATGGAAAAGACAGGGAATTAAAGCAAACCTCAGAAATGTTGAGGAAAGAGTCCTTCAAACTCTGAAAAGACTGGCTTATTATGTTATTACAATTCCCTGGAAATTGCTACGTAGTCATCACTAGAGCATAAAATTTCATCAGAAGCCTCTGTAACATTCTTGCATATGGATTCCAGGAGAAGCTTAAAAAAACCTCTTGTCCATCTACAGCATCAGAGTGTGCATCTGGCAACATAGGACTTTTTGATTGCAGCCACCCACTACATGGATTTTTGATTAGCCACATTGTTTAAACCAGCCACAAACCTTTACAGCAAGCCCTGGGTTGCCAGGCAAAGGATCAGTCCCAAGGCTCAGCCCAGCTTCACAAAATTCTTCCACTGGTTCTGGGCTGAAGTTCAAATCAACCTCTAGATGGGGAGATGGGTTTCAGTTTAGAATTGGCAACTCTGCCTGATTTAATCAAAAGTCTCATGATGTTGGCATATTGCTTAAAACCCCAGGTCTTGGAATCTTGCACAATTTGACTTCTGCTTAAGAACCCCAAAACCTCTCTTCCATGTAAGCGCCCTGCAGACCTGAGACATGAGTTCTACAGAATTCTCCTTCAGAAGTCAGAGGAAAGAAGGCTACATGACGTATCATTTAAGTGTCCTTGGTTTTGGGAAATGTATTGATGACTTTATTTAATCATCTGGTATTAACAGTGTGTTTCTGGAATCATTACACGAAGATTTTCTTTCAAAACCCTGACTTTAACTTGTTTGCTTTGAAATTCTGGATATATTAATGCAAAGGAAAATGCAAAAGGAGAGAAGGGGAAATGAAACAGTGGCAAACATTCAAATATTTTTTAAAGCAGAATGAACTATTTCCTCTCTAAAACACACTGCTGCACTTATTTTCCTGTGGGTTGAGATATTCCTGACTGACCTACAGCCTCTAGAATGTGATAAGTTGAGCAGGACCTTGGAATATATCATCTTAAAGTCCTAGTCAATGATCTACTTTAAAGCTGCAGACTGACTCCAAATAATCCCACAAAATCTGCACCAGCCACCATACCTGAAGCCAATTTATGATGAGTGACTATAATTTAGAGTCCAACAGAGCTGTACCTGTGATCTCTCTGGCTTCTCTAACAGCATTTACTTTCCAGCACTGGTTTTATCTTTCCCTTTTCATCCTTCCCCGTCTTCCCCTCCCTCCTCACACAGTGGCTCTTTCATCTGCTCTCAATAGGTGCTGCTCTACGTAATTAATTGAGGACTTAACAAGTGCACTTTCTAATTAAAGTAAATAAACCTGTACTCGGAACAGTGGCTCAGTGTTACCCAGCCCTCCTTCCTCAGGAACAGGATATTATGGGCTCCACCTCCTCAGTAGCAAATTAATGTATTAAACTAATAGAGCAGCAGCAACAACAGTCTCTTAAAGCATCGTTTAGAAAGATGATTGTAAAACAAAGCAATTTCCAGCCTTGAAATTTCTCTGCACTCAATGAGATCAATATTATTTGGCAGAGAACCAGACTTCAGCAAGAGGGAAAACAAAAAGCCATAGATCTCATTTTCAAACCCAAACTCCCATATGGTGCTTCCAGAGCTCCTGGATGGATTGGGAGGAGGCTGGAGGAAGAGGCTGGGGAACAGAATCACAGTGGGGTATTTCTGTTACCTCCTGTGGTACCTAAATGAGTAAATCTGTCCCAAAATAACACCCAGTATTAAGACTTTCCTCCTTCTTTAGGGTTGCTTCTGTGCCATGAATCCAAGAAGAAAATTCAGAGAGGTTGTTTGGAAAATTGCCATCTATCCTCACCCTTGATCTGTATTCGAAATTTTATGTGGCTCTCCACCTCTGTTGTTAAACTCATGATGATATCCTTAATGTACAAATGACTCAAACCAGATGCACATAAAAGAAAACTGGTTATTAATCCCACCACTTCCACTAGGTTAAGCAAGGACATCACTGTCTCTTTTATGGAATAGGTCAGACTGTGGAAGCATTTGCAAAGAGCTGTGCTCAGCTAAAGGAGAAAGTCTGAAGCAAGAGAGAATAGAGAGGCCAAATACAGCAGGCAATGTTCTGTCAGGGAAGAAAACAACTTTTTCTTATCCCCCCCTCCAGTGTAAGCAGTTAAACACAGCACCAGGAGTTTGGGGATGGTGGTGGCACCCACTTGAAGGATCCACCTGCAATGGGAACAGCACCATCTGCAATTCCAGCCTGTGAAAACCCAGGCAAAATGTAGATTTCCAAAATAAATCAAGTTAGACACCATCTTTTTCTACTACTGAAGAACTTTCTGTAGCAGTAAGGATGAAACCAAAATCCTGAGGATTTCACAGTATTCTATAAATGGTCAAAAGTGTTTCCAAATCAGCATTTGAAATTTTGTCAGTTTGTTTCCACAGATGGGCCGGGAGCACAACTGTGTTGGTTTAGGCCTTAAGTACCTGAAACTCATTAAGTCAAAGGAAAGCTTTGTGTCTTTCCTTGGCTCTTGGATGAGCCTACAGGTTTCAATAGCCTGGACAGGAAGAACAAATAGGAAAGAGGGAATAGAGGTGTATGGAGCAATGAGGAGTAAGAAAAGAACTGCATTTTGCATGAAATTATTCTCTGCTTCTTGTAAGCTCCTGGCTTTGAGTAGTTAGTCTAGAAATAAAGATTTGTTTGTGTTCTTCACAGTGTCTCCCTGTTGTGGAGACCAGACAGAAAGCCAAACAAAATTGCACTCTTCTCACTACATTTCCTTCAGCCATAAACACCTTCATTTATGTATATTTAAAAAAAAAAAAAAAAAAAAGCAAAAAAAAAAGCAAGCAAACAAAAAAGCCAGTAAAGTGCAGTTTAAATTTTATTTAGCTATATGCAAAAATCAGCCAGAGCCCAGGCAGAACGGTTCGGCAGATCCTGGCTTCAAGCTCTAGTCTTTAATATTAATTATCTCAAAATTCTTGTGTGCTTTGGTTTTGCACAATAGTAGGAAAAAGAGATGCCTCAAAAATTGGTTGGAGTTTGGATCAGCACAGCTGTCAGAACTCATTTATCTGCCAGCCAGAGCTCTTGGTACAACTATTTCCCCCATATGCTCAATGGCCGT
>NW_008246054.1:6423688-6425095 GCF_000691975.1 Corvus brachyrhynchos
TGCCACATGGCCTGGACATTGTTATCAACAGTTGGCAGCATAGATGCGTCCACTAAAATAAACACTATTTGTTTAATATTATTTTTAAGAAACCAGGCATTATTTTCTCTGCCTGAAACTCTCAGTCACACTCAGTTTTCCAGAGGGAAGCTGCTGTTTTTCAGCAGGTCCAAAGACTCAAGTTACCCCTTCAAATAGAAATCCACTCGCCTTTCCTAGAATTAAAGCCAATGGAGAAACAATAACTCTACTCCAGCCTGACATCCTGAGCCATGAGAGGGAGTGAGGGGTGTAGGAGGGATGGAGCAGCTGAGCAGGGAACACAGTTGAACTCAGAGTAGTGACCAGCAGCTCCACAAACCCACAGCACTGTGCTATTGTGTTAGCACTGGAAGCATGACATGAAAAGCATCATTTTAGCTGCATTATATTATTAATTTAGCTAAAAGCCATTGCCTTCTCCAGATTGTATTAAAATATCCGTTTCCTACTGAAATAGTTTCTTTTCTGCCCAGCCAAATAATAAAAGCAGTTGGGTTTGGGGATGTGTAGGAGAAAAGGGCCCCTAGGTCTTTTCCAGTTTTGGGCCTGTGGAAACTTAAGAGAACACATACAAAAAAGTGATGAAAGTCCAAAGGGCCAGAGGGTTTGGTGCTTGTTTTTGTTCCTTCCCTGCCAAGGCAGCAGCAGTTGCCTGTTCTTTCCTTCATGCCTGGCACTGGCAGGACGAGCCTCTGCTCTTAGTACCACCACAGGCCCTTGGCACCCACTTGCAGCTCTGCTGTCCCGAGCTGATCCTTTTATTCCGTGGCACTCACCTCAGATGGATTTCAGCTGGCTTGGTGGCCTTGCTATTAAAATAAAAACCAGGATGAATCACCTCCAGTTTATAAATGGAGAGAGTCACAAGCTTGCTGCTCCTGTTAGCCACTGTTTGTCCCACATGCCAAAATATCCACCCTTTTTTGGGCATTTCAGCCACCAGAGCCACCAAAAAACCCTCTTCTTCAACAGGGTGGGTGTTGTCAAAGTTTATTTTAGCCCTTAAAGAAAATAATCCCTGTCTACTTGCTCCTGAGAGTGGCCTCCTCACACTAATTTTACTATTAATTTCTAAGTTCTGTTTCTTTGGAAGTCTTTTCTGTTCATTCGATGCTGAAGCAAAAATCCTTGGGTTTTTTTTATTCTGTAAACACCAATATTTGCTCCTGCAGTGACCTAAAGAGTAAGGATGCTCTTCAGTGAAAAGAAGGTCAAGAAAGGATGAGAACTTGAGATAGACTTCAGACTGTGCTGTCTAAGACCTCCTCACCAAACCCAGCAGAACAGGAACCTCCTTTTGTTATTTATATTTAAAGCCTGTCAAACTCTTTGTGTAAGCCTGATCCTGCTCTCCAGGCAGTTATT
>NW_008246054.1:6425113-6440282 GCF_000691975.1 Corvus brachyrhynchos
GCGGCGCGCTGGCACTGGGGTGCCCTCAGTCAGAGGGGATGCAGCGTTACCGCTGCGATGTCCTTCAGGACCAACTTTGGGAGCAGAAAGGCGCTGGCTGGGCGCCTGTGCTGGTTCCTCCATGGAGGAGGCACCTCAGGGCTGATGGTGGGGCTCGTGTTAACCCAGAGGCAAAGGAAAAGAGAGGGGCCTCTGCTCTGGGCTTATCGTCAAAGGGTCCAGGAACCAGAAAAAAGCACCAAGGGGCTTTTGCTTTCAGTTTTATAGGGGGGAAAGAGGCGGGGAAAGGGAAGGAAACCAATGAGATACAAGCTAGGGGGAGGATACAATTCAACAAGAACCAATGGAGGAACCGGGAGATACAACAGGGAACCAATGAACCACAGAAGAACAGAGAACTCTCTGGAACAGGGGGAGGTGGTTTGAACCCAGGTGCCGCCCAGGGGGATGCAGCTTAGGCTTCTGTGCCACCCATGGATGCGCCGTCCAACTCACTGTCCTGGGTGGGGAATTCCAGCCAAGGGATAGTCCTGATTTGATTGGCATTCAACTGCGGCAGCCCAGCAGCAGGCTGGGTCACCACAACATCCAGTGAAATAGTTTTGTGATCGTATGGAAATATGACATAGAGCTCTCGCTCAATCCCCCCAAGAGTTTTGTTGTCAAAGTCAGAATTTTCCTGCAAATCCCTCAGTAGTAGAAATACAGATTTGTTCTGCTAACAGCGAGGCTTAAGCTGGTAGAAGAAAAGAGGATTATCAGTAACATGTCAACAAAGCCACTGCATTAAACCATGACACCTGGCCAGGACCCAGCAAAGGTGAAAAGGTGGCAGAATAGGTAGAATAGAGAGAATATGGGAAAGAAATGCAGGCAACATTCACAGGATCCTTTCCACCACATTAAACTGCTATTGATGCACCTAAAGTGTCAGATCCAGTACACAGACTAACTAGAGCTTGATACCATCAATACAGGTCAGAAAATCAGATGCATCCCTGGCAAAATGCACTCAGAGGGAGCAGGGTGCAGCCCCTCAGTGAAACTCAACATGCAGTTAAACTGTGTAACCCATTGCTACAGGATATCTTGGAAAGCAATTGGAAAAATCTGTCCATGGGTGTAAAATAAAAAAGGCACCATCACAAAAAACCCCCTAGGCTGAAGTCACTGGAAAAAAACCCAGACCTGTAGGAAAACTCTGTGCTGGTTGTTACCCTCTTGCCTGGCTGCTCTCGCTGGGGACAGGGCCATGAGACTGGACAGATTTACACTGTGAGTGCTCCTTCATCCTCAGGGTCTTTGACCCAGGGACAGGCACTGCCTTCACTTCAAATTATCATTGCTGATTTTTCTAAACAAGATTCAGGTCAATGCACAGCTTTGTGCTCCTGCCACTTGACTTTGAAACCAGGACTTTGCCTGCATGGGGAATGCAAAGCACAGGGGCAATAGAGAGGGAGCAGTGCCGTGTAAGAGCAGAATCGTCATAAACAGGGGATTTGCACATCATCTGTTAAAGCTTTCTGGACAGGGACCATCCTGCTGGCACAGGAACATCTGGCACCTCCCACACACTGCCCTGATGTCCGGCTACAGGACACATGCGTGCCTTTGATTGTAAACAGAACAGTCTAGAAGTGATCTTTTTTTTTTCCACAGGCCTGCACTTGTTTGCTTGTTGTCCAAGCTAATAAGATCTATCCCCCAAGAGTAAAGAAATAAATTTCTTTTCATGTCATGGGAACACACAAACAAACCCCAAACCCTTGAACAGGGCTTGCAGAGAGTCCAAGAAAGCCACAGGTACATGATGCAAAGGAGCCACGAGTGTTACACAGATTTGGCACCTGAGGAAATTAAACCTCAGCTCTGCTAGAGCACCAGGGATGGGTGTCTGATGCAGATTAGGAAACAGATTACTGTCCCCAGGAAGAAAACAAGACTGTGAAGGAACAAACCCCTTGAACTGTGATCCTCCTGGATCACAAAACATGTCACTAAATCCTGGGCAAGGAGATTGGGCACCTCTGTGCTCCCATTGGGGGACCCATTTTCTCCCAAGGATAAGCAAAAGGCTTCTCAGATTGAGTCTCCTCTCCCCAGAGTAAGAATTTACACACATCAGGGATTTTAGGGATGAAAAAGGCCTGTTAAAAATGCCAAGCTGCTGACTCTGGCTGCCTTGACATCCCTTACTCCCTAAGTGTGCTCTTTCCAACCAGTTTACCTGGCTGGTACAAGCTCTTTTCTTCCAATACCACAACAAGCAACCTTGGGACACTCAAGGAAATGAAAGATATGAACACAAACTATTAAACAGCATTTTTAAGGCAGCAAATGAGCCAGCACAGCTCACATCTCCCATGAGGTAGAAAAAGGGAAAGGGTTTGAATTCATAAGGTCTGGCAAAACGATGTGAGCCCATCAACTGATGGAGGACTTTTGGATGTGTTTCACCACTATTGTGGCACAACAGTTTAGGGGGGTGTTTGGATTTGTCCCAGTCACCCCCTTTTCCTACTCCTGTACAGCCAAGAGGAGGATTGGCTCTCTGGTGTCTTGTGCACCCCGCTGCAGAGCTCAGACCCCAAGGACCAATCTCCTCTTCAAGCAGTAATTTCCCAAGTGCCCTTCCCAGCCTGTTCTTTCTAATCCTCTACTTCTCAGAAACCTTTAAATATATATTTTAAATTCCAACCAGATTCTCGGACTTGGCAGATAAACTGTGGGTCCCATAAGAGTTATATTTTCTTTGAAAGCCTTGAATGAAGCCTTTATAAAAAACTTCATTAATATTGCTACCTATATGCCTGCTCCCCACTTCCTGCACAAATCCAAACAGATTCTCCACACAGAAAGACTTTTGAAATTCGCATATTTACTTCCCCCAAACAGTGAGAGTGAGGAGTTTGTGGTAGAGTCAGGCCACATGTGCGTTGTCTTGATGGAGTTTAAAAAGATGAAGCCTTCTATTCACTGGAGATGAAAAAAGTAGA
The DNA here is from genome assembly GCF_000691975.1 of Corvus brachyrhynchos. NCBI lineage: Eukaryota > Metazoa > Chordata > Aves > Passeriformes > Corvidae > Corvus > Corvus brachyrhynchos. The sequence goes on from NW_008246054.1 coordinate 6,428,113, forward strand.
TGCAAGAGGGGAGGACCTAAAGCTGGGGAGATTAGGGCTCTGGACTCCTGTGCCCTGGCTCCGTGCCTTTGGCACAATTTGGCCCATTTTTGCTATTATATTATGACAGTAAAGAGTCATTACAGCTCATGCAGTACAGTGTGTACAAGGGTGTTAAAGCTGCTTTTGCCAAACTAGTCAAACTTAGTAAAGGAGTTGTTTCAAAAGTAGTTCAAAAGCCATTTTGTTTTGTGGGGTTTTTTTTGTTGGTTGTAGCTTTTTTTAAAAAAAAAAACAAAACCAAAACCAAGACACAAACACCACCCCCCTCCCCCAAATTCTCCAAACTATTCTGCTTTATCCATCAAGATCCAACCATTCCCCCAAGTAACTGTGTCCCCCAAACAAATTCTGCTCCCACTGCAGTTAGAGGGTGCAGGACCCCTGGCTGAAAAAGGGGTTGGCAACAACTGGGATGCAGAGGTAGGAGTAAAACACTCTGCCAGAGGGCAGCAGGAGCCCAGCATCTCATAGTATTTCTGTTTTTAAAAGTCAGCTTCTTCCAGGTGCATTATCAAAGTTTGAGTAGCAGCAGGATTAGTTGCAGACAGTAAAGGGCAACATATGTATGTAAGGCCAAAATCTCCACATCATGCACATAGAAACATAAACACATTTTCCTGAGGTACCTTTTCAGACCTCTCCAAGCACCAGCTATGCCAAGCTGTCCACCTTTTGCATCTCAGAACAACATCCTTCCACTCAATGCTGGGTAAAGATGGGCAGAGAACAGAACAGGCACCTGGCACAGCCCCACTTCTTTCCTCCACTACACTTCCAATTTCCCTTTTCCCATTCAAGGCCAAAAGATACGTAATTCTTCTTGAAAAGCTACAGCTTACATGCCATGACATGCAAGTAATCCCTCTGAAGACTACTTAAATGTTTAAAATTATTCATGCTTGTAAATAGATCTCAGGCAAGGCTGTTGGTACAAGAGGGACTGGGAAATCTTTCCGAGCTTCACATACATTCAATGTAAAGTGGTCTGTGGGGCTGGCAGCCAAGTGTGCACACACCTAGGACACACAGCAATTCCAGACCTCCTTATGTACAGCGTTAGAGGCAGCAGAATTCAAAGAGGGGACCCTCAGTTGGGCACCAAACCTCCTACACCTCGAAATGACTTAGTGCTATCATTTCCTTTGGCCAGGCTTTGACTGATGGCTTTAGAAATTCTCCTTTGACACAAATGTTTGCGCCTCTGAGCAGAGAGCAAGGCTCATCACTGGTCAGGTATCAGAAAAAGGACCACAGACCTAACCTGAAAATAGGACTAAATGGGGGAGATGCTTTGGGTATCTCAATAGGACTTGTTGTCCTTGTTAAAACAAGTAGCTTGTTTTAAACTGGGATTTTAAATATAAAATGCAGCAAGCAAAGGAAAACAAAATAGGAAAGAAAATCCATTTGAACTTCTTCAGTTGGAAATTAAATTTCTGATTAAGAGTTGTGTGATCTTCCCTTCCAAAGGAGCACAAAGAAAATTCTGAACAAAACACAAACCATGAAATATCTCACAGGAAGTTGAATCAGTTATTCAGTATCCCTCTGCTCCTCCACAGGCAGCACTCCCAGCAGAAAACATCCCCCCAACACCACTGCTGGGGGCTCCCATGACACAAACACAGGGAAGTGCTTTGGGGAACAGCAAGAGCACAAACTGTCACAGAAGAATTGAAGTATTCTGGATTGGAGTTTTCCTTACAAAAAAAAATCCTGTTGGAAGGAGAATGTTTTCCAAGCAGATAATTTTAAATTATTTATCAGGGATAATTACAGCCTACTCCAGTTTGTTTGGTACAAATAATCAAAATCAGAATTGCATCAGATTTTGGCTGCAGGAGGGAGATAGGGAGTAGCTGTTTCAGCTCCAGGCTGGGATAGCTCTCTCCCACCCTCCTGTATCCCAGTGCTTCAACCAACCTGCCCTTCAGCCTGAGCTCTGTGGCTCAGGACACTCTGCTGTGCCCCAGGGGATGGCACACACATGCTGGAACCACAGGGTAAAGGCTGCAGCCTCTGAGCTTGGCTGTCATCTCATCAGAAATCCATGGGAAAGCCAATTCCATCCCTCAGACTTCCTGGTTCTCAGTGACAGGTTTCCGTGATGCACTACCCCAGGTGGGTTGGGAAGATGTTTTCTTGGCACCTGGAAGGCAGTTTGACCCTCTGAGATAGGAAAACCACAGGATTGCTGTGATATAGTCTGGAAATTGCCCTGAAAAACTTTTCTTCCATAAAATTCTCTGTCTTAGGGACTACCTTGGAAGGAGCTGAGCACCTCACATAAATCAAAAGCCTTCCTGGGGCAGAGATTCCATCAGGAGGAGCCCCTGTACCACAGTACCGCCACACCTACCTGTGCTGTAACCCAACATTTCTAAGTGGAAATAACACATTAAATTTGAACTACTGCAGCTGTGGATAAGAGTTCAGTTTTAATGGGAACCCACTGTGAGGGGAGAGAAAAACTCCAGCACTGGCTGGTTCTTTGAAAGGAACAAAGGCCAGCAATATCTCAGCAGAGAGTATGGGAAGGGTAAATATCCATGTGCAGCATAGCCAAGGATTGTCTAGAAGTCCTTTACAGAACAAATGAAAGGCTGAAACCTTAAGAAGTTTGAGGGTTTTTTTCTCCTTTTTTTAAGAAACAAACATCTGTGGGAAGTATTTTTGAGACATATAATGCACCTCACATAGTACCCTAAGGCGCATCTTTAGAGTGGAAATAAACCTTCCATACTAGGAGTTTGTTAACATTGTGACAGGAATCAGATGCAAACACAAAAGCTCACTTGTTTTGTAATGACTTGCCGAGATAAGTGTCCCTTATCAGCAATACTGTTTTCTTTTGGAAAGGAAGGGGCTCTGTGTGTACAAGCAGAGTATGGAAGTCAATGAAAACAGAAGGCTGGAGAGGTCTGAATGGGTATTTTGTACTGTAATTCTAGCTTGGGGCTGCTTTTTTGGGTGCGGAAATATCAAACACTGACCTCCCACTGACAGCCCTTGGCAGTCGGATAAGTCGCTCATTTATTTTTGCTCAGCCACAAAGCTGCTGTGTAACATGGCAAGGTCCTTCCCACGTTCCACAGGGCAGATACCTCTCCCAGCAAACTGCCTGCACCCAGCTCCACTCCCAGCCCTCCACTGCCCCTGCTCAAAATATCATCCAGCTCCTGCCCACAGCCAGGTAACCCCCACAGCAGCACTCCTCAGGCAGCTCTTTCAGTTTGGGAAGAAAAGAGGATTTGTACAGAAGAAATCTGGGGCCTTTGGTGGCGATCTGGGGACTTTTCTGCTTCTGACCCAGTGATCTGTTATAGACAGAAGGTACCTGAATGAAGCGAGAACCTCTAGGGAAGGGCTGGGCTCTTCTCTTGAGCAGTGCAAACTCAGAAACCAACATGTGGCATCAAGATTCAGCATAATTAAAGCAGAACCACAACAGTGGGGAGTTCTGATCAGAAAATAAATAAACTTGGCATCTCTGCTCTCAGGGGAGCATTTTTCAGACCTTTCTGCTGCATCAGGAGGTTCAATCAATCAACAGTTCTCTTAAGACACCATAACACCACCACTTCTGACATTCCAGAGACCATCACGGCACACTCAAGCAGCAGCACAACTTTGGGATGTGCTGTCACCAGATCACAAGAGGTTTTCCCTCTGCCCACATCAGTTTGTCTCCCAGTAACTGTATTGGCAGCTCTGAACATAATGTGGAGTTGTACCCAGTCCGGATAGAAAAGCATGGGATCCATCAGCAGGATGCATCAGCAATCCCATGTCAACAGCCCATCCATGGCAGATGAGGCAGAAACTCAGTGGTTCCCAAGCACTTCGTCTCCCACAAGGCACAGGCTGTATGTGGTCACATGCTACTTGTTAGACAGAGAGAGACTGAAAAATCTGGATTAAAGGAAAGGAAAACAGCCCTGATAACCATCAATGTATCAGTGAACACTCCATTTCCCCACTGCCTTGACACATACAGAGAGGAAAGGGTGCAAGACAAGAGGAAACTTTCACTCTTGTCTTGTCAGGCAACAGAAGCCAATAGACTGAAGGAATGGCTGTGCTATCATCTCCCACAGCCAAGGCAACGTGGAGAACTGGCCAAAACAGCACAGTTGAGGTTTGAATTTTCATATTTGAGGCTACCCAGCTCAGCCCCATTCTGCTGCTGGAGTGATCCAGGCTGGAAGATCCTCAGAGCAATCATGAGGACATGATTTCTTTGACCTATGCCAAGTACTGTGAAAATCCAGTCTGACACTGTGATGCATTTTTGCTCCTCCATTTCTAATTCAGACACTAATACCTACACAGACTCTGTTCCATAAACAAGTCTGGAACTAGACAGCGGGGATCAAGGGATTTTGTGGGATTCAGATGATACAGCCAAGGAATGCTCTAACACCATCCATCAGAGACAAAAATTAAAAAGGCAGGTTCAAGGAAAGACATCCACCAGGAAAGCACTCATGGGCAATGGAGTGGCTTGAACTTGCAGTAATTGTCACTTCAAAACACGTTCTCTTCATCTGTTGTGGATTTGGCACTTTGCTTGCCATGAGAAGGTCACCATGAAATAACTGGCTGTTAGTAAGAAAATGCCAGCTCCCTGAGACTGGGATACTCCTACTCTAGAAGGCTCCTGTCAGAAGACTGGCAGCCAGGGGAAGAATGAGAACGACCCAAAGCCCTCGTGATCCCATCCACAACAGCCAGCTGTATGCTGCAAGAGCAAGCACCCGCTATGACAGAGACAGGAGATGTGGAAGCTCTGAGACAAAAGCAGGGAGGGCTCTGCATCAACTACTGCATGGAGAAATCCAAAAAGTTGCTTTCTGGCTACAAACCAGGAGCAGAAACAGAATCAGGCATTTTGGTGCAATCTCACTCCCTTCAGTGTGAATTTGATCATGGAGTTCCTTAATGCATGAATAAAGTGGTCCTAAAATCCAGGAAAGGCACCACTGCACTGCTCTTCACCTCCTTGGAGCCTGGAAACTTCTTCTTACCTCCAGTTTGGCAATATTCTCAGAGTAATGAGTAATTTGGAAAAATTAACTACTGCCGTGCATATTACCACCACCTACATCATACCAGATTGATTACAGGAACTAAAGTACTAAAATGTCAAAAACCTTACCTACATCATCATCTACTGCTCCTCCCCATCCACACACCCTCCTTCCACATCACTGAAACAAACTTACTTAACAGGTTTAATTTCTGACAAAACCTTGTTACCGCTCAGGCAGCCATCAGCCATTCCCTTATTCCAGAAGCCAGAGAGGAGCTACCCTGCTCTGCAGTTCCTGTTTTCTTCCCTCCCCTACACTTCTTAAAGCACAGTTTGCTCTTTCAGTTCTGAGTAACATCACTCATCACCAAGAGTCTTTGAAGGGAGCCAAGAGCAAACTGGTGCTCAGAATCCTCTTTGGCACTGTTTTGGGTACTTCAAGGTGAATTTTATCCTGGCCAATTACCCAAGTCCCTCTAGTGTGAGCCCACACTATCAATGCCTGTAGAGCACTAACTGGAATATCAAGCTGCACTCATACAAGTTTGGATGGACATTCTGAAAACATGGAATGTTCTGGCCTCATTTACCATGCAGCTGGGCAGAGGATGGCTGCCTGATCAGTCTCGTTCACAATGACTTTTCCTTTTACTGTTTTTTTTTTTTGAAGGTATGCCTATTCATTTGATCTAGTTTCTACCTTTTTCTTTTTGTCTTTCCTTTTTGATTCTCAGGGCACCGAGCAGCTCCCAGCTCAGCTGAGCTGATCTCTTTTTATACTCCCTCTGTTTCCTTTCATCAGGATAATTTGCACTTGTGTCCCTCATAAGTCAGTCTTTCACACATTACAGCAATCAACCGATCTGAGAGAAACAAGACAAAAATCACTGTGTTCTGGGAGGCTTGTGAAGATACTGGAGGCCATATGTTCCCATCCCCAAATGGAATGCAACTTATGCTTTCCATCACAACTTGCTGCTATAGAAGCCTCTTTTATTCAGCTTAAACCTAAGTCGTTGAAGTCACTCGGCTCCCAACGAGGAGGCGAGCATCCCTCAGCTGGAAAAAGGGTGTGGTCTGTGGTCAGGGAGGAGCAGCCAGGACATGCCATCCCTACGGCCCACATATCCTGCTCAAACCATAGCCACTCATGCAGAAGCAGCCTTGCAGGGAGCAGCCTCCTCCTGGGCCACAAAGCTACTTGGGAACTCATGCTATGGAGCCATGTTGTGCACATGGAACGGTGTGTGTCTGCATCCCACAGCCTCCCATCCCTGCATTTATGCTCTCTCATCCAGCTGTGTTTTGGAAACCCACTGACAGCAACAGTGGGCCGGTGTCACACTGCTTTTCCACTGTGTGCCGATCCCCTGCTAATGGACACTGGGTGATCCAAGCTTGGGAGTCTTGAGCCTGGTCCCTGTGCCTGGGGGACAGCCAGCACTACAGCCACACTTTTCTCAGTTCATCAGCCCACTCCCTGTATTGAGTCTGAGTCCAAACCCACCCATGAGGGGAATGGCACCCCATAATCACATCCATCAGTATTTAATCTTTACCATCTTATCACACTGTGCAACACATCAAGCAATTTTAGGTTTCTTCACCTGCTGCTTTCTCACCTATATTCTCTGGAACATGCAGTCTTCCATCCAGCCTTATTCCAGTTAAAACTCTTCACCTCTCTCCCCACACTCCATAAAGCCTCCCCACGGGTCTTCAATTGCTATGCACCACCAGCTTCCCACCCTCCCACCAACACCCCAGCCACAGCTTTGGCTCACTCGGCTCTCTCCCTGCTCCTGGGAGACCCAAATGCAGTAACTGTGTGGGGTTTGTCATTTCAAGATCGTGGCCTCTCACATTCCCCACCCTGTTGAAATCCCCATCCCCACCCTGCCAAACTCCTGCTCAGGTCCACGTGTTGGCTCATCCTCCCATGGCTGCATCCGCCTCTGCTCCAGCCTTGGCTGAGGCTTTCCCTCGGCTCGTATCCACCTGGAACAGCACCGGGATGATTTTGTTTTAAATCTGTTTGCTTCCCCCAAATAATTCTCCCTTTTCTTTTATCTTTTGATTTCCTCTTCAGCCCCCAAGGTAAAGCCACTTCTCTGCACTCTCAAGGACCCTTCAGAGCCCCACCACTAACAGCAGCGAAGTGCACCCCTCTCCTCCCTTGGAGCTTTTCCAACTCTTTCCTCTCTGATATCTCAAAGAAAATCCCCCCAAACAGCCAGGCTGCTGCTGTGCCAAAGCCACTGTTTCTCTTGAAAGCCACGGTTTGCGCTGTTGCTCTTGGTGCTCCCAGGCTTGGTGTGTCCATATCACCGTGGGCTCCATCCTTCCACCCACACTATCCCTGTTCCTACCTGGGACCCTCCACCCTGCAGCACCACAGCTGATAAACTGCATGTCAGGAAGACTCACGCATCCAAACAAACTCCAATTTCTTCCATCTCCCTTGTAAAGGAAAAATTCATCCTTTGCAATTTGTTTTTATGAGGCCAGCTTTTACAGACCCTCCAGCTCTCGTTATGGAAAATAAGTGGAAACTCCTGGCAGGGGATTATATCCTTTGTTGTTTTGGTTGTTTTTTTTTAATATATACGAGCAAAAGCATATATTATGCACTGCCTACATCGGCTTTGCCAACAAGATTTGCTGATGCTTGCAAAAACTATAGGATAGTTGTCCAAATTTGCCTGCCACTTGCTACCCATAGACAGTCATGAATTGTCCTTCTTGCTGACAAGTTAATGTTGCATCATAAACTGCAAGTTTTGTTGCTATAACACATGACTGAATTCAATATGTCAGGAAAATGATTAATTGCCCCAGAGATTTGGATCTTTAAAAATAGCAGAAATTCAAAAGCCCAATGTTCTTTATTCTAATGCTGGTAGAATTTACATCATGGTTAATAAATAACAGGCCTCCTTCAGAAATTAGGTCATTAGATTATTCTATTTGCAAACATAAAAATTCAATCAGATAGAACTGGTAATATCTGAGATACATTGATGAGACTATTATGACATCTCAAAAGCTTATGGGGATTATTTCAAGAAAGTCTTGGTCTGACTTTCATATGTTTGCAAGTTTAGGTGCTCCAGTATTGGGGTAGATAAAAAAAAATAAAAAGGTTCTTAACAGCAACTCAGAATCTTGTATGTTATTATATCCCAAAAAAGGGGTGCATGTCCTCACAAGGGGCAGACACTGATCTCTCTGTGACAGGGACAGGACCAAAAGGAACAGCTGGAGCTGTGACAGAGGTTTAGGTTGAATATTAGGAAAAGGTCCTTCACCCAGAGGGTGGCTGGGCACTGCCCAGGCTCCCCAGGGAATGGGCACAGCCCCAAGGCTGCCAGAGCTCCAGGAGCATTTGGACACCACTCTCAGGCACAGGGTGGGTTTGTTGGGGTGTCTGTGCAGGGCCAGGAGCTGGACTGGTTGATCCTTGTGGGTCCCTTCCAGCTCAGGATATTCTATGATTCCATGAAAACAGAACATGTGCTTTCAGCATTTGGAGTTGCAGTTGTAAGAGATTCTTCCAAGCCCTGTACAGTACCATTATGACAAATGTGCTCTGAATTCACTTTTCTCCAGTCATTTTGCTGCTTTATATGTAGCTGGGATGCATGAGACCATAACCAAAGGATCTAATTCCAGGGTAACACATGTTACATTGAGCACTCTGGTGCTTCTTTGCTGAGCATGGCCATGCAGCACCACAACAAAACCCAGCCTCTCTCCACCAAAACAACCAAGGGAGTGCATAACAACTGGGTTATTGCACCAACACCAAGGGACTTGCCCATCCCAAAGATGATGCACTTTCTCTAGTGCATCCACAGCCATCACAGATGGCCTTTGCCAGTGCTTGACAGCAAATCTGCAGAGGGAACTGCTTCTGGTGGGATGCTCAGGCAAACCCAGAGACAGGCAGGAAGGGGCCACATTTCCCTTCCTGAGCCAATCCTGACCATTTTCACATACCTCTCCTGCACAGAGCAGCCTTCCCAGCCCCAGCACCCCACCAAGAGTCTGGGAAGAGCTGCTGTTGCCAGGAGGCACACGGAAAAATAGAAGCCAATTATAAGTGATGGCTGGGCTGACAGTGAGTACTTTTAATACAGCCACCACACACGAATGCCAATACACTGGACTGAATCCCTTTCTCATCAGCCCTTTGTATGCTGCAGGCTGCCAAGGGGAGCACGGCCCCCAGCACGACAGAGCCTGACCTCAGGGCTGCCTTCCTGGGGTGTGGGATGAGGGAAGCAGCACTCTGAGGCTTCGGGAAGCAGATGTGGATAAAATCAACTGGGACATTACCAGTTTGTCAAGCTGGTACCTGTGTCTTTTTCATTTCTCAGAAGTCCTGGAAACGCAGGAAGAATCAATAGTTCCCCAGTGTTAGAGGATGCCTGGAACAGAACAGGCTGCTTTTACCCAGAGCACACCTATTCCCAAGAGATGCAGGGAAATTTGGCACATAAAGGCAATTAATTGAGTGGCTTTGTCATAATACAGACCTGGGGTCACGCTGGGGGGAAGAGAGGGAAACCCCCTGGGGGCCTGCAGAGAGACCTTGTCTCCTGCAAAGGGACACAGCAGCCCGAGGGGACAGAGGGGAGCTGCAGACAGGGCTCTCGATCACTCTGCTCCTGCCTTGGGGCCAGTGCTGGCTCTGACAGCGGCCACCAACACCAGCCTTCATGTTAAACAACAAATCTATCAGTCTGCAGCCTGTGCTCTCACAGCCCTGTACAGCCCAGCACTCCAGGAAACAGGACACACCAGCGCTTGGGACAGAGGGCTCTTTCCTATTTTCTCTTTAAATGTCTCCCTGCTTCTCTTAGGGCAGAGGAAGGTTGGTAAATAGAGCCCATGGTAGCACAGAAACACAAGCCTGGCCTGTACCTGGGTTGTTTGTTTTAGAAAATGTTCTCCACTGAGGCTTTTCTGTTCCCTCCAGTCTCCACACCAGGACCCCAAGCTTTGGCCAAGCGTCTGCTCCTAACACTTTTTTGTTTTCTTAAATGGACTGAGAAGTCCTTTCATAAAGTTCACTTGAGGAAAACATATTCATCCCAGGGTCCAAGCAGGGTTTCAGCTCAGCCCCTCACCCACATGGACAGTGAGCCCATCTCATGACAATGCTCTGGCCTTGAAGAGCCACATCCATGCACAAAAACCCCTTTCTGAGAAGATTTTGCATCCATGGAGCTGCAAGGACTTACAGCAATTCTCTCACCACAGCTCTCCAGGGGGTGGACACCAACCTGATGCTCTCCCTCAGCTGCCTCTGCCTGCCTGCTGCTGATGTGGTCTTGGGAAAACTCAGTATTTAAGACATCTTCCCTCCCCATTTTCAAGTCTGGGCACCTAAGTGTGAATATAAGTATCTATTTTTGCAAGTGTCCTGTAGGTTTTCCAACCTCAAAGTGTGGAAGGCAATGTTTAAAAAATGGGTAGAAGCACTTCCGTGTCAGATTAATGTTTCAGACCTGGGTTATTCCCCACTATTTTTTGCAGGGCAAGTTCTCACTGCTGGAGAAAGGCACAAAAAAGTCCCAACAGTGCTTTACAGGGTGACTCATCCTGACTCAACAAACAGGTCCTGGGACTAACCCTGATCCTGTTGTATGGAGCTGGCTAGACAACTTGCCCATCTCCTACATTAGATTTCCATCAGAATTTAGGATAGGCACAGAAATGAGCAAGAAGACAAGGAGATACAGAAACACCTGGAAAATTAACCCCTGGCTGCAAAACAATTCAGTAAAGTTACAAATAAGCCCAGCAGAATAAGTTGTCTTTCCTGGCTGTCCAGTCACAGCCACCTCCCAGGATGTATGAAACACCAGTATGGGATGGAGATGAGTTTCCCAGAAGTCTGTGTAGGATGGGACCAGGAGTGGAGGCACCAGAGAAAGTTTGGTGTCCCAGGGGAGCAGCCACACACTGCTCCAAAAGCTGACCTTCCAGTCCTCCACAATTAGGGGGAGGCTCTAATCATTGCTAAGAAAAGCAGGCAGATGGCAAGGGGCAGATGTAGTAATTTGAGGGGGTTTCCTTCCTGTGAAGATGAGTGGGCACCACAGGAATGAGAAATGAAGCTCAACACAGAGGTGAAGTCTGCCTGAAAACTGGCACAACACGTCACTGCACTGAAGGATTTCAGTTTTCACATGCTCCATTTTTCCATCCCAACAAAATGAATTTTTCCACAGAAGCAGATGCTTTTCTTGAAAGATTTCTTTGAGCAGAAATGCCAAATTCTCCATCAGGAAACTGTTCTGATGGAAGCATTTTCACCCAGCCCCATTCAAGGTCTATTTCAGGACTGGCCTCTGCTGGCCTGAGTCAGTTCTTTAACTCATCACGGGTTGTTTTTCCTGCCATTACGTACTTTTAAATTGAGAGTGTCTCTGCTTTAACTGAGCTCCTGCTACTGTTTAAACAAGCCCTTGTTCTGAGTCAGGTCATGAACACTGAGCACTGCAGTCCTGGCGTGACCAGGGGCTGCCGGGGAACAGCCACCTCCCAGTAGGGAATCCCCTCCCAGCAGGATCGTGGCTGTTGCACAGGGATTGCTCACCCCTCCACACTTTTCTCTGATCCCCCCTCTGAAAAATCCAACAATTTCAAACTAGTTTTAAGGCATTTTTCAGCCATCCATTTCCAGAGTGATGTCAGAAGAGTTTAAAACCATTGTCTGGTTCCACAGGGTCATTTCCACTCACATTGCCACTGATGAGCTGGGAACGATTTCTTTTCCTGCTCAGTTTCAGCTCAGCATCGATGTTGCATCCCCCGCCCTCCAAGTGCAGGAGGATGAGAGTACCAAGGAACAGCAAATGCCACCACCACAGCAAGGTATAGCAGCTGAATCAAGCAGCTTGGGTTGCTCCAACCACATCTCCAGGCCTCACTTCAGTGTTTTGCCACCCTTCCCAAGGAGGGCTTTGACCAACCCCCTGTGTTTTCCATTACTGGGATGGGATTTGGGCAAGGTGGGCTGCAGACAATTAACAGGGCAGATTCCTGTAGCTCTGACCTGCACTGGTATCAGCAGCCTCTGCCTTGA
>NW_008246054.1:6440305-6445203 GCF_000691975.1 Corvus brachyrhynchos
CAGGAATTTCATGTGTTTCCATTTAGGTTGGCAAAGACCTTTAGTTCATGAATTCCAACTGTTAGCCCAGCACTGCCATGTCCACCAGTAAAATAATGTCCTTAAGTGCCAAGCTTTTTGAATACTTCCAAAGATGGCAATTCCCCCCTTCCCTGGGCAGCCTGTTCAATGCCTGACCACTCTGTCAGTGAAACAGTTTTCCTTAATATCCCAATCTAACCTCCCCCAGGAAAACTTCAGGCTATTTCATCTTGTCTAACTGCTTGTTACTTGGGAGAAGGGACTGGTCCCCACCTTGCTCTCCTCAACTACCTGAAAGGAGGTTGTAGCTAGAAGGTCCCTACTCAGCCTCCTTTTCTCCCAACTAAAAACCCAGTTCCCTCAGCCACTTCTCACAAGGGTTGTGCTCCAGACCCTTCCCCAGCTCCATCTCCCTTCTTTGGAAGCACAACACTTAAATTTAACAACAGCATTTAACAAATGCCACCAAATGGCTCCCCGTTGAGAAAGCCACCTGCAATCGGCACAGCAGCACAGACACCCACAGAACTCGCTGCCACAGCTGCCCCTGTCCTGCCCCAGGGGATGGTGGGGACCTTTTCCCACATCTCACCCTCTCCCGGCGCTCCCACATCTTCTCCCAGGCGGGAGCAGAGGATTTGTGGCCTCCAGTTGCCCTCTTGTGGTGCAGCTCAAGTCAGGCATCGCAGCAGTTTTCAATATATACCCGCAGCTGGAAGCTCAAATCTCCACATCATGCACATAGAAACATAAACACATTTTCCTGAGGTACCTTTTCAGACCTCTCCAAGCACCAGCTGTGCCAAGCTGTCCACCTTTTGCAGCTCAGAACAACATCCTTCCACTCAATGCTGGTTTTCATAGGAGCATTAAAAAAAAAATTCTATGTGTAAGAGGATTGGATTTCCAGTAAAAACTCCAGCCAAAAACCATTTGAAAGTTTGTGTTTGTTTGTTTTCTTTAAACAAATCAAAACAAACTCTGCTTTAGCCAAGAACTGAACCAAAAAGTTATTCTTGTCCCTCCACAAATAAGTCCTGTGGAACACTGGATCTTTTCAAACCAACAACAAAAGCTGTACCATAAATAGAGATTACTTGTTTTCACTTCTATCATTTCCATTACAAAGACACTTCATCTTCTATTGAACTAGCTCGTGGTTTAAATTAAAATTTGTTTTTAAATAGAAATATTGTTCTCTTCACTCAGTGGTGAAAGCGTACCACTGTAGGAGATCACTGAGTAGGAGATCAGTAACACTGGTGGCTGTTAGACTCCCCCTGTCATTTAGGAAGGTAGTTTAATTCACAGCACTGCCTGAAGTGAGTTAAATACATCTCTGCAGAGGATCTTGGACACTGGCACCTTGGAGTGTTGGGCCTTCTGAGCTAAGCCTCACCTCCAACTCTCTCTAGAAACCTACAATCACTCTGGTGCCCCAATGACATAAGGACGTATTTGGTATTGCTGGACAACCTTCAGAAAGGTCCTGCACATCCCACACCAGACCCCTTTCTTCCTGCCCTTCATTGGTACCACCAGGCTCCACAATATTTTTCACTCAAGCCTGTGCTGTGAGCTCCAACCAACCCAACCAAGAACCACTGGATTAAAACCAAAAGACATCACAGATTTTATCTGAGTCCATCCCTGGAGGTGTTCCCAGCTGGGTGGCGGAGGACCCTGAAGAACCTGGTCTAGTGGAAGGTGCCCCTGCCTGTGGCAGGGGATTGTAACAAGATCTTTAAGGTCCCTTCCAACCCAAATGAATCTAGGGTTCTATGATTTACAGTCACAGTTCAGTGTAAGACACTTCGACAAGCAAACCCTACAAGGGCAGTCACCATTCCCCAAACAACACAGCTTCCAGGCAGAGAAACCTGCTTTAATTGAACTTCAGCACAGGACAGAGCCTAGAGGATGGAGCTGCATGTCCTGTGCAGGCAAGGCCAGATGACTTAGTAGCTCTTTTGAGATCTGCTCTTAGACCTTGAATTTCAGAAAAACAACAATCCCAGGAAAATCAATGGAAAAGCAATTTGCTGAATGGTTAAGACATAAGAGCCAATCCATATTTTGACCAGCCCATCACAAGCACACCAAGCACTTTAAAAAGCCATTAATACCAACTTCCAAACAGTCTAGGGCACAAAGGGAGAAAAAGCAGATTTAAATGCTGAGATGCACATGAGCCAGGAGTACTCTGCTGCCATCTCCAGTGCAGAGAGAAAACCTGCCTGTGCCTCATCCTCTGGTGGATGCTACACACATTTTTCAAGTTAGAGAAACCCACTGGCAATTTGCTAGGGGAGAAGGTCAGCTCACATGAGATTTCTTTAAAATGACCTTGCTAAACAGCATCTCCTTCTGCTACAGCTGGGGACTTTGGTCTGATCCCCTTGCAGCATTTCCCGCTTCCCAGATTTGAGCACTGTGCCCTCTGATCATGCAGGAGGAGAGGTGAGAAGCCAGAAGAGATGCTTGTGGTGTGCCATAACAAACTGAGATACAGAGATCCACCTGCACAGCACTGAGATCCCACCAGGACACCAGTGATTCTTTTGTGCGCTTCACCCATGGATCACCCAAACACCACCATCAATCACACACATGTTTAGGCTGGAGCTTTGCTCTCCAAGCCTCACTGAGCTCATTAAGGGGGCTCCAGTGTGCCCTAGGCACCACTCAGGCTCGGTGCTCTTTCCCCCGAGCAGGACTCTTTACACCCTGGCACTGAGCTGTTAGCCAGAACTGGGAACAAGTGAAACAACCAAATTAATTGAATGAACATTAATTGGTTCATTGCATCCCCTGCCAGAGATGTGGCAGCTTTTGAGTGCCACCACCACCAGCTCCAGGCTGGGTTGATGTTGCACCACAGGAAGGCAGTTGCTGAAGGGACATATTTCTCCTGGTTCCCTGGTCTGCAGGAACCTTCCCTAGATTTGCACCCACTACAGATTCACAGTCTTACTGGAAAAACAGCAAACTGACATTCCACAAAGGAAAACAAACCAAATAAGCCCAGGAAGCAGGTTGGGGCCCTGCCAAACCCAGGATTGGTGGCATGAGCTACTCACCAGCTGCGTATGACCACCGGCTCCCCCCATGTGCCACCCCTCCATCCAGGGGGCTCAGCTCACCCATCGGGACCCTCTAGAGCATCCCCAAACCCCCAACTCCCCCCCCATCCAAGTTCACATGAAGCCAGGAGGATGCTCAGTGCCTCTGGCACACACTCCCTGCTGGGGCAGGACCACCCAGCCACAGGAGCTGCCCAGCCTGGCTGCTTTAATGCCTGTCCGGGGAGCAGATGGAGGCCAAGTTCTCATTACTGCGGATCGTTAGCTGGATGGGAAGAGGCCTCCCCTTATTGCTTTCCCACGTTGACACCAAAGAAGCTGCATCACTCTGCTCCCAACTGGAGGGCCTGCTGGCTCAGGTCGAGGTGAGCCTCAACCCAAGGGCATTAACCCTTTCTGCATCACCTTTTATTGCTGTTTCAGTCCCCGAGGACATCCCTTGGGAGTCAAGCAACTGCTGCCCTCAGAGGGCAGCCAAACAACTTAAAGGAGGAGTTGGGCATGTTTCACTTGTACATATTTTCAGGACTCACATAGTTTAACCAGAGCCAAAATCCTACCTGAAAGGTGATTTCTGTCAAACAGGAGCCATGTCAGCTGCTGTCTGGGACTATTCATCCTCCCTCACCAACAACCAGGCCAGGTGTCAGGGGATTCAAAATAACTGTTGGTAAAGCCTTGCTCAACCCATTCACCAGGCAGCCCCCCAGCCATCAGTGCCAGCACAGCCAAGGGGAGAAAGAAGTTTGGGAACGCCTAAAGTTTACATTTTCACCACCAATTTAGTGATGATTTAACTTAACATCTGACAGCTCTTTCAGCAGCAAGTATTTTTATCAGTAAAGCAAACTAGGGAAGCTTTGCGTGTCAATGAGAGCAGAGGCACAGGTACAGAGCAGTGAAGGTGACAGAGAAGCCATAGCCACCCTCAGTAGCACCAGAAACCACTGACACAGGCTCAGACGTGTGAAACGGATGGACATTTCCCACAGGGGAAACAAACACTCCACAACCCTGCAGCAAATCCCTCATCTGGGCAGGAGAGTGCTTGATCCACCTTCTGCACCTCTGCCCCTCTCCCCACCAGGGCCCTGTTAGCCTGAGCCCTTCATTAACCCCCTCCTTTTGGATGAGGGAACATACTGGCAGCAGTGCATGTCACACCAGTTGCACCCCAGTTTCCACAGCAAAACCACCCTCACACCCACCCCAGGAAATCCCACTCTGGGCAATAGCTGGAATGGGGCTCCCAGGGGAGCCCCCCCTGCCAGGCACACAGCTCACTGTGAACACTCAAAACACCTGGTAAAACCCAAAACCCCACCTCACCTTACCTCAGCTCAGCTGGGGGCAGTTCACCTCTAATCACCACACAGGCTCTGCTCCTCCTTGAGGAGCCCCTGCAGCCAGTTTAATGTTCCCTGACCTTCCCTAGAGGATTCAGAATGCCCCTGACAGAGGCTTTGATCCCATTTCTGACTGCTGTCGTTCTCCTGAAGGATACCTTGTTGTCATTCCCCTTTACACTCCCGAAATGGTTATTTTTGTCTCCCAGGTGTTTCCCATTGCTGCACCTCCTGCTCCTTCAGGCACAGCAATTTAACAGCATCCACCCCTCAAACCCACACAGATTACAGCACTCTCGTGGTCTGTGCTGGAACTGCTCAGTCCCTGGCTGTATCCTGTGAACAATCTACCAGCTAATTAGTAATTAATTATTTGCACATCCCTAATGCTTCCTTTCCAGGCTAGCAGAGCATTTTACGAGCATAAAGGGACCAAAATTCGGCATTC
>NW_008246054.1:6445349-6456705 GCF_000691975.1 Corvus brachyrhynchos
GCACAGTGGGGAGCCCAACACACCCAGGGATAGCAAAAGCTGCTCTGCTGCTCACATCAGCTGCTGGGACACTGCAGTTTTGGGGCATGAATGCCATCCTCGTGTGCACCATTCATATCTTTGAGCTACAGACTATTTTCCTCTGTGCCCGTTGTGCACCACTTCCATCCAATAGAGCCATGTGCAGCCATACCCACTAGAGAACAGCAGTAACCTCTCTCCCCCCTCCTTTTTCTTTCCCCCTTAAGCCAACATAAGCATTACATTCTTTCTGAGCCACAACTCCGGTGTTGAACACCATGATTTAGGGGTCTAAACACCATTGAGAAGCCCATAAGAACCCCCTGCCTGCTGCAGAAGCCTCTCTTCTCTCCCAGGGCTGCAGAGGGGAGAAACAGGACCTCAAATCAGCAGCAGTTGCCAGCAGCAATTGGCATCCTGGATGCAAGTAACTCTCACTCCCTTTGCCCTCATAAATAAGAAGAAAAAAGTTAAGAATTGCTTTGCCAGATGGCTGTAGATCATAAGCAATCTGTCAAAGGAAAAATAAACTGCTCACTGCTTTTCCGCACAGGACTGAAACATAGCTGCATTTCCACTTTGATAACACCAGAAACCTTACCCATATAGGGAGAAATGGTATTAACTTTGCAGGACCTGGAGCTGCATCACCCTCAATCCCTCTGTGCTTTGTACCCCTTCCTTGTATTTATTTAGAAGTCAATAAGGCCTTCCCAGTAAATCTGAGTCCAACACACACAACACAGACAGTTACATGGGCCCCAGGACCAGCTCCCCTTCTTCAGCACACTTTGGATGGGCAAAACTCAGAGATCACTCTCTGAAGTCCATAAGCTGCAGCTGTTGGAAACCTGCTCCAGAAAGGCCGTTTCTGGCTTTTCACAGATTAAACCCCACAGGCACTCTTTTGGCTTTAAGGCAGCAAAGCACAGCTAACCCAGGCAGGAACCTGGGGCACTCAGGGCTATCTCTGCCTCAGCCCACCTGCTGGTGGGATAAAACCTGGACCAGCCTGTTGTTACCTGCTGGTGGTCAACCCCCTAGCATCCCACACTCAGTGGTACTGCCAGAGGAGATGTGTTATCTGCCCCTGAGGCTGGGGAGAGCAGGCTTTCTCACTCCAACAGCCCCCTGCACCCCACAAACACAACCATTGCCTGCAACACACAGAGCTCATTTCACCCCAACTGCTTTACCTGCGACAGTGAGGACATCCTGCACCCAGCACACACACCTCGGAGAAGAGAGCAACCCTTCCTGTAGCAGAGATATCTCCCTGCCTCTTGAAACTGCTCCCACTCCTTCCCCTCAGCAGATGATGTCTGCTAGGGCTGGCCTTGACCATCAGCAACTGTGCTAGGGCAGGGCATGGGCTCAGGGCTCTGCTACCACCTGGCACCCACTGATTTGCTGCAGCTGTTGCAGGAGCTTGCAGGTTATCATAGAATCACAGAATCACGTGTGATCTCCAGCTGGAAGGGATCCATAAGAATCATCCAGTCCAACTCCCTCCTCCTTGCAGGAGTACCTCACACTAACCTGAACATCAGCACACTCCTTGCTGCCCTCAGGCTCAGGTGCTTTGGGCTACAGCTGCCACTTCACACTGGGAGGATCCCAGTCTGTACTGGAAGGTGGCCAGGGGATCCAGTTTGTCCTGTCCCCTTCAGGTCAGGACATGACCCTGAGTCATTTCATCATGTTTTCACATCAATAAAGAAGTTTCCACAAATGACCAAAGCTTGTGCTGGGCTTAGCAGAGAGCCATAGGGTTTCATCCAATGCTGTTGTTCCTCTGTCTCTATTTTTGAAGGAAACTAAACAGGAATTAGCCAGAGACAGTGGATCCTGAAGCTGTATCTTTTCACAACACCTGCTCAAAAGGTGAGCAGGACAGAAGACACTGCTGTTCCTTGCCCGATTACAAAGCCATTACCTCCAGCAGAGACTACAATGGGCCCAACATACCTGCCAGATTTCTTCTTCCCAGATGTTTTGTTGCCAGATTTTTTGAGTCTTTATGGGCCAGGCTCTCAAGATGCATCATCCGAATTTCCTTGTCCTGAGATTCCCCTTTTTCCCTGGTTTCTGGCCTCAGCCCACCTTGCCCACATCAAGCAGATGGTGCCCCGAGCCTCGTGTTGGAAGTGCTGTTGGCCCAAATGAAGCGTAACATGCCGAGTTGTCCCTAACAAAGGGGTCCTCTGTTTGGCTTTCCTGGGAGGCTTATTATAGTCGGCGTTTATTTTGGCCTGGGACCAAAACATGCATTAGTGTGCTTCATCCTGTGCACTTCTGTGTGCAGCTCTGACAGGCGTGGGGGCTTGCAGATGCCAGGCTAGGCTGGAGGGAAGTTTTTCAGGAGTTAAAAATCCTCTTCCCATACACACACTGTTCAGCAAAATGGGCCCAGGGCATCCTGGCATGCTGGGGAAGGTCCATACTGACCTCCCATCCTTGCCCAGTTTGCTGTGGGGCAGTGGTGAGTGCCAGGGGCAGGCTCAGGGATCTGCCCCACAGTCCCAGCTGGGCTGTGCAGTAATGAATTTTGGTTTCTCGTAGTGGGATAATGATACTGAACCTGCCTCATAAATGTTTCAGGATGTAACAAGAAAAGCAACAGGTTCACACTGTGCCCGAAGGATGGATCTACAGTGGCTGAAGGGGCATTCCCATTCCCAGTGCATGGAGCTGGAGAAACGTCTCTCCACGCCACGCCAGGTGATGCAGGTGCTGTCCACCACCCTACGTATCAGTTACTTTGAGGGTGATGCCACCCTTTCCCTGCAAACTGGTGCACCTCTGACCAGGGTCAAGAGAGGCCCTTAAACTACATTTTGTAGCCTCAAAAGAAACACCAGCAGGGTGCTGGGCAGCAGCAATAGCTCACCAGGGGTGACAGGAGCCCCAGGGCAGATGCTGGGACACTCAGCCCCCCCACGCTGCACCACTGCTGCTGCCACAGGTGCTGCCACTGTGTCCCTGTGTGAGCAGTTCCCTCACAGTGCTTTTGGCACGTCCTTTGCTGAGTTGTAAATGTCAAAGCAGATGGCATCTGCTCTCTGTGCCATGCTGTAATTAGAAAACAGTATTATCAAAACCACTTCCCATCTCTGCTTTCTTTTCATCTCCCCTCCTTCCCGTTGTTCCTCTATTCTCTCCCGTGCAGCCCGTGGCCTTTGGGCTGAATGCTGATGAGCTGTTGTTTGGTCTAATCTGCAGTGCTTGTTAACGGGGCTGTTAACACAGTTTCAAACCACCTGCTCTGGGTTGGCTTCCCGTAAGTCCTGCCCCTCCAAATCAGAGCCCATTGCTGGGGAGGTGCTGGGGTTATTGCTCTTTTCTGCTTCAGATGCTCACGGGCACAAGTTGTGCCACCCACGTTGAAACCGAGCTCTGCGCAAATCCATGTGTTTTGCTGTGAGGGCGTCTGTGCCGACATGATCTTTTTTGTAAATCACTACATAAAGGCATTGCATATATATCTATACACCCAGCCTTATATCCTTCCCCACAATTATTTGTTTCCAACAGGAGCACGGCCAGAGTTGGCAGCCACCAACAGGGATACAGGGATAGAGCACCTCTCCTGTGAGAGAGGGCTGAGAGAATTGGGTTTGTTCAGCCTGGAAAAGGAAAGGATTGAGACTCACCTCATTGTGGCTTTCCAGGATCTGAGGGGATCCATCAGAAAGACGGAAAGAAGGCATGGAGTGACAGGACAAGATGGAATGATTTCAAACTGAAAGAGAGTAGGTTTACATGAGATATTAGGAAGAGATTCTTCCCTGTAAGGGTGGGGAAGCCCTGGCACAGGGTGCCCAGAGAAGCTGTGGCTGCCCCATCCCTGGAAGTGTCCAAGGCCAGGTTGGACTGGGCTTGGAGCAACCTGGGATAGTGGAAGGTGTCCCTGCCCATGGCAGGGGGTGGAATGAGATGATCTTTAAGGTCCCTTCCAAACAAAATCAGTCTGTGATTCTGTGATTTCTCCTGGGCCATCTGCTCCCACCTGAGACATCCAAGTGCCAGCACTGGATGAGGGATGCTTTTCAGCACTCTTTGCACAGCAAGGATTTTACCTTCAATTCATGCATCTTACAGTCAAATTTCAAATGTAAAGCATGGGCACAACACCCACAGATACCGCTCCCTCTGCTGAGTGAGAAGAAGCAGATAGGAGGTGGGGAGGAATTGCAGGAAGGGACAGGAACAGTCAGGTGGCCCAAGAGAAGAGATGCCAGTGGAACTGAGACCTTGGGGAGTTACTGAGCAAGAGAACTGGAGTCTCCTCTCTGCCAGACACAGCATGACTCACACTTCCCTAAGAAGTGCTTTGAGCTTACTGGGTGGCAGCTGGGCCATAGAAGTTGAGCATTATTTGTATGTGGCACTCCAAGGTGTGTTAAGATGCCATTTCAACCCCAGTTCAACGCACTCTGGGGCACATCAGTGACACCCCAGCTCTGAGTTATACCACCTTGAGCTGCTCTGAGAGCTGGGGAGGGAAGCCAGCTGCAATTTACTGCTGGAGAAGCAGCTGGAAGGGCTCTTCCACCTGTCAGCCAGTGCACATCTGGGTCTCTCATTTTAGTATCACTTTAGTCTAGGAGTAGATGGAAACTTCCAGAAGCTGAGGTAACTTTCTAAGAGCAAGTTAGGAGCATCATAAAAGAGTACCAAAAGTGTGTTGAAGACATTTGTACCATTTTCCTGCCTAATTTTCTCCTTTTGTTGAGTGCTGTGTTTTGGGCTAGATGAGAACCCTGGTCTCTCCAGAGTGCTCCCATAGCTGGTACTGGGATCTGGAGCTGCAGACAGCAATTTGCCAAGCACAAAGATGGCTTTGAACCTAATAACTTGCAGACAATACTCTTTTACATGCTAATAGATACGATTGTTCTTCAAATGTCTGACATTTATAGCAGTATAATATCTCTGGTGGAAAGCATGCCAGGGATAGGCATGACTTCCCAAGGCAAGTGCTGGGGAAGGAAAACGATGGAACAGGAATTAATAGACAAGATTTGTGGCTGAATTTCACTTTAGGTTTCCTCCAATTGCTGCTGTTTCCTTCCCATATTTCAAAAGCAATGACTGCCCTGGAAGGTAATTGTCTTGTTTAAAAGACAGGTGTCTTCCAACGAAGGCACGAGTCTCCCTTGAAATGAAAAAAAAAAATTGCGACCCCCTTCCCTCCGAATTATTGTAATCTTGAAATCAAGGGGCTTTTAGGCAAAGGTATGGGAAATAGGAATAACAGTTCTTTACTATTATATATCTCTATGTGTATAACCAGTCAAACAAACAGCAATAACTCTGGCAGTAACAGCGAACAATCACAAACTCAGTCCCAGCCTTCTCGGCTGTCGGGCCCTTTCCCCTCGGGTGCAGTTCCGCTCGCAGCCGGCAGGGGCGCTGGCGGCTCCCGGTGAGCAGGGCAGGTGCGATGGTTCCCCCGCGGCTGCAGGGGGCGCTCCGGAGCGAGCTCGGGGAGCGCGCGGCACTGGCGGCCTGGGATCCCGGGAAGGGATGGGACAAAGGCTTCACAAACCGCTGGGCAGCTGATCCCAGTGTCCGGCCGGACCCTCAGGAACAGCAGGCTGGAATGGCAGGGCAGGGTGGCCACAGCCCGGCTCCCAGCGGGGCAGGGAAATGTGGCCTTGGGAATCTCAGGGTTTCTCTGGTAGAAGGAAGGCAGCCGAAAAAAGCAGAAACCTGCCACGCTGATGAATTCCTTCCAGCCTCTCTCTCCCGTCCAAAACGCTGAGAACTCACCGCCCACAAGCCCAGGTGAAAGAGAGTAGCCAGATGGACCCCTCCTTCTATGGCCAGGTCTTTTGTTTTTCTTAAGCACCCAGTAATTTGTCCCCCTGGCAACATATATGGGGAAAATTCTTTAAGAGAAAAAGAAAACAGAAGGAGAACTCCTAAAACCCCAACAGTTATTCACACAAAACCCCCTAAACAAAGCAGTGTAAATAGAGCAGCAAACAGAGATGGGCTGTAAATCAGCATCATCCACCTGGAAGCTTTGCTGGCCGGTATCCAACCAAAAAATCCGGGCCAGGCCTCAGTAGCTCTGCTTAATATCAGAGAGACAATAGGCGGGAATGCCTGCCTGGAGATGTTTGCTTGAAACAGATGAATTATTAATAAACTTATTGTTATTTGTTACTGTTCTTAAGCAGCTTGTCTCAGTACACATGTTAAAGTGGATTTCAGTCTTTCCTTATTATGCCTAACAAATATTTGTGTCCAGATGTGATGTGGGGACGGTATCTAAATTCTGATAGGAGATGCCCAGAGGGAATTTGTGGGGCAGTGGGAAATCTGGGCTTGTGTTTGCATCCATGCCCACCTGAGTTTTGTTTGCTTGAGTCAAGCATCTTTCCAATGGCCAGCCAGCCCATAATATTGTTGGAAAACCTGCTAGGAGAAGATATGCAGCAGCTCTAAGGGGCAGAGCTGGCATTGTACCCAGAACTCCAGGTGACTCCATCCTCAGGTTGAGTCCTGCCAATATCTCTGCTGCTTTCCTAACAGAGAGGAGGGCTTGAGGAACAGCAAGCCTTATATTTTTAGGGCTAGTTCGTGGCTGAGACAGGAGTGGGAATGTTGCCATGATGTCTACTGAATGCTACTGCTGCTCTCATTTGTCTGTACAGTTTTGGAGGAGTTGCAGATGGCCCTTTAAATACTTGCAAGGCCTGCAACTTTTCCAGAGTGGGTTTTTTTTCCTTTCTCCAAGATACTTGGCTCCCTACAATAATTAATATTATCTAATGGGGTGAAAAGCAAAGCGAAGCCTTCATATTTGAGATTATTCACACAAACAAAAATGTAAACAGCTGTCTGAGAGAGAACGAAGAAATGGGCTCCGAGACAGGACTCTGCAGGAATGAGCTGCCTGGAGCTGTACAAAAACCTGTGTGCTGGGATGTTTAGTGCCCACTGGGCACAGCCAAGAGATGCTGTGCTGCCACATCCTGGACAAGGAATGGGGCCACTAGCAGCCCCAGGGGGGGCTTATTCCCTAGAAATCTCAATTCCCATAAGACCCGCTCCTCTCCAATGCCAAAACTTACCATTGTGCTCATCCAAACAGCTCAGCCTGGCTGAAAACTTCCAGGACTCATGGAATCACAAGGAGAAAAACATCCCCTCAAGAACCGCAAGCACTTAGTTTCAGATCTATTCCCAGACCACAGGGGGCAGGATCACAAAGCTGGGTGGCTTCAGAGAACATGGACAGAGTGACAGGGCAGGTCATTAGCTGGGCTCTGCCATGGCAGGTGGCTCTGGTCAAAGGCAGCACTGAGAGGTGCCCTGGCAGAAACATCCCTGGTTGCAGGGACAGCTCTGTAATGAACTGAGCTGCAAGCTGCTGCATTGTACCCTTCTGAAGGAGGCACTGGCTTTTAAAGTGAGCAGATCACCTCAGGAGGAGCTAATGAAGCATTTCTCTTTGTGTTCCCCTGCCTTTCTCCCTGCCCTTGCCCTTTGGGCACAGGAACCCTCCATATTATTCATCCTGACTTTGCTTAGTTCTTGAAACAGGGCTTTTCCTCCCATGGCATTTATAAAGACTCAGTTATTTCTTCCAATACAAAAAGTTCCTGCTTCTGAGGCTCAGGGAAAATCTGTTTGGCTGGTGCTTGTCTCCTGCAGGGCTCTTTGCAGGGAATGGAGATGGAAACAGCAGGGTGGGAGCTGCTGGGGAGGGCAAAGGAGGAGAAGGTAACCACAGGGAGACAGCTCCAAAGAGCTGGGAAACAACAGTCCTGTCTGTGGCAGAGGAAAATGTGTAAGGGAGTGCTGGAAACACTGACTGCCAACGGGGGAGGTTGTATTTGCTCAGAAATGCATGGCTTGACTGTGGCTCTGGGTGAATTAATGAATGTATGTACTGCAAGGGGCTCAGAGGAGACTGTTCCTGCAGAAAGGGGGAATTTCTCTTGGCCCTAAGTGTTTGAGAAGGGTGCTGCTGTTCTTGGGGTAGTGACAGGGACAGTGCAGCCACCCATCCAAGGCCTTGGTGCCTCATGAGCTCTGAAGAACAAAATAACTCAGGTGGCCTGTGCAGATTCCCAGATCCAGGGTGAATTTCATTGTTATCTGCCTTTTGGGGGAGAAATCTTGGTAGCAGAGCTAGAGAATTTCAGCACAACACTCTGTTGGCTCTACTCATCCGCCTTCTCTCTGTCTGCTGTGAACAGAGCAATTGGGTATCTGAGATCTGGTGAGGGCTTTTCTTCCAGTCAGGAGAGACAGAGGAAAGTTTCAAAATTCTCTGCAAGAGGCTGGAAGAAATATTTTTCGCTTGGTCAAACAGATTTTAATAATTTTAAACATTTTTGTTTTCCTGGTGATTTATTTTATTCCAAAATTAGATCTTGTAAATTGTTTCAAACTGGAAAAACTCAAGATAACTCATTCCACAAATTTGGGAAGAGGATGTTGTGACTCAGTGGGAGCAATGTGTTTCTCTTTCTGTCCCTGACATGATTTTTCTGTGAAATGGCCATGCCCTTTCGCTGTTTTCATTTTCCCACACCTGCATCGTCCAACAAGTGGTGGCTCTGGAAGTGGCTTTTCCAAGCACCTGCAACCAAGAGCTGAATTTCTGCTGTTTGCAGGCGGAACAGGCGAAAGGCTGTGGGCACCATCACCATGGATATTCCCAGCAGAGAGAGGAATCATAGTGAGGAATGCACTTTATATAACTCCCTGGCTGAGGGAATATTTCCCAAGTTTATGCTACAGTCACTGAGCAAATCTCTTGGCTGCACAGAACCATCCCTGTTGTACAAAGCTGGGGAGGGAAAGGCGAGACCCAGCTCAGGGAGCACTGGGAGCCAAGCTGCAGCCAAAATATGGTTCTGATCTTCCAAAACATTCTGGTGGTCCAGTGGCTGCCAGGTTGGAACATTCTGTTTGCTCTCTGGCAGCTACCAGGCCGTTTGCAAGGTCATTCCTAACTGCAGAGCTGATGCTTGCAGGATTCAAGCAGGTCAAGCTCATGGAAAGTGTGGGTGAGGGAGCCTTGCAGGATGACAATCCCAGGATTTGATTTCCTGCCATCTTGCCCATCATGCAGTTGCTGATGAGGCTCTGGGGTGCTGGGTGCTGCCAATGCTGGGCGATACACAGGATCTACATGTGCTGGGGGGTTCTCCCAGCATCTCCATGGGCTCTCCATGGCTCTGCCTCAGCCTCGGGCTCAGCAGTGCAGCCCGACATGCTCATCCTTCCCTGCTGCTCATACTTTTGGTGTGAGTAATCTGCCCCAGAGCCTCCCTTGTGGGTCCTGGAGCCTCTTGGGCTGACCAGAACAGGGTCATGAATTTCTGCTGTTTCACAGCTCCAGCTTGATGGCTCCCTGTTGGGTTCAGGCTGGAATGAGCCAGGGTTTGGCCTGTCATCTCCCTGGAGCATGGCAGTGTTTTGTGGATACTGCTCTAGCAAATGGCTTTGAAATAAAAATAGCGCTGATTAACCCCATTCTAGCAGTGTCTGTGTGAGTCAGAGTGTGATGGGTATCAGGACACTCTCAGGCAATGTCTATGCCAGCTGCTGGACTTCCTCTGCAACAAATGATGCTGTGCAACAAGCTCTAATGCTAACACTAAACTTGCACATGAAAAAACCCCACTGCTATTTAGCTGGTAGCTCCTGGTAGCTCCCCTCAATCCCCAGTGGTGTCCCTTTGGGGCAGGTATTAGGGAAATGCTAGTTCTGGGAGCTTTGACAAATAAATCCTCTAGACCTCATTGTAAGGCTGGAAAGTCTCCCACCTCTCCATTTTTGGAGACCAGGAAATGAAGCACAGAGAAGTGTTGCTGATCTGGAGGATGGCCTCTCTGCCAGACCCCAGTGTTGGACCTTCTGAATGGAGAGGGAGCTGCCTCACTTCATTCTTGGTGGAGCTCTGGACAAGCTTTTCTGGCTGATTGTAGGACTCAGGCATGAAGCCAACAAATCTGCAGCCTTTGAATTCAACACCTCCCTCTTCCCCCAAAGTCAACAAGAGCTTTGTTCACCTCTGGACAGCTGAATTTCCACTTTATAAATCCAGCCCCCTTCTAACCTGGCTTGGGGCACCATCAGTACTGTTATTCCATTAAATCAGAGTAAAATTATTATCTTTTGTTTCCTTTTTCTTGAAACCACAGGTTCACCCTGGCCTCTGTGCAATTAATCCCAGACCTGATTCTGCAGGTGGGAAGTCTGTGAGTTCCCAGGACAATGTGTTTCCTCCAGTGGCCATGGCACTTTTCACCTTTTTCCTCACACCTTTAGTAGATATTTCTTTGAGGCAATGGATACAACATGTTACCGAGGCAATGGAAAATCCAGGCTCCATATTGCAGATTTCTTCTCCAGCAGGACTTGGAGGGAATGGGGGAGGAGTCAATAGCATTATTATTGAATTAATTATTATTGAATTCATTACTGTTGAATTCAGAGGGAGCTCCATGAGACTGCTGACCCTGGCAATAATTGTTCACCATATGGGGATTTTGTCTCTGGTCTGCATTACCAGAGGGTTTCTGAGGGCAGTGTTGGAGGTTAGGATTTTTCGTTTTTTTTCCTTTTCTTTCTCTCAGGGAATTTTCTCCCATTTGTTGCATAAGAGATGGGAATGACCAATACTGAAGAGACAAAAGAAGAGGCCAAGCAGTGGGGAAGGGGTGCAGCTGGTTGCAGCCTCTCAGCTGGGAGGCTTTCTCTGGGAAGGGCAGAGATACTGTGAGATTTCGGCTGGCGGGGTCAGGGGCGGGGCTCGGCTCTGCTCTCTCGAGATTGGAGTGGAGACAGGTGGGGTTTGTTGCCAGCCCGTTGCTGCCGAGAGGATTCGCTGCCACTGTCCTCCCACTGTTTCTCCTACCGTGGGTGAGCCTTTGCCCCTAAGAGCCGCTGTTGAACTGGGACCTTTCCAACACCTGACCTCACTGGGAAGGGGACCCCGACCCCCTCCCCCTTCCCAGAGGGTGCGTCTCCCCAGCCGCGTGTGCCAGCTGCTTGCTGGAGCCCGGCTGCCGCTGCCCCGCCCCGCTCTTTGCTGCTGCTGCTGCTGCTTCGGGGTTTTTGCTACACCTCAACTCCACATCCCGTGTCTGCCCGATCCCCCGCGGCTCCTGCTACGGCTGCGGAGTTTCTGCTACACTTTGTTTGCCGCCCTGGCATCTGCTTGTTGTAAACGAGGCTGAGACTTTTAAAGGAAAAGTCAACTCGTTTATTTGTTAACCGCTGAAAGCGGGAACCCAGGATAAGCCCAGGCTCCGCACGATAAGCCAGAAAAAAAAAAAAAAAAACCAGGGTGACGCCAAGGGCG
>NW_008246054.1:6457363-6466447 GCF_000691975.1 Corvus brachyrhynchos
TGTTGGGGCTGCCGTTGTTGCTGCTGTTTGTTTGTCTTGTTTTATATATATATATACATAGACATAAAGAACTGTTATTCCTTTTCCCATATCTTTGCCTGAAAGCCCCTTAATTTCAAAGTTCTGATCATTTTTAGGGAAGGGGGTCATATTTTCCATTCCAAGGGAGGTTCCTGTCTTCCTTGGCAGACACCTGTCTTTCAAAGACAGGCAGCCATGCTCATTCCCAGTGGGATGCTCTGCATGGCACTGGCTGAGAGGAGGCTGCTACACTGGGGTAGGGGTTGGCTGGGGGGAGGCTGCTACACTGGGGAGCCCAGCCCTGACCACAGGCCCTGGCACTGCCATTCCATGGGTGACACCAGGGATACACCAGCACAGCACAGTGCCAGGGAACAAGGGCAGTGTCCAGAGCACAGTGTTACACTGGCTTTGACTTCTGAACCTGGCCCCTGTGGAAACCAGGAGTGGGAATGTTAAGTAATCCTTTATACTTACTGCCATGGTAGGCACTGTGGTGGGATTTTGAGGGGTGCTGTGTGTTCCTTGGGGCTCAGACAGGGATGAGAAATGTTTCTGCTGCAGCCCAGGGCCACAGTCTGCAGGTACTTGCTGGCCAGACACCTCCTCCTGGCCCAGGGATGCAATTCCTACCCTCAAGCCCTCAGGAGGAGCCAGGCACCATTGCGCCGTCAATGCCACAACAAGGAGGACTATCCCTCTGTCTGGAACGTGCTGTCACATTGTCCCCAGAGCCCCATTCCCACAAACCCGTGGTGCTTTGGGTGCCAGCAGAGCCACTCCAGAGGGCAGCAGATGTTGCACAGCTGGACAGGCTGTGTGGAGCAACACTGACATGCAGTGGTCAGCAGCTGCATCTCTGCCTGCCTGCCCCTGCCCAACCCAGCTCAGCCTCACCAGGGATGGCTGCAGGCCAAACCTTGCATTGCTTCCCAAAAATTTAGCTATTTCCCCGTGGAAAAACCCCATCCTGGCTGGTTATCTTCCTCACACAAAAGCAGTGTTTGCCACAGAGAAATCACCTGCTGGTTAAAGAGGGAGGAATTGCTAGCAGAAGCATTTTTTTCCCAGCATGTTATTTTAATTCCTTTAAAACTGCCCCATAAGACTGCTGGTAAGTGACCATGCTGCAACCCAGAGGGTGCTGACAGGCAGTTGTTCCCAGATGGAAAAGTAGCTGCAATGCTGAACCAGGGAAGGAAAAGACTGGGAGGAGAGTAATTTCAGATATTTGAGCTCTCAGGAGCTCTGGGTGTGATGTTGGCAGCTACATTGCTCAGAAGAGTTTGGCCACTGGGTGCCTGTGCTGCAAATCTGTCCCTTTTATCAGTGCTGATGTGTTTTGAAAGCCAGGAAAATGGCATGAGGTTGGGCTACCCTGGCTGCCAGCTCTGCTCCCCAGAGCTGTCACATGGTCACGGTGTCAGCTCATGGTGGCACTAGGGTATGAGCCAGCTGTGGCCAGCTGGCCCCATTCTCTGCTCTGCAAGGGTCCTCAGATGTGAGCCCAGTTGTGGATGGATGTCTGCCAGACTGAAGCACCAAAACCCGGGAGTGGTGATGACAGGGAACAGAGAAAAAGAGAAAACAGGGAAATTACAACATCTGATGCAAGAAAAATCTCCCTTTTCCCAGGTTCAGCGTCCAGTGTTTAGCAAACCAGGCATTTATAGTAAAAGTCCAAAAGATGCTGTTGTGGCCTGAATACAGGAGACATTGGAGCAGTTCAGGGAGGAACACTTAGGAAGGAAGAAGGAGCTCCAGTCTTAGCAAAGGGGGTGCTTTGGGCTGGTTTGGTTCTGTATAAAGAGCCAAGGCAGGGCTGTAGTGGAGCACCAGCTCAATGGAAGGTTCCTGGGAGTGTGTGGTGTTTTAGCCAAAAGACTGAATAAGATTCTCGAATGTGTGAGAGGGGAAACAATGAGTAGGTGCTGGGAGAGGATTTTACCTTTGTATAGGGCTGAGCATAGTGATTCAGGAATTTCGCATCCAGTTCAGGTGTCTGCATTTAAGAGAGGGTGTTAGAGAGTGTTGAAAAGAGCTACAAAAATGATTGAAAGACTGGAGAAAGAGCTTTACAGGGGAGAGAACTTAAAGACCTCCATCTGTTCGTGTTATTAAAAAAAGAGGTTGAGAGGTGACTTGATGACAGTATATAAGTACTTTCAGAGGGAGAAAAGAGTGGGCACTGCAGGATCTGTAATTGAGCAGGGCAAAAACCATGGATGGCTGGAAGCAAGAGCCAGATGAAGTCAAACTGGAAATTAATCACCTTCATTGTTTATAAAAACCCCAACAGGTCCAACATTTTGGAACAAATCCAAAGGAAAAGGGTGGTTTTTTCGGTCTCAGTGTCTGAAAATTAAGACTGGAAGCTTTTCGCAAAGACCTGTGTTAGCTAAGGCACAAGTTAGCACTGAATGGCTGGAGCTTAATGTGGAGATTATTGGGTTGAAATGATTGCGTGGGTACACTCAGAATTGCAGTGGCATCCCAAAAGATGTACTAGCACATATCTTTGGGCTTATCTACCTGGCTCCTGAGCAGGACTAGTGAAGAATGTTAACTCGGGAGCAAGGATGAAGTGAAGAAAAGAAAGGAAAAAAATCCATCATGGGGTTGATTTTACTTACTGGCTTTTAAGTAAAAAAAAATAAATCAGAGACAACGAAGAGCAACCCCCTTTACCCAGACACCTGCAGGTGTGGAGAAGCTGGCCAGGTATGGTCAGTCAGAATGACCCTCTGGAAGTGGGTGGATGAGTTGCTGTCCCGAATGAATGACATCAGTTTGAGAAGGGGTTTAGCTGTGCTGGTGTAGAACACACTCCTGATGACAGCCTTGTGGCCCTTCTGAGTGCAGACTCTGGATCTGGCTGTGGGAAGGTGTGATTTTCCCTACCCTGGGCACACATCTGGTCCTTTGTTCTGGACAATGGGAAGGTCCCTTCCTCTGTGCTCCTGCCCTTGCTGCTGTTCCTGGCCGTGTTCCCACTGGCTCAGCCAAGCCCCTGCCTGCTCTCAGGCTCCTTACACACACCCCGCTCCTGGCAGCTGGGAGCAGTTGGATTTTGGAATGTGGTGGTGCCAGGTTTTGGGTTCTCCTTGCAGCAGGGAAGCTCAGGCCCAAGCACTTGGTGGAGAAGCAGAAATAAAAGGTTTTGCTTTGTTGGCTGATGGATTGTCCAGGGTTAGAGCCCAAATGGCCACTCTAGGTCCCACCTGCACCCCTGGGAATATCAATGTCTCCTGCCTTCACACCGACACTTTCCTAAATTATTCGGGGGTTACAGGATTTGGCAGCTGAAAAGGTCAAACGCTGACAAGTGTGTTGTCCTCAACACTGTCTTTGGCTGGGCTTCATTTCCTAACTCCAGCCGAGTCCCGCAGCCCTGCTACTTGTGTGATGCTCCAGCACTGGTCACTGCCAAGAGACAGGATGAGCCCCAGCCTTGCTGGAGCCTCCTGGGGAAATCACTGAAACAAACACGTGGAAAGAATCAAACACCTTGAGTGTTTTAGGAGGGAGCTTGGGCTCTGAGGACAGCACCTGGCTCAGTGTGGTCAGTCCCTGCCTTAGGCAATGTGGGAATAGCTAATAGCCTGTCTAATTTGGGCAGGCCTCTCAATCCCTAATCCCCTCCCTCCCCACGTCCTGGGTAATAACATGCTTTCAATATTCAATGAAAAAAACCTGAGTGAAAGGCGAAATGTCTGTCTGTGGCAGAAAGCAAGAGATTGAAAGTGTTACCGGTGCTTTAGGGTGGGTAATAGCAGGAGATTTGTGAAAGGGATCTGGAAGAAAAGCCCTTTTTCAAAGGAATTGTATAATCACTGGTAGCTCAGTGTCTCACACTCAAGGACTTGCCTTCACAATCTGCCATCAGAGGAGAGGATTTGCTGCTCTCTTCTGTAGATGAGCACTACAGAAACCCTTCCCACACTGCTTTTCTAAATCTTCTTTGAAGGGATGCTCCTCTGCTCCTACCGAGTGTCAGGGCTGTCCCTGCTTTGTGACCCACATTTGCAGAAATAATCAGGAATAAAAAGGGGAGCAGAAAACACCTGCCGTGGAGGGATGCCCCTCAAAATCCCAGTGTCCCCAGAGCCAGGGACTGGGGAGAGGGGTCCAGAGTGATGCTGGGGGCTTCACTGGAGAGGAAGTATGCCCCCCTTGTAGATCTGTGGGGTGCTCAGCTGCAGGCAGAGCTCTTTCAGCAGCAGGAAGGATAGAAAGGGTTTCAGTGGAAATTATCTTTATTGGCAAGTGCAGCTTTGCTGAAATCAACCATTTTGTGGGAACATGTAGGAAGCGATTGATGGGAAAAAATTCGGAACCATTCGTTTTGACCTTCAGAGGGTAATTTTTTCTTCCAAAGCATTTAATTTCAACAAATTGCTCAGTTTAGTTTTGATGTTAGCACTCAAATTGACACCATTTTCATCTTCCATGTGTGTGAGCTGCTGGTTCCTTGCTGTACCCTGGCAGTGCTGGGCTCCAGTGGCACCCACAGCACTTTTCCATGCCATGCTTCCAGTCACACAGCAAAGCAATCCTTCCACATAAATGCTTCTGAAAGCCTTCTCCAGCAAATTTGGGATGGACAAGAGGATTTGGAGATGAAAACACATCTGAAAGTGTGACAATTTCCTGTGGAAGAGAAATTGTACTTTCCAAGCACTCTGAGTCAGCAGTGCAGAGCCTGACCCTCCCTGCTCAGCCCTTCTGATCCAGCCTCTCAGAGAACAGCAGTAAACATATACATTAGCCAATTCATTCCATGTTTTGCATTTGTAGGGCATTTTTTATGTGAAAAGGAGCTTAGCTTTAAATTTTTGTGACCTTGACATGCTTAAAGTTAAGCTTTAAGTCTGTGTAGAATTGGGACCTGTTAGTGGTCCACATACCCCTGCCATGTCCTGCTGATATCCCCCTGGCAAGAGAGGGAGGTCTGGCTGCTGATTGCATTGATTTGAGGTGACAACAGACCTGTGCCAATGCCGGCTTTCGTTATGCTCATGTAGGAGTGGTGGTGGCTGCAGCACGCAGCATTTGCATCCCCGTTCACCACCAGGGCTGGGACTTTTGCTGCTGTCTGGGAAGTTGCAAGAAGGACAACAACTGTTCCCTGTTTCATCCCTGCAGTGCTTTGTGCAGATAAAAGAGGTGTGTGAGGCTGCAGAGGCTGCAGGGAGCTCATGGCTAGCGCAAAGTCATGGCCCTTCCTATCCATGCCCGGGATCCAAGGCTCCTCCTGGGTGGATTTGCAGGGAGCTGGAGGGAGGGATGCTCAGGCCTCAGCACTGCAGTGACAGGGCTCTCCTGGGCTCACCTTTAAAGCAACATCATTACTTCAGAGACATGTACAAGGGCAAATTCCCTGTGAGCATAGTGTCTGAGGGAGCTGGACCCAACGAGGGAGGAATTTGTCACCTCTGGAAGCTTGGTGATGCTGTGGATGCTCCTCCTGCACACCGAGGCAAGGCTCCAGGCCTCTGCCCACCCAGCCCCGCCACCAGCAGCTGGAGGCCTGCAGAGACAACTCCCCAGGCTCCGTTTTTAACTCACTCGCTTTCATTTATATTCAGTTAGAGGATAAATGTAGGCAATGTGTGCGCTCAGCTCAGGCAAAGCTCCCACTCCAAAGCAACCACAGAGAAGGTATTTTATTTTTAAAATAGATGTAGGAAGAGATGAAGACAAGGAGTTGTGCACACTATCACCTTCTTGTTGCTAATGTTGGCCTGGTCATGAAAACAGAAAGATTTATAAAAATTATTTGTTTTCCTAGACATGTGCTGTTCACTCAGCTCCAGCATGGAAAATAAAGCCAAGCCTTCTGCTCGTGCTTTAAGTCAGTTCCTGTGTCTCATGACCAGGTTTGTAGAGATGCTGCTGAGGATTTTGACTTTCAGTCACTCTTTATTCGATGATTTAAATAAATTATAAATATGCGTACAGAATAATGAAAATATTCATGGTAGAAGTGCAGCCTAAAGAATGTATTGATCTCCCTTGCATCAGGGCAATGCCTGACAGGGCTCTGCAAAGGGAGTGGAGGGCACCCTGAGTCTGGCTCTTAAATGAAGGTGGAAAAGTTTCCACCATTGTGTGCAGCTCAGTCTCACAGGCTGTGTGCCCTGATAAGGCACATGGGATCTCACTATCAACCCTCTGCATTTAGAGCAGAATTTTGCCCTAAAAGATGATCCTGACATGCTTAAAAGTGACAGTAGCCTTTTGCAGTGTGTTTTAAGCACATGTACGCCGACACCTACAATGTGTTGACCAGCCTGGACTCAGCCCTGTGCCTCAGTACCCACGGCAGAGTTGTGCTGCCTTGTCTTCTCTGGGCTCTGCCCATCGCAGAGCACACAAAACTTTCAAAACCCACTTAATACACGTTGACTTAATGGGAGTTGTGCAGCAAAATGCTGCTGGGTGCTTGGAATGTGAGGTCCGCGCAGAGGATTCATTACTCCTGCATTGTAATTAATGATAATTAAAAAAAAAAAAAAGATAAGTTTTTGTACCGAGAGTTATGCTGAATGTGAGAATTAACATCTCATTGAATTATCAAAGCTTTCAAGTAGTGGGTGGTGGAGAGTGGCTTGGGGCTTGCAAATAGGTCAGAGAATGAGCTGGTTGCTAAATATCTGATGGAAACTTTCCACTGGGGAAGAAAATCTTGCTGATTTGATGGAATAGGAACAATTCTTGGGAGGATGTCGATTCCATTAAAACTTATGGAAAAAGCAGGCATGGAGGCTGGGCTGCCTGCATGTGACATGGGCTCTGTGGCTTGTTCCCCGGGGATCCCTCCTGTTCACATATGCATTACTCCCCTTGCCATTGCAAAATGAAAACACAAAAAGAAGGGAAGTGTGAGCATTTTGGTGGCATGGTGCCAGCACAGGTCTGTTCTTGTGCCTTTGGCAGCTCCAGCTGAATGCCCTTGAAAGCAGCCACCAGTTTTTCGGGTGCTTGGGTTTATGGGTTCAGCCAGGGATGGTTTGGATGCGGTGCTTTGGGCTGTGGAGCACTTGCAACTCTGTGTGACATCAACAGGGGGAGCGGCAGGTCCTGCAGAGCTGTCCCTGCGCCGGGCCTGGGACGCGCCATCCTCCAGTCCCTTTACCAGCATCCTCCATCCCTTTCACCCAGCATCCTCCATCCCCTTTATCCAACATTTTCCATCCCCTTCGCCCAGTATCTCCCACAGCCATTCTCCAGCCTTCAACCCAGCCTTCTCCTGGCAGCTTGCGGGGCTGGCAGTGGTTTCCACCTAGGTGGGAATTCATCCCTCAGGTTTTCCACCCCTGCTGCCACTGGGATGTGGCATTACCATGAAGGCTCTGAGTTGTGTGTACCCACAGTGTGGCAGAGACAGTAAATTTTATTGTTGTGGCTCTTTGTAATGATTCTCATAATAATTCAGCACTGAAATCAGCCAGCTGGGCAGAAGGAGTCTCTGTTTTTGCATGTGATGCCACCTCCAAGGGGTGGCCAGTTCTTTTGCATGGGTCCTGCTGGATTAAGGATGCCCAAGGATCTCCAACACTACCAGGATCTTCCTGTCTCCCTCCTTTGTTGGGGTGACAGCAGAGGGCCACCTGAGGATAAAGAGGTGAAGGACTGACAGGCTTAACTGCACCTCCCAAGCAGGGGGGAGAATGTAATATTTTGGGAACCAGATGAGCAGATCTGGCAGCCTGTGCTGTGCCGACCCTTGTGGGGAGCAGCCCTGAGCTGAGAGGTGGGCACGGGGTTCATCCTTTGGCTGCTGAGGCTGTGCAACTTCTATTTAAAACTAAGGAATTTCTTTGTTCCAGGCAACTCCATAATCTTTCCTCTGCTCAGCTTCTTCTTCCTGTTCCCATAGAAAATAACCTTGTGTGAACTGCTGGAGGAGACAGTGGCTCAGCAAACCCTCCTGCCTCCCTGCCAGCTGTGTTCCCCCTGATCAGAGGGACCCTCTGGTCCTGTGGGGAGTGACCAGCTGGTGGCAATTATGGAAAGCAGATCTCAGAAGGGTTTGTCTCCGTGGGGGAAAAGGCACAGCAGAGCTGCTGGGGAATAATAATTCTATTATTATGCAGGAATAAAGTCCCGTTTATTTCTGAGAAGGGGATGGGTATAGGGGAAGAGCAGTGAGTGATTGCAGAATAATTATCTCACAGCAGCTATGCCAGGCAGTGTTTCCCTTGTAGGCAACTCCTAAATATTGTGCTAGAGAAGGACTGCCAGCTTGGACTGTGTGGTCGGTGAAGATGGGGCTGTCCCATCCCAGAGGGCACTTGTCAGCATCCATTGGCTCCTGCGGGAACAAGAGATGATGCAAACACTCACCTGGCAGTGCCACACACCTGCGGGCAGGGCCGGGCAGCCAAGAGCCACCAAGCTCCCAGTGCTCTGCACCTTCCCGCAGTAGGATGTGTAGGGATGCTGCTGCTGCTGCCCTACGGCTCTGTCCGGCCCACCCAGCTCCTCCAGCACATCCCAGCGTGCTTCCACGTGCCTTTGTCTTTATCGGAGCGACGTTTTCCCACCGCGCGGGGCTGGCAGCGCATTCCTGTCTTGCTTCACCACGCGTGAACCAGCGATCACCCAGTTGGGTGCCGTGGATAATTAATATGTGTCACTGTGCTTCCTGCCCCCGCGGCGCGCTCGATCGCTCCTCCGGGACGAGGGGATTTGGCCAAGGTCATTGCCGGTGTCGGCCCCAGCAGGACCGCAGGTGGGCAGCAGCCTGGGGGAGCCCCCAGGTGTCATTGTCCTTGTGGCTGCTTCCCGCATGCCTGTTGGGTGGGGAAAGCTCTCCCTGGGAGAGGAGCAGCACAAAAGGGGAGCGGCATTACTGCAGGCCTGGAGATGCAGGAGGTACATGAATGGAGGTGGCTGCTGGGGGGGTCCTGCCCAGGGGTGGTGACCCCCCCGACCTGCTGGATCCCTCCAGAGACCCGCAGCAGGATGGAAGGAGCATCACCCCTTTCTGAAAACCGCTTTGTGACCCGATGCGATTCCCGGCGCCTTCCTCGTTTTTCCCCAAAACTGAGGCGGGGG
>NW_008246054.1:6467907-6485182 GCF_000691975.1 Corvus brachyrhynchos
GCTGGTTCATGCTACCCGAAGCATTCTTCAGGCAGTGGTCCGTGTCAAGCACGGTGCTCCCCGTGGAGGAGATGATGACAGGTCCTTCCCATCGCCTTGCATCCAGTGTCCAACAGGGTGGATGCTGGCCTCGGGCATCCTCCGGTGGGACTTTGTAGGTCGAGTTGCTCCACAACCATCAAATGTCCCCGGTGTCCCACCTCGACGTGCTGACAGCAGAGAGAGAGCAGGGTTAGTGATGACTTGGTGTCACCAGGGCCCTTGTTCTTACCTGTGTCAGGAGGCGTATTTGCAGCTCAGTGGGTGCTGGGGTACTCACATGGTACCTGATGGGTGTGCAAGGGCAGAAACGAGGCACCACCTTCATCTGTGCTGGGAATGATGTGTCTCAGTGTAGCCTGTGCGAGGCCTCATCCTGCCCCTGTGGTGGTCGGGGCTTATACAGAGCTGAGGAAGGTGCTATGGCAACGGGAATAAATGGAATTCTCAATGTAGGGTGTGAGGAGGAGAGAGGTGAAGAGTGAATGGGAAGGCTGTACTTTCAGGTGAAGCTCCTGCTGGGTGTAGCACACAGTGACAGCACTGGTCACTCGCTGGGAGGTGAAACACTGATGCTCTTCAAAGCTGAGACTTCAGTTTACCTATAAAGTAGACAAAACTGTGCTGGAGTCCAAGGATGGAGCTTTGTCCACTTATTTTACTGGAGAACTTGGCTTCACTCTGTGATTCCAAAGCTTTATCTTCAGATACATGCAAATACTATAGCACTGATTCTTTCCTGTTTTATATTTACTTTTTCTCTGGAAGATGTTTGGCTTAAGTACATTGAGCTTCCTCTGATGTGAAAGGGATGGAGTCTGTTGTTCTGGTAGTGTTAGCAGTCTGAACAAGGGGATTAATCAACCTTTTTTATTTGGCTAGAAATAAAATCAGCTGAAGATCTGGAGTTGCTTGCTTTTCAGGCTTTAATTTGCTTTCTTCCATTGAGGTTTCTCTCTTTGCTTTTTCTGGAAGAAACTGAACAGCTTAAGACTGGGAATTGCTGATAAAGGTAGGATGACTTGAGTGTTCTTAAAGCAAAAGCAATTTCTCCTCTTGTGCCATGATCAGACAGAATGGACTGAGCAACTCAGTGCAGCACAGTGCAACCCTCTGGGTGCCAACCAGGGGATCCACATACACATCCCAAGCTTCCTCCAGCCCATTTCCCTCTCTGGCCCCTGTGTTGTGTTTGTTTCCATTAGTATCCATTGGCACTGGGTCTCCCACCCTCTGCTCCAATGGCTTCATCAAGAGCATCCTACTCCCACAGGCAGGTGCATGAGGTGGCTGGTTTACCAGTGGCTTTGGGATGCTCCCAGGTTCCATGTAGGATGCTTACATAACATCCTCTATGTCTTCTGCCATAGGAGCTGTCAGGGATGGAAGTCTGGGGAATTTTATGCCTAATCCCTGTGCTGCCACGGGCT
Organism: Corvus brachyrhynchos; assembly: GCF_000691975.1. NCBI lineage: Eukaryota > Metazoa > Chordata > Aves > Passeriformes > Corvidae > Corvus > Corvus brachyrhynchos. The sequence goes on from NW_008246054.1 coordinate 6,469,377, forward strand.
GCCCTCACCCCTGTGCTTCAGTTCTCCCTTGGGAAAAGGGAGCATCCAGGATGAGTACTCCTCACCGCCATCCCTGGGTGTGCTGAGTCTGTGTTGTGGAGGCCAGCATCACCCTTTTGAAGTTTAATGTCCTAATTATTAATGGCTACAGCCACTTAATTGCAAAATTGCTCTCTGGTGCCTTTTCACTGTGGTGATGGCCAGGGCAGGAGCACGTGGGCAGATTATGTCTTCTCCAAGAGGCCAATTTGATAGTCCTGAGTGTAACAGGTTGAGATTAGCCCTGGTTGATGGGGGATTGCTGGTGTGCTCCCAGGCTGGGTGTGTTTTAGAGCACCTGAGGGTGGATGAGGCAGCATCAGGAGGAGATGCTGGGCTTGGTAGCATCCCCTGTGTGATGGGGAAGCCTGGGGTGGTGTTATGGGTGGATGGTACAGCCATGGTCTGTGTGGGAGCTGCTTTCTCTGGGTTTTGTGGGGTTTTCTGTGCTGCCCCATCTGCTGTGAAGGAGTCTCGTACAGAGGTTTGCTCTCAAAGGCTGTTATGCACTGCAGCCACAGCAAAGGCAGTGGATCTAATGGGCTTAGCTGAAACCCTCCGTTTGTTTTAACTCAAGCATGTTTTCAGCAGCACTTTTCCAACTCAGTAGGTAATTAATGCATTATGTGCTCTGTTGCATTAAACAAACGGGCCTTTTCTCATGCACATTATTAGAAAGGGTTCTCTTAATGTTCATAGCATTATCACTGATAAGAGGTTGGTGTGAGAGGCCTAAGGGTCAGTGGTGTTCAGAGCTACCAAGATTTCAATTCTGACTTTGGTGTGTTTCTCATTCCGATTTAAGAAGCACTTCAGTTTTTCCCCAAGCTGCCTGCTTGCTCTGCTCTTGTCCTCCTCCTTTTCCTAGTCTCATGATGTTTATTTTTCTTTCCAAGCCTGTGATTGTTAAAATCCTAGATTTTGTTTTTAAGGGAAGTAAGTTGCTAATCCTTATGTTTGTGGAGACAAGCTTAGAAGTATCCCCTGCCTTATCGCCAAAGCCTCTAACACCCACAGTGGACACTCTGCCTCTTCCTTTTATCCCTAGTAGTCTCATTTTAAGCAGGAGCTGGAGCTTTGCTGGGGAATCTGGCCTGGGGATGGCTGCTGCTTGGGTGGATGCTTGTGTTAAAGGAGAGATGCAGCTGCTGTGGCCAGCGTGGTCCTGGTTGGACTTTCCCTGCTTACAGAACAAAAATCCTCAATCCCACATGGTTCTGAGGGCAGTGCTGAGCAACATGGGTCTCTTTGAAGGACATTTTGTTCTGACTCTCTTCCAGCCCCATGCACAGCAGGTGGCTGGACTGAAAAACCCAAACGTCCTTTCACAGCCTTGCTGTGCTGGGTCAGCAGGAGAGCTGCACCCAAACCCTGGGTATTGGTGTCTTTAGACTGTATTGAGTGCTTCAGATCCTGACAGTTGTTGCCTCCTCTCCCCCCTGGTGTTTTGTCATGCTTCACCTGCCTTCCTGGGTCACCAGTGTCCAGAGGTGATGCTGGGTCTGACTTCTCACCTCTGCATCACGTAGGAGGGGACAACGAACAATTTCTGCTGCAGGCACAGGGCCGGAAATGCAGGTGGCTTGGAGCATTACCCACAGGAAGGTGTTGCACACTGCCACGGAATGTGAAAGCTGCGTCAGGGCATGCAGTGACAGCTGATGGGTCCCCAGCCTCTGGTGTGAGACCGCTTTGGGCTGGGGTGCTGCTGCACAGATGGAGGAGGTGCAGCCAGAGCCCCTCAATGAGTGGTGGCTGCGGCTTTAGGTGGGATTAGCTGATGGGTTCAGCTTGTGATGAGGAGCCTGGCAAATCCCTGGGGGCATTGGGGGTGACCTAGGTAATGGCTGGACACAGGGGAAGGGACTGGTGAGTGCTGGCTTCATCCATCTGGAGAGGTGGAGGGTTTTGCTTTTGTGCAGGGCATTTGAAGAAAGGTCTGTGCATCCTGTTCTTGCAGGAGGCATGGTGAGGGCAGGTTTGGGGGGTCCCCACAGCACCGACAGTATTGTTGTAGAGGAAAGACTCGTCCAAGCCATGGAGCCATCAGCAGCCAGACCCTGCCACACTGGGGCTATGCCCCTTGAGGGGTTGGGAGCTCTCAAGTCCTGGTAGGACACAAACAGCTGAGTTGTTGAAGGCAGTTTCCGGACTTTGTGCCATCATCCCTTTTACAGCTCTGGGTGACTCCTCCTCTTCCCTTCTCTCATCCAGCCATTAGATCCTTTGGAAGAAGTATTCCTACCTGTGTATGGGTTCACCTGCCTGAATGCCCCTGCTCTGCCTCTGACCCTGTGGGGGACAAGCAGGAGGAGCCAGGGAGGGTGAGCTGGAGCTTTCCTCCTGCTCATTGCTTGGGAAGGCAGTTTAAGCCTTCATTGTTTGAGGGCTCAGGATTGTGTTCCATGTGGTTACTGAGATAACTTGTGTTCAAGGTGCCAGCAGGATTGAAATTTATTTAAAGAAATGGAAATTAAAGTATGGATGTGAAAGCTGAGGATAAGGAGGATGGTCTTGTTCCTCAGGATCAGCATGGGAGCAGCCAGGGCAGAGAGTGCCTTTTTTCAATCAAATAATACGTTTGTATCTTAGAGCTTAAAATAAAGACATGTTGCCCAGAGCAGAAAATGTCACTCCCTTGCCTTCTTCCCTGCCTCCACTCTCCCATCTGAATCATTCTTGAATCAGATGCATCCAACTGTCCTGACTCAAGATTGAGATTCTGGGACTTAGCAATGCTCACGAAAATCAGGATATTTCAGGGAGGATCTCTAGAGCATGGAGGGTCTTATTTGTTAGCTTCTCTCTGTTGGGATTTTGCTTTTTGTTTTTATTTTAAATGATAGCTGACATTCAGACATACCATCACTGAGCTGTCACTTGGAAAATCCCATCTGTAAAGTGGCACCACCACTGTGAGGTGATATTATTCTGGCTGCTGTTGGTCATACCCAAACACCAGCCTGTGGGGAGGCAAAGGTACTGGAGCACTGAAGACAGTGGTTTGTGTGAGGCTGTGTGGTGGCAGATGTCCCAGTCCCTTTGCTGATGCCAGAGTCCCTCCAGGCCCTGCGAGGGTGGCTGGGACAGGTGGGACAGTGCTGGAATGTGACCGAAGGGACTCTTGCGACACAGACTGGAGTTTGCATGGGGTGCAAAGGTTGCGCCTGTTCAGACAGCTGGGAAATGCGTAGCCAAGCATGGGATGGGCTTCTTGGACAGTGACTGGTTCTGCCCTTGGAGCACCTTCCTGGTGCTGCCTGTTCCCAGTGAGGCACCCTGGCCTTGACCCTGCCTGGCTGTGCCAGAGGGGACAGGACCACTGTGATGGTGTCATGGACTACACCAGGGTGTAACCTCAGGGTGTGTGACCCCATCCCCGAGAGAACTGTGGTCCTTGTGCTGCTCCAGTGTGGCCTTGCAGGTGGCTGCAGCATCCCGGGATCTGCGTACCTGGGTGGTGGTGATGGTGGGCATCAAGCCTGTCCCCAGGTCTGTCCTCACTGCTGCAGGTGAGCAGCATGAGGACAGGGACATCCAGGACATCCCACACCCTGTGGGCACAGAACAAGCTGTTCTTAAGGAGCTGAGGTTCTGGATGTGAACTTCTGCTGAAGTCAGGGGAAAGATTCCAGAGGTTTTTTGACGAGAGCCCTATAAATATCCAGGGCTGAGGCTCTGTGTGCTGGTGACATTTGTGGAGCTAACACCAGCTGACTGTCAGAGAGCGCTGCTGTGGATCCAAGGTGCTCGCTGGTGCTTCCAAGAAGCAGCCGAGCTCTTTGTAGTGGTGTGATGCATCTGCCGGCTTTGGGAATAAACCCATGCCAAGGCTGGGTGCTGAAGGCAGGGATCTTTTTACAGCTGTCTGGCTGTAAAAAGACTGTAAAAAAGTGCTTCACCTCTGACAAGCACTTAAAATAAAACAAAAAAATAGTATTGAGGAGCTGGATTTTTGTACAGCACCTTGACCGCACCTGAGACTTGACTGAGCTCTTGGATGAGGATGGAGCAAGGGCTTGGAGTTGCTTTAGAAGTCCTGGAAAGCCAAAGGCTGTGTTGCCCTGGGAGGTGCTGCATGTCTGAGCTCAACAGGGCTGCCTTGTGCAGCGAGGCATTGCTCGGTGGGAGTAGGGCCTGGAGGGGCAGAGTCTGGCACTTTATAATTGCTTGGGGATATTAATATATTTTACGAGCTAAAGGCTAGATTGCAGTCCAGCCATCTGCCCTGCCTTGGGGGTTCATGTGTCTCCAGCACCCCAGGAGAACAGAATCAGTTGCAATTCAGTCTCATTAAACTGGCAGATTTCTGGTTCACAGGAAATTATTTGCTTTTTTTAAATTTGACTTTTGGGTTGTGTCAGATTGAAATGGAATTGTTGTTCTTGCTTTGCTTCTGCTTAAGCTTCCAGTGTCCTGTGCCTTGAGGCTGCCCTGTAAGATTGTTATGCCTCAGGCTAAATCCATCTCCACTGTGGGGTTGGGGGCTGCTGGGTCTCTGCCAGGGGGAAATGCTCCCAAAGTCCCAGCAGGGCTTGTCTGGAAGGGTCTTTTATTGGATTAAAGCTTGTCAGTCTGGAAGCATTTCCAACAAGACATTCTAGACTTGGAATAATTGAACCTCATTTGTCTGACAGAACATTCCCCCCCTTATTCAGTAGGAAACTTCCCGATGGTGCTGGTCCTGGCTCGCTGCAGCTGCCTTTGCTGGAGGAGCAGGGGAGGTTGTCACCTCCTGACAGGGTCACTCACTCCCCCACGGCTCCTATCCCTGCATCGAGGGATGCAGGGAAAATGGTCCAGCTTCTGCATCCCAGCTGGCTGGTGTCCTGGCGCTGAGGGGCTGGGAGCAGCTTGGCTGCCTCTTTTTGTTTTCTCCGGCGATTTAATAAAGGCAGGGAACAGGGAGGGGGCTGCTCGATCCGCGTGGTTTCCCGGGATTTCGCCTAGCTTCCTGCAAAGAATAGACCCTCCAAACACTGCCGGGGCTGTAATCGCCTGGGGGACCGCTTGAGCTGCCCAAAGCGGCTCTTTTGTTAGAGGCTGAATTCCTCCTCTGGCTGGTGCTCATCTGGATCTTCCCATGCAAAATTCCTATCGCCCTCCATCACCCGAGATGCAGCAGGGTCGTGATGCCATGCAGGCTGCCAGCCCCCGGATTTGGCAACAGCTCTGCTCCAGCCCTTCAGGGCTTCCCCCCCCACCCCACCCCGCTCCGACTCTGGAAGAGATTTTTGAGATCTCTGCTCCTCATTCACATACATGGGTCCTATTTCAGTGAATGAGGAGCTTCCCTGAAGCTGCAAGAACTAATGCAAAGCCTTAGTTTGGTCTTGTACTGCTTGAAGGAGGATTTTTTTTTTTTTTTTATTTCTGAACACCTGCTGTATGAATTAAAATTTGACTTGTAAATGTAACCAATTCAGAGTCTGAGCATGAGCGATGGGCATTTGCTTTTTGCCTGGAAAAGAAAAAAGCAAAAACCTCGAAGGTTTTTGTCTTCTGGCAACTTGGCTTTAAAGCAGAGAAGCCCAAGACACTTCTTTTTTAACCATTTTTAATTCAGTCGCCCCCTGTCCTTATAAATAAGCCCCCAGAAACATGACGAGGCAAACATCCCTGCTATTTATAGCTCTGCTCCACATGCCTGTTTTAAAAATCGGGCAACTAAACAGCTCTGCAGCCTTTCAGAACAGGGCTTAATGACACAGGCATTTTCTGTGCATGGATGGGTGGATGTTTAAAGGCTGTTTGGTGCTGAGCCTTCACCCTGAACAGGATGGTTTCTACAGCAGGGAGTTTTTTCCTGGGCAAAGAGGAGCCCCTTGGCACTGCCCCAACCCTGGGGAAGGGGCTCTGGGTGAGCTGCACCCCATGGCTCACCCGTGCTCCAGCCACTGGGGATGTTCCCAGAAGGGTCAGTCTTTCCCCCCTGTCCCCCACAGCTTGGCCCTTCTTGGGGTCACCACTAGACAAGATATATTGATATTCCCCAAGTTGTTTGGGTTTTTTTAAAAATAATTTGTTAGGCTGCATTAACCTTTCATTCCTTTTTTTTTTTCCCCCCTCCTTTGTGGCATCACCTCCCTCTTAATGACGAGGCTGCTGGTAACCTTTACCCGTTTAACTGGTAGTGCCACTTCTCAGATGAATCTGCTTTATTCCTGGCAAACTATACAGCCACGATTTTCAGGCAGCTTTACTCTATTTTGACTGACTGGCTGACTATATTAACTGATAGTGCTGCTTGGGCTGCTTTGATCCTGTATTATTTATGGAAATGATGGCACATAACTCTGTGTAGCTGATTAATGCTGCATGTATTTTTAATATGCTAGTTCTCCCGTTTGATCTGTGCTAAATGATTGTTCTCTGATGTGTTCCTGGGTTCATTTTGTCTCTTTATGAAAAGGAGATTGAAATGGACTGTTTGTTTTGTTGCCTTTTTTTTTTCTCCCAGTGGTCTCATTGTGGGCTGCCTTTTCAGCTTTCACAGGTCATTTTCCCCAGCAGGGCTCTGCCTGCCACGTGGAGCACTTACACTTCACTGCTATTGAGAGCTTCACTGGTGACATTACTCTAAATTCATCCCTGTGTGTGCAGTTGTGCAAAGTTTTGAGAAGATACAAGGTGGGACAGCAACCTTTTAGGTGATGCTCAATCCTTCCTCCTGTGCAGTTGCTGAGTGATGCTGTGATTGTCACTGAATGGGACTCGTGTCCAACAACACCTGAATGAGAAGAAAAGCAGTCTAAATTGGCAAGGGTGTAATTCATATCTCTGTGGCCTGTCACAGGATGGCTGGGACTGGTTGATGCTGAGAAGATGACTTTAATTGCCAGGGATGTGTGTGCTCGACCCACAGCTTCCTCTCCTGCAATGTGAGATGTGGCCATTGCTGGGGAGGGATCTGTGGGCAAAGTTGATGTTTCATCCCAGGAAATACCACTGTATGCCGTGGTGCATCCCATGGCATGTGCAGTGCTGCTGGTGCTGATGTGGAGGAGGGAGGCTGATGTCCTTCATCTGTCCTCCAAAATCTCTCCCCAGTGCTAGGTGTGGCTGACAGGGTGGAAACCAGGAGGTTATTCCAGGAAAACCATCTGTGAGCTGGAGGATCAGCATTTCCCTTTCCCAGGGGCCAAATGGAAGGGAAGGAAGTTGATTATTTTTTTTAATATATATTTTTTTCTCCTGCCTTTTGTAATAACTTCTCATTTTCATGGCACAGGCAAGGGTTGTCTCCAAACCCCTGCCTGCACCCTGCACGTGGTCAGATCCACCTTCTCCATAGGCATGCTGTGTTCCAGCAATAACAGGTTTGTGAGGATGCTTTCATGAGCAGCGCTATAAAGGTGCAAAAGCAATGCTCAATACCTTCAAATGAAAGCTTTTTTCCCCCTCCTCTGAACAGGCCTTTTTGTCAAAATCAGCAAAATATATATCTTTCTGCAGAAGATCCCTTTTCATTTAATGGGCTTTTCCACTGAAAACAGTTTAAACTTGATGTTCTGTTCCTTCTCTCCAAATTTTTCAAAGCTCCTTGGGCTATGAAAACTTCAATGATTCCATTTTCCTTCCCTCTATTTAAAGAAAAACTGTATAGGTATATGTATATATTACATACATTTTATTTGCTAGCTAAAGCTCTTGCCTTTTATCACAAAGCAAACATTATAGCCTGGGTTTTAGGGTGTTCTTTCTCTGTTCCAAACTAGACACACTCACTTGAGCAGTTATTTGGGGGGAAAAACCAGGATGGATGCACCATGTTGGGCTCTGAGGGAGCAGGCAGGATTTTGGGATAAGGCTCCTACAAACCCCAAGACACGTCTCGATGGCAGATGTGTGACTAATGGGGCCAGAGGCACCCACGCCTTCACCGTGCCATGGGTTTGGAGTGTTCCTGGATGAGAAAGGACACAGAGCTTGTGCAGTGCCCCGGCTGGTAGTGCCTGTGGGGCAGGAGGAGGTGTTTCCATGCACCCCTTCCCACCCCAAACTGCAGCCTGGTCTGTGGGGAGCTGGGCTGGGATGCAATTAGGACCTCAAGACATCCTGAGGAGGATCTGCTCCAGTTGTTTGTCCAAGCTGGAAGGTTACTGGAGCTGAAATGGAGCATACTGACCTGTCGGCTTCTGCCTGGGCTGGGTGTTTGCTCACTTGCTGCCAACACAGGCAGTGTCTTTGCTGGAGCCTCCCCAGCTTGTGCTCTGCCCTTCCCTGCCAAGGCCAGTGGTTTTTTTTTTCCCAGTCCCAATACTTGAGGAAGGATTTGGGAGTGGAATTTGCCTTGTTTTCCAGCTCCCTGCATGACTTGGACATGAGTGCTCCCAGCACTCCCCTCCCTGTGATCATCCATGTCGTGTTAAGATCTGCCCTGTGGGGTTTTCGAGCAATGCCCTCCAGTTCCTGAACAGGGCTGGGGGTCCCCCAGTTTGGGTCTGGGGAGCTGTTGTGCTCTGTGGCATCGCCGTGGCTGGCTCAGCGTCCCCTGGGCCGCAGGGCCAGCTGGCACAGGGAGCAGATGGGGAGGTGGAACCGGGTGCTCAGCCAGGTTTCAGGCTACGATAAAGCGGAGTGACGTAGAAAACGAAATACCTGTTATCGGAGAAAGGCAAACAGAGCCTTCACCTGCCTCCAGCCTTCCTCCCTTCAAGGGCAGGCTGCACGCCTGGCGGGTAGCTCCCTGGAAAAGATGTTCTCTTATTAATGTGCTTGCTTTTGCTTGGCTGTGTTGTTGAGAAATCCAAGTTTGACTCCAGATAATGAATGACAAATATTTATTTGGTCTTAACTATTTTATTCTGAGCGGTTCTTTCCTCCTGAAAGTTTACAGTGAGTTGTTGACAGCGTGCCCTTTGACGTGGATTAGTGCTGATGCCTGACAGTTGGATCTTCCCATCCTTTTCACATCTTGGTTGTTCCTTTTTAAGGGAGGCTTTTGTACATGTCTAATCCATTTAAAATGAAAGATAAACAAGACATGGACCAGTCTCTGAAGGGACAGTCAGTTACAAGGGTGGTACTGACTTCCCTGTGGAAGGCAGTGAGTTGTGTTTGGGATGGATGCAATGACAGGAGAGAGCCTTCCCCCCAGCACCTCAGTTTGGTGTCAGGGGATGCCTGGAGCAGTGACTACCCCTGATTTTTGGTTTACAAACCCCTTAGAAGCTTTCCAGGGGGTATGCAGATGGCAAGTTCAAGTTTATGGACTGAAGGGTTGATGCTCTCCTCTCTCTGCACCATCACCCATAGCTTTGTGAGCCCTCTGAGAGCATCCTCTGTGTCCACTGTCAGGATGTACAGGAGCTATACTGACTTTGCCTTAGAGCTGACATCTCTCCCACCTGTATATCTGTAATTCCAGGTGATATATTGAACAGTGGGTGCAATATTGGCCCTGTCAAAGTAGAGTCTCAGGGTCGTGTCAGGTACCTGCAGCTCCCTGGGTTCAGTAGGATTTTGGAAGCCTCTTTGCAGGTGGGACTCAGATCCTCCTTTCACAGTGTTTCTTTCTGGCAGCAGAGCTGGTGGAAGAGGAGGCACTGCTCCTCCTCCTGCAATGCCAAAACAGTCATTATGAAGCCCTCAAAAATGAGGAAATGGCCAAGATAGAAATGTCAACAAACCTCTCCTAGCTGACCTATTGGCTTCAGAGGAAGCTCTGTGGTTTTGAGCATTTCTTTGGCTTGGGATCAGGCTTGGTTTTGCCAGCCCCGGATTGAGTGTGCTGCTGTTGACGAGGCTAATTCCCCCCTGGTGATGCCGGAGGGCTCAGCTCTGACTCTGCAAATCACTACTTTGGTTTCAGCGTCTTTGCTCAGGCTTGGTCTCAGCTTAGTGCCTGAGCTGTGGGTGAGATGGGGAGTGCTGCACATGGAGCCTGAAACCCTCATGCCTGGCTGTCTCCATCCTTCCTGTCATGCTTTTAAAGGTTTTGCCTGTTTACAGGGGTTTGGGTGTTCTGCGGGGCAGGGTTGTTGCCTGTTGTACTTCACTGGATGGCTTGGTATTTATTGTGGAAGTTTCAGAGAATTGGCTTAGGCTTTAAGTCACTGTTTGTTTGTAGTTGCTGAACTTGGGCTGTTTAATGGAAACATTTCCCTTTGGTAGGAGTGCTATTGCTGGAAATAAATACAGGTAGTACCTCAGGGCTGAGGCAGGAGCTGGGACTGGATGGAGCTGCACTGTCCGTCCACAGGGACTAAGGAGAGAGGAATGAAAAGCTGATGTGCAGCCCTGATTGGAGTCATTCATCTGCTGCAGGGCTTGGGGACTCAAAGCAGAGGTGAGGGGGAGGCAGGGGCTGGCAGCTGCCCTCAGAGCCCTGCGGGTGGGCTCTGCCCCTGCTCTCTGTGCAGGGGGGGATTTATGCTCTTTAAATTCATGGCATAGCTGCAGTTGCTGGAGGAAGTTTTGGAGTACAGCTGAGCTGCACAATGCTGGCTGCTTCCCCTCAGCAGGTCCTCAGCAGATGATACTGGATCTGCTGCAGTCCCCTGTTTCCAGTGATAAATGATGGCTTTCTCCATCCAGGTGTCTTTTTCCATGACGCGTCCTGGCCCGTATCAGTTCCCTCTTTGAAAGCTTGGCTTCTTCTCCGTGGATTTGCCAGCAAACTTTGTCTGGGTGCAGTATCTGTGACCCAGTTTGGCAGGTGCTGGGTGAGAGCAAAGATGTGAAACAAGTTCCGAAAGCGGGAATTTAAGTCACTGTGAGCTGGAGGTAAAGGCATCACCGTGTCCTGTGCAAAGTATAGCAGGGCAAGCACAAGGCTGCATTATAAAATAAGGGAATAAAACGTAAGGAACAGGAAACTTCTATTCCCAGCTCGGATGACATTTTCCTTGCTCTGTCCCAGCAGCTCTCCCTGCTTGCACCACATTGTAACTTACAACTCCTTGTCTGGCAGGAGTTACGGTAACTCCAAACCAGCCCATAGCACTATGTCATCATAACCTTGAAACAGGACCCAAATGGCAAAACCTGCCCGAAACCGGTTGTGATTACTCATGCTCCGTGCTATCCCTTTCCCCCGCTGGGCTTTCTGCTATGGTAATTCCACTTATTAAGCAAGGAGACAAAACACCTTTATTAAACTTGGAACCAAGCTCGGGAGCAATGAGAGGAGCAGGACTTGCTGGCTGCAGGCTGTCAAAGGGTTTTCTTCTCTTCAAGTCCCTCTGCCTTCCTCTGCATGGCCTTTAAAGTGAGTGAGAGAGGAACAAAGATACTTTGCTGTTTGTGATTAATAAAAGGCTGCATTTAAATATGTTTGTTTAGAGTAGGAGAAGAATTAGGAATGTGTATTGGGAATGAATCCTGGGATTCGTTGGGGCTTTGCTTCATCTCTAAGCTTGAAAATGCAAAGAGCTGAGACAAACTGGGGTCTTAGCTCAGGCTCTGGAAAGCCTCTTTTTATTAACACTTTCAGTTAGTGTTTATTAACACTGTGGATAAAAGGCGCCTTTGTTAACGGGTCTGTCCCTTTGCTGCTCAGCTGGAGGAGCTGAATCTTGAAAGGAACTGCCCTGGGCACCTGCTGGAGTTACTGATCAAAGTTTTCATTCCAGATTTTCACCACAGGCTTAAACATAAAATAGCCTGAAACCCTCCAATGCAAGTCGTCTTTTCTTTCTCATTAAAAAAAGGTAAAAAAAGTTGTAAAAATGCCTCTTGCTGCCTGTGTGCCAAGCTATGAATGATGGGCCCCTTCCCTGTGTGGAGAGCATTGCATCTTACAGCAGTGTGACCCCCGCCTTGGTCCATCTTCTACCTCTTGTGTGTGTCCAGAGTCTCCCTTCGAATGCACCTCTCGGCCTGGGGAATGATTAGAGCAGCTTAAAAATCACTCCTGCATGCTTGGAGAGAAACCTGGGCCTGATGCTTTTGCTGTCCCTAAAGGTGAAGACCATCCCCAGAGGTTATGTGTGCCCCAGAGCAGGCTGGGGGGCTGTGGCAGCCATCCGAGGAGCAGCTGCTGCTTCCAGGAGATGCAGAGCACTCCTCTGCCTCTGCTGGGGGAGAATGCACTTCCAAGTATTTTTATATTGAATTATGGATTGACTGCACCATTGCTGTTGGCATCTCCTCGCTTTTGTCCTGTCTTCCCTCCTGGTGTAAGAGTGCTGTAAATGAGGGAGAAAGGAAGGATGACTTCCTACCATGTCCATCCCAGGTTAGACTGAGCTTTGGTAGCTCTGCCCAGGGTCAGTGAGGCAAAGCTGCAGCTCCCTTCATACACCAGTGAAGGACCTGGTTACACTGTGGCTACACCTGGTGCAAAGAAATTGGGTTATGTCTTTGCAACAAAAAAACTACTGCATTTTGCAGTGAGATCAGCCATGTGTGTTTGCCACCTCCCTGGGAAACCTCCCAAGAGATCCAAGCCCTGCAGCTTGTACATGATGTACCTGCATGGAGGGAGGGAGGTTGGCACAGTTCTCACCAGTGCCCCTCCCTTCAGCTGCTTTCAGCAACTGATGGCACTGAAGCAGGTGTGTTATCACCTACTCTGTTATTTCTGTACTAAGCAAAAAATGGCTTTCCAGCAGCCTGGACTTGGCCGTTCCCTTTTGTTCTCCCAGGCAGAGTGAGCCATGGCTGGGGATGACAAATCCTGCTCAGCTGCACCGACGGAGCTCTCAGGTTGGGTATTCAGTGGGTGCTCAGCACGAAGCTGGCTCTGGAAGGAGGAGGTTGGAGGTCACATCCATTCCTGCCAAAGCTGAAGTCGACACTGGGAGCATGAGGAGTTAATTGCAGTGACTTGGGAGAAGAGGATCTGTTTTATCTGCAGGCAGGGTCCAGAAGGGAGAAGGCTCTGGAAGGCCACATGCCTTGCAGCGATGGATTTTGGTTTGAAGTAACTTAATTGTGTCAGACAAATGTGCAGACAGGAGGCAGCTCCTGTCGCTGGGCAGATCAGTTCCTTGCAGGCAGGACAAAGTCCCTGCTCTGCTGCATCCCTGGGAGTGTGGGCTGTGCTGCTGCACCTGCTCTTGCCTGGGATCTGCTGGGAGCAGCAGGAAGAGAATGTTTTGCTTCTCAGCCATGAGTGTGAGCAGCAAACCCGGCTGTTACTCAAACAAAAGGTTTGACCCTGTTGTCCCCAAGGTCTTGCCCAGAGGAGTTACAGGGAGCCCCACTGGGAAGGGTAGGATGTGATCAAGGGGTGTTACCCAAGCGTCCCCCAGCTCATCTCTGTTTTCTTGCTGGTTATTCACGCAGCACAACTTTACAGCCCAAACACAAACAGTTGGAAGGACAGTTCCTGCTCAGGGTGTTCTCTGAAGAGCCTTAAATCTCCCATAAATTAACGTATTCATTCATTAGTTGCAACTCCCCAAAGCACCGAGCAAAGTTTGTGAGTTTAATTACTTTTTTCAGGAATTGGAGCACGCAGAGCCTTCAACAGATGATTATAGTTCATATTATTCATGGAGCTCTTCATAATCCCCTTCTCTGCTAGGGCATGGTTGATAGAGACTAAAATTGGAATCTGCTCATAAATTCCCAGCCTCATCCCGTGTGAGCTGTCTTGATCTTCCACTGAAAGCATTTTGCTGACAAAACAATTCAGTTTCCTGAGAGGTGCCACGCAAGTACATCTGTCAGGAGGGTATGAGCTGCCAGGGTTCTGTGTGCTGGTGGGGAGGTGTTTACCAAAGTTAGTTTTCACCCTGTTTATCTCTAAACCCGGAGTTGGGCTGGCTGCGTCACACACAGGGTGGTAAAAAATACAGAGATTTTCAAACAGAAACAGGGAATATTTATATGGTTGCAGACGTTTGTGGAAATATTAGTGGGAAAACCTAACCAACTAAAGTAAAATGCCAATGAAACTATTTCTAAATTAAGTAAAAGTCTTGGATTCTTTTTTTTTTAACTGTGGAGGTTTTAATCCTCAAGCATTTATTTGGTCTATTTGAAGTTACTGTAGCTACTTGTATCATAAACAGTTTAGGGCCACATTCCTCTTTGTGCAGTCTGCTTTGTAAGAGACCCGGAGGGTTTGTCTGCCTATGGAAATTTATTGTTATATAGGAATGAACAATTCCTCAGCTGCAGCTGTGCAATTCCTCCTGCACAACTTTTCTGCCTTAGAACCTGGATCTTAATGACTCCAGGACCCCTCCTCTTCTCCTGACCTCTCCTTGTCCCATCCATGGGAGCTCCTCAGGTGGTGTGTTCCTGCAGAGCTGTGAGCTGGGGATCTCCCAATGCAGGAGGAATACAGAGTTAATGAGAATCCATATTTTTCTTTTTTTTCCCCCCTGATGTTTACAGGGCTTTATCCTTTAGTCTCCCAAGACAGCTTTACACTTGTGAGTCTGACTTTTAAAGCAGGTTTGCTGGGGAATGGGTGGGTTCAAAGCTTTGTGCACAGGTTGCTGACTTGTTTAGCATCAAAAAGGAGGAAAAAACAAAAAATTGCTCTGTGTGAAGGAGCTTTCAGGAACTCCTCAGAAACCAGATGCCTGCAGGTTCCATTACAGGTGCAGGGAAGGAATAGAAATAACCGATCCTGGGGAGTGAGCACCCTTTGCCTTTGGGGAGGGTTTGAGGGTCCTGGTTTGCTCACGGCTGGTGAGGCAGGAGGGCTGTGAGCTGGGGTGGGCAGTGATGCTCCATCCCTTTGGAAAGGCACGGGGTGACAGTTGAGGCTGAGCTGGAGTTTGGCTGAAACCCCAAACCTGTCTCATCAGGCTGATGAAAAGTGCTTGTGCAGCTGCTGGTGACCCCAACAGTTGTGACCTGGGCTTTGTACTTCTTTCCAAGTGATAAGTGAGAGATTTAATCTGATACAATTTTCCTCAACGGATGCGTTTAATCTTCTAATGATATTACAAGTGATGTATATGCATTGAGAAATTCTTGTCTTTTCCCCCTTGTTGACCCATAAAAGCCTTTTATGGAACAGCACAAGTGACTCTGTGACACTCTTAACAGCATTAATGTGAATGATGTTCTCTTCACCATCAGCACCTGAGTTTGCAGAGCCTGGAGCTTGATGGAGGCTGTAAGTGCTCAGAATGTGGTGCACTGAGTAATAAAGTGAATGCAAAATAACAGAAGATGCTCCTATATGTATATAAAATTTTTTTGGGGTAGGCAGAGATACTCTTCCTACCACTTTGGCTTTGCACTGTAGCCTCAAGTGAGAGTAAATTACAGGTCTGAGCACTTTAATGCACCTTCGTGACACAAGAGTTGACTCTTATTTTGTGTTGAGTGCTGTCTGGATGGGAATGAGTCCTGAGACTTGGCAGAACTCCTCTCTTTGGGAAGATAGAGTGCATCAGCTCCTCTCTGGCCTGTTCTTGCTGAAGTTCTTAGCCCATGGCAGATGTTCTTCAGCTCCCTGGGAGAGAGCTCAGCCAGGCTGTGTCCTCTCAGAGCTGCTGCAGCCGTGGGGGAAGGTCGGAGGCCAAAGCATCCCTGCACTGGGATAACAACTCCTGCACTCAGAGCATCAGTAGAGTTGCACCCAAGTGAGGAGTGATGGAGCTGAACCCAAATTCCAGTCCCGGAGCTAGTCTGGACCACACTGAGATGGTGCATCAGAGACGTGGAAGGGATGAGCTGGAGCTCAGGAAATTGTTTGACAAGGGCTGGGTAGGATGGGACCTTCCTTTTTAATAGCTGGCTCATGCATACTCCCATTATCCCATGCTGGAACAGCGCTGTCCTGACCCTCGTCTCCTTGCTAGGGGAGATTTGGCACATCAGTGGGTTGTACTGAGGGGATGAAATGTCTTCTC
>NW_008246054.1:6485208-6499580 GCF_000691975.1 Corvus brachyrhynchos
GAGCAATGGTGTAGCACAGCTGTGCCTTTGGCTGTAATAAGGAAAAATTCCCGGTGGAAAGAGCAGTGTCTAACTCTTTAAGGGGGATTTGTGTGTTTGGGGGAAGGACTGGAGCTGCCACCATCCCTGAGCAGTGGAAACAAGGAGAAAATAGAACTGCCAGGCTGGCTCAGAGCAAAGCTTCACCCACCCAAGAAAGGCCAGAAGAAGTTGCCAAGAGGGCAGGGCATAATCCTGACTTTTCTGGACAGAGTTTCAGGGCCTTTCCTATCAGGATGCTTCCTCCAGATCCCTGTGTTTAACAGCCACCAGTGGACCTGTCCTCTGTGAGCTTTTCCAGTCCTGCTTTGAAGCCATAGGTATTTCTGGCAGCCAGAACATCCCCTGACAATGAGTTCCACAATTTAATTACAAGGGGAAAGGAAATGACCTTGGATAGATTTTTAAACCTGCTGCCTGATCCCTTTATTCCTGTCTTGTCAAGAATGGTGCCTGGAGAGGGATTGAGAAGGGGAAATGGGAGAGAAAGTAGGGCTTGAATTTGGGAATGAAGTCTGGGGAAGGGGGAAAACTGCTAAATTAATACAAAACCAAAGCCTTTCCAGGTGTGGGATGGTGTTGTGTGCAGTGGTTTAAATCCAGTGGGATATCTAGGGAGTATTTGGGAGGTGAGGTTCTTACTGGGCTGTGTTGGCTTCAGAGCTGCAGGTGCCACACTGGGGCTGCATCTCTGGCTCCCAAAAACCCAACAGTACCTCCAGGTTAGAAATGTGTTGTTTTTTTTCCCCTTCATCTAGTCTAGAGAACAGAAAATGTCCATCTCCTTGAGGATGCTTTTGCAGCAGGACAGTAAATAGCATCTGGGGGCCTTCACAGCTTGCTCTTACAGCTGCATGTTCTTATAACCAAAAGCTTACATCTTGGGTTTTCCACACTGGCTCCCAGGGAGTAGGTGAATTCATTCAGGAATTGCACTGGTTCAGGATGTCCCCAGCTAATGTGGTTTCACAGAGACCTTCGTGCCTTTCACAGTATTGGCTTCTTTAGCCCTTGTAAATATTTCACCTGTTTTTTAAATTATTCATTCATTAAGTGGCTTGGAAAGGAGGAGGAATCACACTTATAATATGTGTGAAGACTTAAAACACTGCAAAGCTGAAAGGATGTGAAAAAAATAATTTGAGGAAGGGTTTTTACATCAGAACAAGCCTTGTTTAAGTACTAGGAGGGGATGGGAGATGAAGGGGTGCGGGCTCTTGATGGATCTGGCGCAGGCTGGAATGTTGCTGGGATTTGCAGAGTTGGGGTTTGCACTGGGATGGGATTTGGAGGCTGAGATCTTTATCAGGGGTGGGCTGGGGAACTGGCACTGAGCCTCAGCTGGCCACACTGAGGGGTCACAGGGCACCCTCAGACCTGGAGGTTCTTGGTTGTGTCAGTGCTATTTACAGCCATGGTGTGGATCCAATGCAATATAAAACATCTCTTCTCCAGTTTATTGGTAACCTATGGCTTTTGCATACTAGAAATTACTCAGTTTGAGGCTGGGGCTAACTGAAATTGGGTATTAAATCTGTCTCCATACAGCAGTGTGCCCCTTGCTTCCCAAACTAGGAACCTTTCCTTCCACTCCACCTTCCTCTAAGCAACAACCAGTGAAGGTGAAATATTATTCCTGAATGGAGAGGTGTTTGGTTATTTTGTTTGAGGGGTAACGTGGCAGTGACACACATATTTATGGTGCTTCTATTCTTGGACCTCAAAACGTCATTAGGCTGTTATTTAATTAAAGCCTGTCAGTCCCTCCACAAGCAGAGGTGGGTTTTTTTCCTGTGCTTTGAGCTGTTGTGTAGTGCTTTGTGGGGAAGGAAGGGGGACCTCGATGGTTTAGCAATGGGGAACAGGCAGAGATGAGCAGGGCTTGGAGGCGCTGGGGGGCAGGGGAACACCCTGAGATGGGAAAACTGAGGCAGAGCAAGGGTGAGTCAGGATAGCAAACTGGGAAGAGTCAGAGCTTGGATCACTGCCTCATCCCTGAGAGGTCTTTGCCCTTAGCTCCTTTGCCGATGGTGTTATCCCAACCTCAACACAATCCTCCAACCATGACTGTGCAGTCTGGAGTGGGACAGCCCTGGGGTTCATCCACCCTGTTCATTCCTTTGCCCTCACAAAAGCTGTCAGTGAGGTGTTTTGGAAGGTTATCTTCAAAAGCAAAACATTGGCTTGAGAAAACTGAATAAAGTCTCCAAAAACCCAGGCTCTGGCCAGAAGCCAGGACGATGTTCCCTAATTTTCTTCTGTAGTGCTCATCCTCTTTGCTGTGTTCCTGGAGTCCAGGGCAGATGTTCATTATCACGTTCCCGTTCTGGCTGAGGACCATTCACGCCTTCTGTAACCCAGCTGCCGTGGGGACAACAAAGTGTCCTTTAAATTAGGCCTGGGATTTTCATAGTCTGGTACATCCTTGTGTCAGCCCTTGACCTCGACACTGTGCCAGATGATGGAGTCCAGACTTCAGTGCTGCTGTCTGAATCTCCTCCACTGCCCAACCTACACAGCTCCGGGGCATCTTGGGGCTGCATCCATGTGTGAGCTGGGCTGGGTGCATTCGGGGTGGGCAGGTATCATGTGTGATGCTGTTCCCCTGCCTGGGACCACCATCCCTCCCTAAAGATCTCTGGGGTGGTTGGGGGAGGTAGGGTCTTCAAGGAATCAGCCCTTTTGGGAGACAACTTCTGGATCTGTCCTGTTGCATTATCATGCACTCGGGGTGATTTCACAGCAGACAGTCTCAGCTCCTGCCCCCATCACCAGCAGAACCAGGTTCCACCAGCCTCCTAAGCAAAAACTGCTTTTGCCAGTGTTATTTTGGATTATTGCAGCATTTCTCTCTTTCCTGGGGAACTGGCATTGCAGTGGTGTCTGTGTTGCTGTTGAATTTGGCAGCTGAGGTGGAGCCCAACCTGAGTTGGGGCAATTTTGATGGGCTGGAGCATCAGATGGAGAGCAGTGAGTGCTACAAAGTCAGATTCCTGTTCAAAGTGCTGCCATCCTGCTGGAGCATAAGTGATGGGGCAGAGCTCGATCATGCCAATGGGGACCATCCTCAAGCACTACCCCACTCCTGCCCTCCTCATCCAGTCATCCATAGGGAGTGTCAGGATGGTCTCATGCAGCTGGTGGTGGCTCTGGCTTTGATGCTTCTGGAGCACAAGGGTGGTTTCCACATGGAGTAGCTCATCCCCCTGTGTGGGGCCTGCCCTGTCAGTGCCTCCCATGCTGTTAGAACAGACACGATGCTTGTTTTCTTTCCTTAATCAAGTCTGGCAGGTGTAATGGCACCACACGTGAGGGAAATTTGTTTTGATGTGTGTTTGACAAACTCCGAAGTGCTTTTGCTCAACAAGTTTTTGTGGCTTCTGTTCTGGTGGCAGGGAGAAGCCCAAGTGCCCAAATTGATATGGTTCTGCTTGGATAATTGAGCTGGGAATTTAGTTCGTTATGTGAAGTGGCTGCTGAAGTGGATAATTGCAGATCTTGAGGTGTTTGTCCTATTTGATAGTTTGGATTGAAGAAAATTTAGGTGCAATTTCACAGGTGTATGTACAGGGACAACACGGCTTCTGTGGGGATCCTAGGATGGAGTAATAAAGCTAAATAACTCACATTTCTTTGTATGTTAGAAGAACGTGGATGACAAGGAAAAGAGCTTTAAGTTAAGTTTTCTTGGGATGGGGACCTGGCCTCTCCCCTCTCCCTGAAGTGCCCTGAACACTGGCTCTTCTCAGGCAATAACAAACACCAGCAGTTGTGTAAAGCCCCCAATGCTTTATGCACTATTTCTGCAAATAATCCTTGTTTATAATTCAGTCTTGGCAGAAAAAGACTTTAAATTATTAAGGCACTAAATATTTTGCAATGAAAGAACAGAGATAAAGCTCTTGGCAGAAACAAATTGCCAGGGAGAGGCTGTTCTCTTCAGTGCATTTGGGGCTTTAAAGTATTATGAGAAATAACGTGCAGGGGGACTGGGAATTCATCACTTGATCAAAAGATTTGCTTCTCTCTTAAAAAAGCAGCTGTTCAGTGCATGCTTTCCGGCACCCCTGGAAATATGGAGTGTCCCCAAAGACCATGTTTGGGTCCCCAGAGCCATCTGCTCTCACCACAGGGCTGAAGGTGGTGTGTTTTAGGTGGTGGAGGTCTTTGTCCTGCCTTCAGCTCTACCACAGCTTTTAAAGTCATTTTCATGTGCTTGGTGCCCCCTTGGGGGCAGATTTTCAGGAGATTCTGTATCCCTTTTCCAGGAGTGGGAGATGCTGCTGCCAGTTTGTTGCGTCAGTGTGTGTTCTGTGGTAAATCAGGGGTGTTCCAGTGGTGTGGAATGGAGGCTCTTAGAATTAATGATTTTGTAACCTGTTGCTGATTTAATCCTGATATTACACAGTTAGTGCTTGTCAGCTCCTGGAGTCAGACAACCATGAGGGTGGATAGGTGTGTGTATATACATAAAGACATTGTATACAGCTATGTATAGATGTATTTTAGGTAGTTATACCTGTAACCTTGTAGCTCTTCTTTGGAGAGACTTCAAGGATGAACTGCTGTGTTTCAAACCCCAGGGTGCTCCCAATGTGGTTTTCTTCCTATCATCTCAACATTTCAAAGCAAAAATCATCCTTACAGTGATGATGGGGGTATGCAACGGGAGTGGTGAGGCCCTGGCACGGGTTGCTCAGAGAACCTGTGGTTGCCACATCCCTGGAAGTGTCAGGCCAGGTTAGACGGGGCTTGGAGCAACCTGGAAGGTGTCTCATCCCACAGCAGGGAGGTTGGAATGAGATGGGCTTTAAGGCCCCTTCCAACGCAAACCATTCTGCAGTTCTGTGATTCCATTGCTCTGTTTCTCTTGCCCTTGCAGGAGACCTGTGCAACTGCAGCTCCGTGGGCAGCATCGAATGCAACCGCACGACGGGGCAGTGCCACTGCCTGGCAGGCTACACGGGGCCGCAGTGCCACAGCTGTGCCCGCGGCTTCTTCCCCGAGCAGGGCAGCCAGCGGTGCCAGCCCTGCGGCTGCAGTCCCACCGGAGCCACCAGTGACCAGTGTGACCAGTGAGTAATGCCAGGCATCCCCGGGGGTCTGTGCGCAAGGTGTCGGAATTTGGTGTGTTTTGGGTTTGGGGCAAGAGTGGGTCTTGTCATCTGTGCTGGTGTTTAAAAGAAAAAAAATAAGCAGGAAGGAAGCTGATCGTATAACAATTCATGAAGATTATTCTTCATCTTTCAAGAGCTCAATTATAAAAATATCGTGGCTGTGGCAAAAGCCCTGGCAGCCCCCAAGGGAGTTGACTTGTGTTTCAGAGTCGCATGGAAGCAGAACCTCTCCTAATGCCTTGTGCATCTGTTAGTACCTGTCGGGCAGGGCTGCCTTCGCGCCTGAGCTGGGAGGGAAGTGGAGGCTGGGGTGGAGCATGGGGGCTTTGCAGAGGTTTATTTTCCAAAGGGATAGGTTTTCTGCCAGAGGCAGGCAAAGCTTTGTGCTCTGCCCTTGCTGAGCATTGGGGTGGAAGCGGCAGCCCAACAGCAGAGTCGGCTCCTGCCTTGCCTGGTGTTTACAGTCACCAGAGCTGATGCTTGGAGCTCTTGTATAATGAATGTGTTCCTCTTCATTTCACCTCACCCACCCCATCTTGCCTTGTAAAAGCTGGCATGCAGTTATTTTCCAAGCGGTGATCCGTCAGCCATTAGAGATCTGTGGCTGAGTTGAGGGGATCTCTATTCATGCAAGATCAGACTGAGCAGCAGCCTGACCCATTGGGTCTCCAGCTTGTGCTCATGGGGACAGCAAGTTTCAAAGTCTCTCCTTGGAGGAGACCTCAGCAACCACCCTGCAGCAGCTTCCAGCCTTCCCAGGCTCCTGCTGCCTTATTGTCTTCTAGGGTTTGGTCTGGGCTCAGCCACCTGCAGTTCCCTGCCAGGGCAGGAGCTGAGTCAGAGTCAAAATGCTCTGCAGGGACATGCTGCCTGTAATTACTTTATATATTATCTTTTCCCAAATGCCCAAACCCTCTGTTGATGTCCTTCCTTTCTGTTTCAATGCTGCATTTTTCTGCTTGCATAAGCTCTGACAATTGGGAACTTAAAAGTAACGCTCCAATTGAGGAGAGTGACCTTCTTACTAAAAGAGTGATTCTTGGGGGTGGAAAGTGTGAAGTTTTTCCACTTTTTTTTTTTTTTTTTTTTTCTTCAGTGGTTGCTTTAGGTATGGGAAGATGTGGCTGGAATCACCAGGGTTTGCCACAGAATGGAAAGTGTGATTTTGGTCAGATCTACTATAACGGCAAATTGGGCAGAAAGGCAGATGGGGCAAATCTTATCTTTAAGAGCTGGGAGAAGAGGGAAAGCAGTTGCTGGAGCAACTGGGTTAACTGGAAGGGAGCATTCTTGCCCCAGCTCTGAGTCACTGGGCAGTGGGTGAAGTATGGACATGTGTGGTGTCTCCCCATGTCTCACTGCATGGGGCGAGCCAAGGAATGCCCTTGGGAGCTTCAGGTGGGATACTCTGAGTTGTGAAGGAGAATAAGGTGGAGGTGGAGCCAGAAACAGCAGGGACCTCCCCAGCCTCTCCTCAGCACCATTTCACAGCCTTGAGGGATGTGGGAGATGCTCATTCTCAGACATTTAGAAGAGACAGCACAGGGCAAGATGTGGAGGGAGATTTGGGGAGGGGGGATGTTGCTAACAGAGATCGCTCTGTTTCTCTTCCTGGCTCAGAGGGGTTTGCTGCAGATGGAGATGACCCCTGGGTGTTCAAAACGAGGAAAATAGGTCAGTTGTCTGTGTTGTAGGGCTGGAGGCATCAGAATGGCTGCAAGATGGGCAGTGATGTGTATTGGAAAATGGAGTGGGACACAAATCCCAGCAAGGGCAGATGCTCCCCTTGTTTCTGTTGTGTTAGAGTGGGCACCAGGGCTGGGCACAGCTCCTGCCTGTCTGCAGTTGGGATGGGTAGGGGCAGGCACCAGGGATGGGGTGCATCCCTGCAGTGGGATCTGTCCTGATGGGTGGGAGAGCCTCTTGTGCATTGCAGGGAAATGTGTGTGTGAATCCTGGAATGGGATTTTTGGCTGTCTTGCTGGAAGCCCTGGGTGGCTGCTGAGGAGTCCCTGGAGGAGCAGTGCGTGTCCCTCGGGCAGTCTCTGCTCGGGATGAGGCACGCAGGCATTGCCCAATACCAGCAACCAGCTACTGTTTTGTTGACATGGAAAATCCTGTAAGCTGTACTATTTATTTATTTAATAAAGCACCAGCCCAGCTTGACTTGCACAAGTGAATTCCTGTGTAGGGCTTCAGAGGAAAGCTGTTCCAATGGGGCTCCGGGTGAAACAGCAGCAGAGATTTTGGACTCTGACCCTTTTTAAGGGTGGCTGATTGGAGGGGCAAAGTACCCGAAGGCTGAGCCCTCAGGGCACACAAAGATGCCTCTTAGGTTTCAGTCAGCTCACACAGGCTTTTGTAAAAGTGCCTTTTAATCATAGGATGATTATTAGTATTATTTCTCGGCACACTCTCGGGCTGGCCAGATGGCAACCCAAGTCCCCTGCTTATTAACTAGACCTCAAATGCAGACCATCAAATAAAAATTAAAAAATTCCCTTTCCCAAGGCACAGAGTTGATTTTGGGAGTGAACATTGACCTGACATGCTGTCGCTATGAATGGGCTCCATGGCTGCTAATCAAAGGTCTGTTTTGGTGGTGGTTTAAATTTGATTATCTAGGAAGATCCACACAGATCCCCCTGTGGGATGGTAGAGGATTTCTGTGCCCTGGTTTGGGTGGTTTTTTTGTTAGATGAAAAGCTGTGTGTGGCTCAAGCTGGAGCTTGCTGTGGGGCTGGATGGAATCTTGAGCTGCTCAGAGAGGGCTGACACATCTTGGAGAGGGGGAGTAAATTGTCCCTGCTGCGGTTAACGCCTAGAAACCTCAGAAAAAACCACATTTCTTTGGGTTGGATGCTGTGCAGATGCTTGCTAAAGATAGCTGTGGCCTGGAAGTGTTCACAGTCCATAGAGGAAGGGTGGAGAAAGAAGCTGAAGTTTCAAGGGCCGTGGTCAAGGTCAGAGTAGTGGAGAATGAGGACGGTGACTCATGTGGGTGCACGGGCTGAGCTGGAAGGGCTGTGTTCCTGCTGCAGAGCTCTGGGACAGTGACAGAGTGGGGAGGGTGCCTGGTAGCAGCCTCAGCCCATGCTGATGTAGCCTCAGCCAAGAGCTGCCCCCACCAGCTGCATCTCTCACCATCTTTTGGGCCCCTTGAGTTGAAGGCTGTGCTGTGTGTCCTCTGAGGAAACCAGAACCTCCCAGCCTGGTGGAGGACTGAAGGTGATCAGTGCTGCTGGAGAAGGTCACCATGCCCAGGCTGGCCAGCCCACATCTCCTAGCCTTGCACCCCTGTACAATTATTTTTCCTTTTTTCCTTCATGTGAGCAGAGTCCTGTGCCTGAACTCTCATCTCTTGCTCCCTTAAGGCTGGGCAGGGAGCCAAGGCAGAGGCAGCAGGAGTGGGCTGGGGTTGGTGGTCTCCAGTGCCAATAGCCAGGGCAGCAGTGGGAGCACTGGGGCTCTTCACAGTGTTTCTGGTCCTCTGCACCCTGTGCAGCTTTGCCCAAAGTGCCACCCATGTCCCCAGCTGAGTCATGGCAGGGTGAGCCAGAACAGCAGCCCTGGGATGAAGAGGGTGAGGGGAAAGAAAGAGGCTTGGTTTGAGGAAGCTTTTAGGTCTGCAGCCCTCATGCCCTGGTGTGAGGAGCTGTGCAGGCACAGCTCTTCCAACACACACTGAGCTAATTCTCCATGTAAACCTGTCCTCTGGCTGAGTGATTTGAAGGACCAGGACTGCAGGCAGGATGAAGCCAGCCTGGATGAGGCAGCATCCCCCTCCTGGGGAGCAGGAGACAGCAGATGACTCGGCAGTTTTTGGTTTATTTTTACCTTGCTGGCAGCACTGCCCATCCCCACGTGGGACTGCAAACGCTGGCCCTGGGCAGCCCAGTGTGACCCAGCTCATCTGCAGGAGGGTTGACCTTGATTTACCTCCTGTGAGGTGTTTATCCCAACTTTTCCTAGCCCAGCACTTGGGTGTCTGTGGCTTTTCCTTTCCTGCAGCCATGGAGGCAGCATGTTTAGCCCACGAGCAGCTGTCCCTGTGTGGGTGCTCCTGTGGGTTTGGGATGTGAATGGGGGAGTGGAGCTGTGAAGCAGAGATGCTGCTATGAGATGCTGCTGCCAGGCAGAAGGGTTCAGCCCTCAATTCCCTGTTTCCCTAGGAGGTTTTGTGTTTTTAAACTTGTCCTGGTTCTAGGGAAGAAAAGTAATGCACCAGTACCTGTGCCAGTGAACAAGAGGAGAGCTGTGGCTGCTGTGGGGTGTTTTGAGGATCACAGAGTATTCTGAGCTGGAAGGGACCTACAGGGATCCTCCAGTCCAGCTCCTGGCCCTGCACAGACACCCCAACAATCCCACCCTGTGCCTGAGAGCATTGTCCAAATGCTTCTGGAGCTCTGGCAGCCTTAGGGCTGTGACCATTCCCTGGGGAGCCTTTTCCAGTGCTCAACACCCTCTGGGGGAGGGACCTTTTCCTGGTATCCAGCCTAAGCCTTCCCTGACATGGCTTTGCCATATGGTTTACCTAAACCCAGGTTAACCATCTAAACTGGGTTACGTTTTTCCAGTTCCCTTAAAAAGCTCTAAACTAAACATACATATATGCTGCCATTGTCCCTAGTGCCTGTTCAACAGGGGTCTGTGGATCAATTTAAGTTGCTGCCTCTGCCCTTGCCTCAGTTTCCCCACAAGTAGAAGGGCAGTGGGAAGCAGAAGCTCCAGCAGACAGCTTGGAGGTGATGTCTGGTCTTCTTTGGTTGCTGTGGGCTGAAACCCTATGCCCAAGGGTGTAGTGCTCTGCTCCTTTGCTGATCCAGCAGCCTTTCCTTACTGCTGGCTACAGAGACAGCCCTGTGATCCTAACTCCTGCATGGCTTGTGCTGCAGGCTTGGCATAAGTCTTGTGAGAGAGCGCTCCCGTCACTCATTTCCAGTGAAAAAAAATACTAACACACACATATAAATGCCCAAGTGTTAATTCAGACATGCTTTTCCCCCCTCAAGGGGACCTCAGGCTTTGTGTTCATATTAAAAAGAATGAAGGCAGAGCGTCCCTGGGAGCATCTGTACATGGCTGTCCCCTGGAGCAGGGATGCTGCGAGGCTGAGCAGGGAGGGCAGTGGCCATCCCTGTGTGCTGCCTTTGTGGTGGGATTCTATGTGGAGAGGCTGATCTTGTGACCCCAACTCGTGGGGATTTGCAAGAGCCTGGCTGGTGAGGGTAAGGTCAGCAGCACTGGACAAAGTGCTTTGTTGAGGCCTTTGAATAAGTGCTGGAGGTTCTGAGGGAGCTTGGGAAGCTGGGCAGGGAGAGCCACACACTGGGATTGGGGAGCTGGTGGGATGTGGAAAGATGCAAAGAGACTGGGGGAGGCAGCCTGGTGTGGCAGTCTGGACATATCTCATGTGAGGCAGAATTCGGTGGGGTTGTTTTAGTGGTCAGGAAATGCAGGTCCATTGAAATTCAAGGTTTTTGTGGAGCTTCACCAGCCTGCAGGGCTGCTGGCCATCCCAGACCCTGGAGGTTATTTGGGGGAAGTGATGGAGTTCTTGTTTTGCATAGATAAAATCTTCATTGTCTGTCTGCAGAGTGTCATCACACTTCTGAAATGTCTCTTCTTTGCGTGGGATGTGTCTCTCCATTCTGCTGTATTTTAGCAGTCCAGTAAACCACATCAGGCACTGCTCCCCTTTGGAGATGTGATCTTGGGAGCTGAAATCCTCAAGGACTTGTGCTTTAAAAAACCCCCATAACCAGACAAACCCCCCTTTTCCCTTTAAAAAGACTGCTCTCCCTTTTATAGATCGGATGAGCACAACCAGTGGCTCATTATCTCCCAGTAATGCCTTGTCAGCATCACTCTGCAGAGAACAGATCTTGTTTTGTAGTGGAAATTATTACATATGAACCTCAGAAAAGCAGAAGAATACCGTGTTAAAGACTATTTTTCTGCATGCTTTAATTATCTAAATCTCTCCCCTATTCCAGCCTCTCACATCCTTTACATCTGATCAGTTCTCCTCCTCTCTCCCCCCCCAAAAAGGTAAAGGTACCTGAACCCATTTTTATTCAGTTGCAGACAGGACTGGGAAATGAATGAGTGACTGGACACAGCAGCAGGGAAAGGTGGATTGTTATCATCTCTCCTATGGTAATTATGGCTTCTCAGAAATCCTGTTATTTTGTGGATCTTCCAGCAGGCTTTGCCATTCCTGTGTTGTCTATTGCAAACTTTGCTGCTCTGGCAAACACTGACTGCCCTCAAAAAGAAATACTGGCTCAACTGTTTAAGCTTTTGTGGCTAAATTCTGGTTGGGGGGTGGTGCCCAGTGTGTACTTCAGGCACTGCTTGTACCCTTAGTCTCCTTTTGCTGTCTGAGCAGAGGCACCAACAGAGGTCTGGAGGATGGAGGGACCACTTTGGGCAAAACTGATGTGTTCAGTGGGGACCAGCCCCATCTCCCTGCCATCCCCATTGATATGTCCTTCTCTGCATTGAGGTTCCCTGTCCCATCCCTGCACTGCCATGATTCCCAGCGGTTACTCTGGGAAACCAGGACCCGCCAGCTGAGGTTGATTTTGCAGTGAGTGGAGGCTTTTGCTCATGGAACTGTAGAGGACCCCATCCAACCTCCCTCCCCGGGGTCAATGTAGACTTTCCTTTGCTTCCTTCCTTCCCTGGAGGAGACTGCACAGGCTGGAGATTCCTCACTTTCCACAGTCCTGGCTGGAGATTCCTGGCTTTCCCTCATGGGGGAGCTGGGGCTGCGGAGGTGGCGATGGCCAGACAAGGTGGCCCTCTGACATTTACAGAGTGGCCTTTCAGAGCTGTGAAGTGTCCCTGCTCCGTCGAGAGCTGCCCTACAAACAGCTGCCGTCCCCCAGCACGGAGCGAGGAATGTGGCACACAATGGCCCAGTGTTGGCCCCCATAAAGCTCCGCTTCTTGTGCCCTCCACAAAGGGGCTCAGAGCAGGCGCCCGGTGCAGGGCTTGGCCCTGGCCCCCCTGACTCTCCCACAGAGCCACCTCGGCCGCCAGTGGCTTTGGGTTGAGCTGAGGGAGCAGGGAGGAGAAACCCAGTGTGGGGCTTTTTCCTGCTCTCCCCTTCCCCACATGCTGATATTCCAATAATTGACCCACAGAAAAGTCAGCATGTGGGCTGTGAGGGTTCTTGGTATCCTCAGGATGAGAGGACATGGCCTCAAGCTGCAGCAGGGGAGGTTAGGTTGGACATCAGAAGAATTTTTTCATGGAAAGGGTTGTGAAGCATTTGAAGGGACTGCCCAGGGAGGTGGTAGAGTCCCCATCCCGGGAGGTGTTCAACAAATCGGACATGGCACTCAGTGCTCTGGTGATGATCAGTCAAAAGTTGGACTCGATGATCTTGGAGGCCTTTTCCACCTGAATGATTCTGTGATTCTGTGTGTTAACAGCATTGGTTTTCCCACCAAAGTGTCTTGCAGCATTTAGATTTCAAATGTTAACTTTTCCACATTGCCCAGGAAAGTGTAAGAGAGATTAATCCCCTGTCTGCTGTCAAATATCACAGGAAATCAGCACTAAAGGAGCCTGGCTCGCTGGAGGAACGCACCATTTTTAGAGACATCTCTTCTGAATCCTCCTAATCTTGTGCAGAATCCTTTTGTTTTATCCCATCAAAGTGTGACAAAGCCTTTTCATGGGGTTTGTTTTACAGATGTTCGTAGTTCAACGTGATTTCCCTAATTCATACAGAGTGCTGTCACTACTGTTAATTGTGCCTGTTCCAGGGACACCTCCAGGGATGAGTGATGGGCACTGCTGTCATTGGGGGTTTCCAAGGGAAAAGGGACAGGGCACAGTTGAAGCTGGAGATGTCACCTGGAGATGCCCAGGGACGAGCTGGTGTAGCACTCACTTTCCTCTTTCTCAGGGCAGTGTGCCCCTCCCCAGCTCTCCTGGGGCGGGGCTGGGGAGATGCTGAGCTGTGCAGGGTGGAGGTGTGTGCTCTGTGCTTCAAGGTGAAGACAGTAAGTGTATTTGGCAAAACTCTTGTTGTAGGTTTTGCATGGCTCATCTGCAGGGCATGCCCTGGTTTGAGACCCATGTAAGCTCCCTCCTCTCTGACTCTACCCCAAAATCTTACCAATCTCATATGTTCTGAAAATAAAGGCACAAGAGCTTGGTGCTGTGCTGCTTTGGCTGGGTCTGACATGGCCAAGCAGTCCCTGGGTGTCATGCTTTGACACTGGCCAAACACCAGGCATCCACAAAAGCTGTTTGCTCACCTTCTACTACAGTGGGAAAAAAAAATAATGAAGGGCTCATGAGTTGAGATAAGGACTGGGAGGAAAGGCTAAGGGCAAAACCGGTTCAAATTTAAAGGTATAAGGTAAATTTATTATTAAGAGTCAGAGGAGGATAATGAGAAGTAAAACAAGCCTTTAAAACACCTCTTTTCCCCCCCAGCCTCTCCCTCTTTCCCACGACAGCGCAGGGAGACAGGGCATGGGGGTTTTGGTAAGTTCATCACCTGAGATCTTTCTCCTGTTCGTTCAGGGAGAGGAGTCTTTCCTCTGCTGTGCCATGGGGTCCCTCCTATGTGAGTCAGCTCTCTGTGAACTTCTCTAGTGTGGCTCCAATCTCACGAGCAGCAGTCCTGTCAATATTGTTGCAACGTGAGTCCCTCCCATGGACAAACAGTCTTCCCAAAACTGTTGTGGCATGGGTCACTCATCCACGGGGTGCAGTCTTTTAAGGATAGGCTGCTCTAGTTTGGAAGCAAGGGCCCTCTTTCTCTCTATTTGGGTTTCCCACTGGATTACAGCTTTCTCTGGCATCCACCTGCTCCAGCATGAGCACTTTTCCCACGGGCTGTGAATGGATCTCTGCATCCCCCATGGACTTCATGGATTACAGGGGGACAGTTTGTTTCGCCGTGGTCCTCACCACAGCTTGAGAAGAATTTTGGCCCTGATGGCTGGAGCACCTCCTCCCCGTTTTTCCACTGACCTTGGTGCCGCCATGTTGTTCTCTTACATGTCTTTACTTCCTCCTCTTCTCTATCTAAAGAAAAACTGCTGCCCATAGGTACCATTGCAAACCAGTTTTCACTAATTCAAAGATTCTTGCAGCATCCCGCAGCACCGAGGTTGATCTCGTCTGGGTTCCGCATGGGGGAATCGCTCGCCGTGTTTTTGCTGCTGGCCCCACTGCCACCATGTGGGC
>NW_008246054.1:6499874-6501292 GCF_000691975.1 Corvus brachyrhynchos
CCCAGGCGGGCAGAGCCCGCCGCAGGCCACACCGAGATGGTGGTGGCCACAGCAGCACATGGCCACGGGCCGGCCAGAACGCCCCGGGGTGGCGGCGACTCACTGCCCCTGGAAAAAACTGCACGTGTGCTGTTTGAGTTCCTTCTTAAATGTGGCATCACAGAGGGTTACCAACCTCTCTAACTGGGCCAGCAGCGTGTCCATCTTCAGAGCCAACAGAGATTGGCTCTGTCGGACATAGTGGAAGCTTCCAGCAGCTTCTCACAGAAGCTATTTCGGTGGCCCTCCCCTGCTTCCAAAAACCCGGGCCGTGCCAGACCAACACACTGAGCTCTGACTGGGGCATCCAGGCTTTTCTGGTGTCTGGGAATATATTCAAAATTAATTTCTCCCTTCCTTCTCCTTGGGGGAAAAAAAAAAAAAGAAAAGAAATGATTGGAGATTGCTGAAGAGTTTCCTGTTAGACCATTAACTCTGCACAGCTTGTCTCCCAACAGCCCCTAGGGCCATGGTCCTTCATCCTCCCATTCATCTTGTCATGTCCCTGTTCAAATCAAGATGTTTCTGTGGAGGAGGAGTGGAGACCCCTTGCAGATGTGACTGCACATTGTGGTCTGTCTCAGATCACAGATACTTTAATGCTTTTTTCCCCCCTTGTGATGAGGCCTTGAGTTCCTGTGCAGTCTGTGCTGAGCAGTGCAAGGGGAGGGCATTGCCCAAGCCCCCAAGTCCATCCCCTCATCACGTCCTTCCTGAGCCACCAGACCTGGCTGAAAATCATCCGCAGGATGCTCTGTGCCCTGCTCTTGAGACACTTCCAAGTGGGGTGAAAACTGTCTGCAGTCCTCCTCTTTACCAGTATCCGGGGGAGGCCTGAGGTGTCTCTGATGTGTCACCTTGACTTCTGTACCTGTAAAGCTGCAGTCCTGTGTAAAATCCCACCTCAGGGAACATCTGGTTGCCACCAGTGGCACAAATCACTTGGCAAGTGACGGGATCCTGTGGCTCTTTCCCCTTGAGAGGAGTGGAAGGGAGCTGTGGGGACTGGAAATGAAGCCAGACTGGCTTTTGCCAGCATATTTTGGGGTGGAGGCTGTCCCCTGCCCCAATATTTTGCTTTTATTTACACCGCCCTGCCCCATGTCTGTGGGAATGCTGCTGCCCAGGGTGGCTGTGTCCTAGTCCAGCCTCAGGCTGTCTCCATGCAGGCATCGAGCTGCTCCTGAGGCAGAACACAGAACCTGAGGGATGAGGGTGATCAGGTGAACGAGCTCCTACCAGGTCCCAAACTTGGTGTGTGGGCCTCATCCCCGTAGGGTCAGATCATTCCGTGCTGGAACCAAGCCTTGGATGGGGCTGTGCCCTGACCAGCAGTCACAGCCTGCTCCTTCTGCCAGTGCCTTGTGTGCTGGTCATGG
>NW_008246054.1:6501306-6521720 GCF_000691975.1 Corvus brachyrhynchos
AAAGTTGATGGATGATGTGATGGTGATACATACCACCTACATGGTCTCCAGAGTGAGTATATTCATAAATATCTGGTAGAAACCAATTCTAGCAGGAGACTTTGGTTACTGGAAGCCTGGTTTTATCCCAACACATATTTGTGTCAATTCTTCGTGAGAGCTAAACATTGGCTGGCTTCAGAGGGGTTAATCATCATCTGAAATGGAGTTCAGTAATTGATGTTACTGCATCAAAACACTTCCCTCTTCCCATCCCCCTTGTTCCCCTCCTTCCCCCCAAAAAGAAATTCCTGGCTGACACTCAAAATCCAGTTTCGTTCTCACTGTGCAAGTATTAAACTGTGGGTCTTTTCTTTCAAATTTCTGGATTTTTATGGGCACAATTGGTCTGTTAACAGGATTTTTTTTTTTGTGGTTTCAATGCATTTATATCATTGACCTTTGCTTTAAAAAGTGTCAGACAGACTTTTCTGGGCTGGAGCTATAAAAAGGAATGTTGTAAGGGGGCTTTATTCTGTGGAAGCAATGACCACAGGCAAAGCTTTATATTTGCTGAGTGATTTAATTCTTGCACATGCAAGACTTGGCTCTGTGCCATGTGTAACATGTTGAGAAAAGGTCTGCTCAAGAGGCATTCAAACCAAACTTTCCAAAAGTATTTTTTTTCTTTAAAAAAAAAAAAAAGCTTCCTTTCCTGTTATTTCTAAGCTAATGAGTAAAATCAAGGGACTGTGCCCCAAAATGCTGAATTGAGCTCTAGCAGGGTCATTGGGGAAATAAACCTCCTTGAAAGAAATGAAGTGGGAGTCTGGGTGGAAGCAGGGAGAAAGAGGAGGGTGCCATTGAGAAAAAGGCTGGATCAGAGACAGGAGGTAGTCAAACAGAGCTCTCTGAACTCCAAGAGGAAGCGAGGGAAGGTGAAGATGATGTAGCTTAAATGCCTGGTCCTACAAAGCCCTGCTCATATGGTGCATCCCCAAAAGATGTGTTTTCAGGCTAAATATCAGATTTTGCTCTCCATAGCACATGCTTTTTCCTGCCTGTCCCTGCCCTCTTACAGGAATAGCAGTAGCAGTCAGGAGCAAATAATAACAAGCTGCTTTTTGTTTGCGCTTATTTTAAACACTGTGACAACATTTGGATTAATGTTGGGTCTTGTGAAAAGCTCTTTAAAAGTCAAACATACTGAGCTGCTTACCAGCCAAACATACTGAGCTGCTTACCAGCACGCCTTTGAATTTTGCATCTGCCTGCTGCACTTTCAGATAATGGCCTGGAGAGCGAGGAAACATGGTATTCCTTTCTTCTTCTTGTAATCAGGCCATTAAATATGCCTGAGATTTCAGATTCTGCAACTATTTAATTGTGTAACCCCTTGGGCTGAGGTCCATATTTTGGTGAGTAGTTCCTCTTCCTTTGGCAAACAAACAAACAATCAACAGAAATACTGAATTATGCTAATTTCTAACAGAAGCAATGTCTTTGCCCAAAACATTGCAATCTACTGCATTTTAATTAAAAACAACACATCAACAGTGCATCAAACATCTATTAGTTTTAATCAGCAGATTTTTCTGGAGGCTTTTAGGAGCAAATTGTACCTTGTTCACTCTTCCCAGGAGGAGAGGGGGAACAATGGATGAGCTTTGTGCAGGCACAGTGAGCCCTGAAATGCTGGCTTTAAAAGGTATTTCAGAGGTATTTAAAAGGTGTTTGAACAGGGTGGAGGTTATACAGGGGAGAGCTAAGAGAATGGTCCAGCATGTGCAGGGCTGTCTGTAGGTGGTATCACCTCCTCTGCTGTGGCTGCAGATAAATCCATCACCTGGAGTGGACCAAATGCTGTTTATTTGTGTTGCTGTCCTGGTTCCCTGCAGCAGGCAAGGCTGGGGGTTCCCGCAGGTCACCCCAGGGCTCTCGAGCATGTGCAGAGGCACTGGGTGCTCGCTGTCCCTTGGCTTGGCTCTTACTGGTGTGCAGGTGGGATGAGCCACCTCCAGTAGTGGCTGTGCCCAGGGCTGGATGGGAAGGAGCATTTTATCCATTCTTGTGATTCCTCTGAGACTTGAGCTAAATGCTGCCAGTGTATAAAGTCTCCTATGAAAGCAAAGGGTTGGAAGCCTCTGTGTGGAGAGAGTAGCATGGAAAGCCAATGGAATGAGGGTAACCTTTGCTTTTTATAGCTCCTGGTATTTGCTCATGGCAGCCACCAGCAATGCCCTCTGTGTTCACAGTGCAGTGCTCCTGCAGTCACACTGTGCCCAAGTAAACAGCTCCTGGCTGGGGTCAGCTGGAGTGGAAGCCTCTGCTAGGGAAGGGAGAACCCTCTCTTGTCTCTCCCTGGCTTTACTGGGTAAAATTCAGCTAGAGAGAGGGGCCTTGCCCAAGTGTCCATGGAGATGTTGTGTGGAAGGGATAAATGGGATCATGGAGGAGAAGTGGAGGGAGTGCAGGTGGCTGACACCTGCCCTGGCTGGAGCCAAGCAGAACACATGAGCTGCTGCCCCAGCTCCCAGGGGAGCCAGGAGAGCAGGTGGTGAGCAGGGAATTGTCTACTCACATGAAAATCTGGGAGGTGCTGCTCAGCACTGATGTGGAGGGGAGAGGATGATCCATGTGGGTGCTCTGGGATTGTTCAGGCACAGTGACCATGGCTGTACCAGTGTCCTGCAGTACCCAGGGCTGGTGCAGGTGCTCGGTGGAGCAGGGACTCCAGAAGGGCTGTCAGAGCATCTGCTGGGGCTGATGCAAGGGGATGGCTCTGGGCCAAGGCTTTCTAGAATGAGCAATGATTTCTGGTGCCTGGTTGGAAATTGCTGTCAGGGCAACTGGCTTGGCAGACACTCGTCCTTTCTTGAACTCCCTATCACTTTTTGGAAATGGTTGCCCCTGGGTTTCATGTCCTGCTTCCAGCAGAAAGGAAGAAAGGGAATCCAAAATCCTGCCTGCAGGTTTGTACCTTGGATACCTCCCAGCACAGCCAGATCTCACTGTTTGTTTTTCCCTCTGCAGCTCTGGGAAGTGCCAGTGCAAAGTTGGTGTCACGGACCTGAAGTGTGATCGGTGCAGTGAGGGCTACTACAGGTTTAATGAAGCCACGTGTGAGCCCTGCCAGTGCAACAACCACTCCCAAACCTGCGACAACTCAACAGGTGATGATGTCCTCTTGTGACCATGAGGGTGCAGACTTCACCTGCCCCTTCTGTCTATGATTTTTCTGTTCTCATTCGGCACGCTCTGCTCGTATCCCCTTCATCTACATCTTTCTACCTTGCATACCTGAAATCTTAAATCTGAAATGGAAATGCGAGGTTGGAGCTGGTCTCCTTTGAAGGAAGGCAGTGAAAGCAGTGTGCTTTAGCCCAGGCTGCAGTGCAGAGCCTTAATTCAGCAGCCTGTATCAGAAATTGGGGCTCTGTTGTTCTCTGCACTTACACAAACACACAGCATGGACTTTTAAAGAGCTTTTGTTTAACTGCTGTTTACCTGGAAACATATACTGTGCTGGCACTGACGTAAGGGGACTTGCAGCCACAGGTAACAGGATTAGAGCTGGTAAAAACTGGCAGCACCTAATTAATATTGCCCACTTTTTATAAAACGGCCTTGTTCATTTTCCTTGATTATTTCTTTGACTGTCTCTCAGACAGATGTTGATGGAGTGCAAATGTTGAGGCACCTGTGCTTGAACAGCTTATGGGGGGGGGCAGGGGGGAGCCCAATTGCTTTCCAGTCTTGACTGGAAGGAGAGATCCTGGAGGAGCACTGTTATGGGACTGCCTGCACAACACCTACTTCAGCCACAGCACTCACTCCAAAATCCAAATTCTCCTCAAAACATCCAGGCTGAAAAGCAGTTCTGTAATATTTATCCAGGAGCTTAGAAAGGGGTAATAATTAAAAGTAGTGTTGCAAAATTTGTTGGCATAGAGGCAGAGCCCATGAAATCAGCTATTTCTGGGCAATTTGTGCCCGGGTGTTCCCTCATGGGCTGTGTGTTTGCAGTGGAGGAATGCCCTGATCTGTGGGCAGTGGATCTGCGCTCCCTGTGGGTGAATTACTGCATTCCCTTGAGGATGAATTACTCCATTCACTCCTATACTGAACTGTATGTGCTTATGTCCTACCAGTATTGAAGGATATAAGGCTGTCTCTAAAGCTGTGCACACATCAGCTGTGTTGCTGATTTGGAGCTGGGTGTGTAGGTTTTGTGAAGGGGGAGGATAATCTGCTCTTCCTTTTTTTTCCCCTCAATGTTCCTCCTGCTCTCGATTTAGCAAAGAAAATCCAGAACAAACCTTGCCCCTGGGATGGGGCTGCTCTTTCTGTTGGGATTGCCCAGTGCTGCTCACAGCACTGCAATGAAAACCCCTCATTTTGCTTAATGACCTATTACTGATTTGACAAAAATATTTTTTTCTTTTTATTTTCTTTTTAAATTTTCTGCCATCTGCTCTATTTGCTGCTGTGTCTGAGGAAACCAAACAAAACCAGAACAGAGAACAAAGCTGATTAAAAATTAGATCGGACACCTGCTCTAGAGACTGCACTCTGTGTGACCTCCTCAGCTTTACATCAATTCTGTGTAGCCTTTGTCAAATTTTCAAGGTTTTTTTCCCATTAATGCTGTACTTTGGGCTCCCTCTGCCGGCTCTGCAGCTGGCTCCTGCTTGGCATCGCTCTGTCCAGAAAGAATATTTAAAATTACTAGGCATAAATAAATAACTTGGGCAGCAGGAGCTCCCCAGCCGACAGCACTTCCTCTGCCATGACCGTTGTGTTCTGTGGTGTGTCGGTGCAGTGAGGTGGGCTGGTGCTTCCCAGTTGGGGTCCTGTGAGGTCTGATCCTTCCTGAGGGAATTATCAGGATGAGAAGTGCTATTAATTATTAAGGCTCTCCACAGCGATACCTGATTGCACGCCTGTGTGTGCTCTGCCTGGCTGAGCAACGTGCTGACTCAGGGAAACACAGCCATTTTGCAGGGCTGGTGGAGATGGATGTGGGTGATTTCTGCTGATGGGAAAGACATTGGTCCTGAAATGACCAAGGCAACACAGGTGGGATTCCAGATTTATGCCCCTGTTAGTGCCTGGGGAGCAAGGTCCAAGGTAGCCTTGCTGTGACTAGGCAGATTAACTTCTCTTGTCCAAGACATCCATCCCACTGAAACAGTTGATCCAGGTTTGCAGCTGGAGAAGCCAAGTCTAGCACATAATTTCCCCCTCTAACCCTGACATCTCTCCCACAAAAACCACTGGCTCATGCCTGACAGGCTGCCGAGGGAAGAGCAAACAGTGTGTGGGAGGTGATGCTGAGCAGAGGGTGCTGGCAGGGCCCTGCTGGGTGGGTGAATCAGCTGCTTCCTGGGTTTGCTTCCTGCCCTTAGCATGAGGGCTGGCTGCAAGGACATGCCAGGCTGGCTGGGGATACTTGGCTGTGGAGTCATCACTGTGGGAATTGAGGAGCAGGAGCCGTGTCAGGCTTGTGAGGGAGCCAAACTGTTCTGATATTAATAATAAAATCTGCTGTGGTCTTCATAACAGTCAGCATAAACCTCAGTCAGGATTTTTTCCTGTAGTTGATGTTGATATGAGACTTCTCCATCCCCCAGCAACACTGCTGGATCAGCTCAGTGAATCTGTCTGCTCTCACACTGCTCTGTGCCACTCTTGTTTATAGAAGGGGCTGTTGCCTTTGCAGTCTGGTACGTGGGATTTAATCAAATCTTCCATCAGCTCCCTGCCACCTCACCGAGGAGCCAGCTGAATTACAGCATGTTCCTGGTGATGGATGGGCTTTGGATAGAGGCTGTGCTTTTGTAACTAAGGAGATTTTTCTTGGTCACAGTAGTATCAAAGGATACGGTGTCTGTGAAGACATGGCACATTTAGCTTCTGATTCAGGGGCTTCCCCAGGAAGGGCAGGTGGCTCTGTTTTTCTGGGAATGTCAGTGACTGCTGCTGCCTTGTCCTGGGGTGGAGGAGCTGGAGCCACACTGGTGGGATGGAGCTGCCTGTCCCCAAAGCAGGACAGTGGCACGTCCTCACCCCTGACCACCAGCTTTCATGTATAGGAAGAGGCTGCACACAAAAAAACCAAAGGCATAAACCTGAGGGACCCCTCATTAGAGTGGGGGACTTGAAGCATCAGTGTTCATCTCACTGGTACAAATGCAAACTGAAACTGCTTTCCTTGGGGAGAATTTTAACACCAATGACTTGTGTTTACCTGTAGTGACCTTTTAGTGGTGAGTTGTGGGGCCTCTCTGCTGGGGCTACCTGCTTTTCCACATTATCTGTGTACGTGTGGAGCGAGGGGATGAGCATCAGAAGGTCATAAGAGGCCAGGATCATGTTTTGGCCAGAGGGCATCCAAAACCACTTGTGAGCTCTGATAATGGAGTGTGTTCCACATAGGTTCTTGCTCCAAATGTTCTGCTCTAGTTCCTGCTGCTGAATGTTTGCTTGTTCTCCTCTCCATTCCGCAGGCACCTGCCTGGACTGCCACGGAAACACCGAGGGGAAGCACTGTGAGCTCTGCAAGGAAGGTTTCTATCGGAGCACCCATCCTGCCCACGGCTGCCAGCACTGCCCCTGCTCCATCGTGGCATCCACCGGCACCTGCCACATACGTGAGGCTCTT
The DNA here is from genome assembly GCF_000691975.1 of Corvus brachyrhynchos. Taxonomy (NCBI): domain Eukaryota; kingdom Metazoa; phylum Chordata; class Aves; order Passeriformes; family Corvidae; genus Corvus; species Corvus brachyrhynchos. The sequence continues at coordinate 6,507,950 of NW_008246054.1, forward strand.
GCTTTGGTCTAATTCCTCATAATGAAGGTTGCTCTCTTCAGTTAAATTGCCCCTCAGAGTGTGTCAGCCCAGCAAGGTATTCTACAGCCTGTGGAGCTCCTGTTTGTGGGCACTGGAAGCAGCACCTGCTGTGATGGGTCCTGGTGCCTGTGTTGCCTCTTGGGAGAGCAGCTGTGCAGGGAAGTGATCAGAATCACAAAATAGTTTGGCTTGGAAGGGATCTTAAAGTCTACTTCCAGCTCCCAGTGTGTTGCTGCAGTCTGCTCTGAAGAGCCTGCAAAATTTTGCAGAGAGCTTGTGGCAGCCAGGTGAGGGGCAGGAGATGCTCAGCAGTAGCCCTCCATACTTCTGAGTCTGCTTCTGAACACCTCCATGGGACTTCATGCAGAGATTCCCCAAATGTAACTGAGAGAAGTTAGAGTTGTAATAATCATATGTAAGACTTTTTTTGATATTTCCCTAATCAATTTTGCAAGCAAGCTGCCTCTGTATAGGCCCAAAAGTTCTTTTGGATTGCAAGGACTCCCAATATAGTTCAGCTGTTCTCTGAAATTGACTGCTTGAGGTGGAAATGTTCAGGAGTAATAATCTATTTTCTTAGCAACGTGCCAAGTTTGCTCTGTGAGCCTGGTACGAGGCATCAGAACTCCCCAAAGCTGTTTTTTCCCCTACTAACAGAGAAACTGCTGCAGTTCAAAAGTTGTATTTTCAGCTCAAAATTTGAGATTGGTCAATACTTGGTGGCTGCTGATTTCTGTCAGGGTGTCTTGTGGTCAGGTCCCATAGAACAAACCCCACAGAACAAATCCTACAGCGAGGGTGTCTCTGCAAGAGGCTGTGGCACATCCCTGCTTTGCTTTCTGTGTTCTCCAGAGCCTGGCGAGACTGTCCCGAGGTGTGACAGGTGCAGACCAGGGTACACTGGCCTCAACTGCAACCAGTGTGACAAGGGCTACTACAACTCGGACAGCATCTGTGTGAGGTGTAAGTGCAACGGGAACGTGGACCCGGCGCTGTCCCCAAGCGTGTGCCAGCCGGACAGCGGAGAGTGCATCGGGTGTCTGTACCACACCACGGGCTTCCACTGTGAGCTGTGTGAGGAGGGCTACAGCAGGGACCCCGGGGGCACCAACTGCACCAGGAAAGGTAAAAAGTGCTGCTCAAGTCAGTGTCAAGGCTCACTGTGCAGCTGCCCAAAGGTTGGAGAGGGAATGCTGTTAATTGTTCACATTGGTTTAGATTCATCTGGCCTCTAGTGCAGAGGAGAAAACCAGATCGTTTTAACACGTTGGTGCCTACTGGCCTTGAAGGATGGTTTAGAGTTAGCTCTGTGACCACCCTGATTCCAGACCCTGGCACACACTGCCAGTGAACAAGCTGGAAAACCAGTCTATTTGTAGTGTATTTAATGTAGAATGAGAGAAAATGGTTCTGAAGTTGCTCCTTCAGTGGTTATCTGGAGGTTGGTGGATCTCCAGCACCATGCATGGAAACATTACCAGTGTGATGTATTAGATGAAAGAACCCAGAGTTCAGGGAAGTATTTGGGCACAAATTTGTCCTTGTCATGGACAGAGATTCAAGTCAGATCTTCCATCAGGAGCTAATGTGGTTTTCACTCCTGTGCTGCTTTCTGGGTGTGTAATCACAGAGTCCTTCCCTGCTCAGGGAGATGATCAATACAACGAAGTTGGATGCTCATTAGCTGTAACAGGGCTGGAAATGGCACTTTGCATCAGCTCATCCATTACCTCCCCCTGCACAGCTCTGGCTTTGTGCAAGGATCCACATGACTTTGCTCCATTAAAATTCATATGTATGGCTTTGCTTGTACTTGCAGTTTTCACCATTCAGTTTTATTTTAATGGCATTTTTATATCCAGTTCCTGATGTGAGGAAAGCCTGTCCCCTTTCAAGGGGGCTGGAACATGCTCCTTGAGCTTTCCCCTCTCCCTGACACCTGTGTTTTCCCTTTTTTATTAAGCAATTTAAAAGATGTGCAGCTTCTTTCCGGCTCCTTAAACAAAAATTGCCTAAAAACTGACATGCTGAGGTTACTGAGCATTAACTTGTTTTAGGTAAAGGTTTTCATAAATCACCAGTGCATTTGAGTGGCTTCTGGAGTGAAATCATCACCCAAGCTCTGTTTCAGTGGTCGCAGGTGAAATGAGACAGCAGGTTCTGTACAGCCTGGGCAAAGCTCAGCCCAACCCCACGTATCCTGTCATCCTGTCTTAAGCCTGACCAGGATTCTGGTGCTTTCAAGGCAGATAGAGAGGATATTCAAAGGACCAAAGTGAGGGTTTTCAGCCCCAGAGCAGGTGGTGCTCTTGCTGCCATGGCGAGGCACAGCAGGGACTTAGTGCTGGTGCAGTGTGGCTCTGTGCCACCCACCCAAGCACTGCAGCCTCCCCAGGAATGGGCGTGTGGGCTCTCACCAGAGCTCCTCCACTCCAGGAGGCAGCAGCAGCTCTGCAGAGCTGGCACTTCAATCAAGCAGCTGGATCTGATGCTCCCGTCAAAGCTGCCAAAGCAGCCCATTGAGTGAGCAGCTGCTGCTCACAAGGAGCTGCTCTGGGACATCTGGAGAGCTGGCACGGCCCCGGGAGTGGAACAGGCAGCGCTGTGTCACGGCCTGGAAGCAGCGCCGGGGCCAGAGCCCGGCACTTCACTGTGACGTTCTGGGAGCGCCAGGAAATGTCTTCACCCGAGGCCTCTGTGCCAGCCCTGAGCTGATGCTGACTCACAAATAAAGCCCAGAAAAGTGCTGTTTCCTTCTGGTGAATCAGCCATTGTCTCAGTTCTGTTTTTTCCCTACTTATAGCTACTGGCAGGGTTTGCTGGGGATTGAGTATTGGTGAAGGAATTTGGAAAGGATGACTGAATTCCTCATGCCCTTTTCCCAAAGCCAGAGATTTTCCAGGAACCTCTTGCTCCTGTCATGTTGCTTCCTATTGCAAAAGTTTGCCTGTTATCCCATAGAGAAATGCCTTCTGGCATTCAGCATCCTGAGTGTCCTTATCAACCTAAGGCAGGAGCTGTGGAGAGCAGAGGGGCTGCTGCAGGAAGGGGACTCTGAGCAGGAACCTCAGTTAGGTGTGTGATGCCCCTTCCAGAGGAATTTCTTTCCTGATTGCCTGAACTGGGAATGTGACAGCCCAAAGTTAACTTGTGGGAGTTCCCCTGAGGGCCTGTGGCAGGACATGTGCTGAATATTTCCAGCTCTTGTTGCCACTGGAGATGCAACTTAGTGCAAAATTAGTCCTTCGGAAGTGACTCTCCTCCTCAATCATAATTAGTAGATGTTCAGGAGAGCTGGAAGCTGGATCCATACAGCATGGCACCATCAGCTGTAATTGCTGCAGCTGTACGTGGATTTAAAATGAAGTTGCTTTTCTGTTGGCAGGAAGAGAGTGGGAAAGAGGATGCAGAGAATCCTGTGGAGCAATAGGTGCAGAGAACATTCTGGCTGATTGAGGCTTCAGCTTGTGGAGTGTTCCTGTTGCCTGGACTTGAGAACCTAAAATAGATCAGGTTATTCATGTGAGGAAATGCTTTATTAGCTACATTTGTGAGCTTAATACTCCCGATTTATGGTGCTCTCTGAGGCCTGTAGCTCAACAGGTTTGATGCAGGTGTAATGAATTTGCATCCCACTTCTGAGATCTCAAGGTTAACCTGACTCCTGAACTGAGAAGGGAGTTATCCCATGGCTGCTGGAAGCCAGGCAGGTTCTTGGCTGTTGAGTGCCAAGGAAAAGACAGAGCATAGTCTGGTAGTTCCCATGTTCTGATCCTTCCTGTGTGCACATATGCCAGCAGCTGAAACCAAACCAAGATCCCAACCGGCCTCCGCTGTGTTCAAAAGCTTCTGAAGAACATCCACAGTCTTTTTTTGTTGTTATGATTTGGTGACCTTCTGCTTCTGGCTGTGCTGACTGGGGATTTCCATGTGGCTTGTACATGACTTCATTCAAAAGCTGAACTGAGGTTATTTTGCCCTTTTACCTAAAGTGGTGCAAACACTGAACCTGCTGCGAAATGCTGGGACAGCTGAGTACTTGTGGTTCATTTTTTCAGTTTTGATCTTCTTGTTTGTACAAGTAGGGCAGAAATAATAATACTGTGAACAAAATCCTACATCTGGTGCACTGGTTATGAAGGGTTTAAGCTCCTGGAGTTGCTGTGTCTGAATGTGCAGCCCACACAGACACCAAGGGACACGTTGGTACAGAGTCCAAACTTGCTGAGCTTGGTAAAGCCCTGTTTTCCTGGTCTGAACAGGAGCTGGACTGGGACTTGCTGTCATCATGAGCTCCTGTATTGAACCCTGAATCATGACTACTGCACCTGTCCCTCAGCACCAGACTTTTCAGAGGAATCCTGTAGTCCATGGGCACTTAGCACACAGAATTATATAAAAAAGCCCCAAACACAACCCTGGACAGACATTTTCTAAACTGCTTTGAAAAAATACCAGTTTTACCAGTGTAACCTTAGTTGCCATAATAACTGTTATATAAATGTCAAATCTCTTATGTTTGTGTTTGATTTTCAGCTCAGCAGATTTCTTATTGATCATTTTAAAATTTGTTTTATAGAAGCCACTCTTGGCCCAGAACCAACAGAGTTTACAACTTCTGCTCCAAATGACACCAAGGCCACATCCTTTTCCACAGCAGTGCTAAACAGTACTTTGTCACCAACAGCTCTACAGACAGTATTTCCTGTAAGTTCCTCTGACAACAGCACCTCTGCTCTCGCAGATGTTTCATGGACTCAGTTTAACATCATTATTTTGACAGTGATCATCATTGTTGTGGTCCTACTAATGGGCTTTGTGGGTGCTGTCTACATGTACCGTGAGTATCAGAACCGAAAACTTAACGCTCCCTTTTGGACCATTGAACTCAAAGAGGACAACATCAGTTTCAGCAGCTACCATGACAGCATTCCCAATGCTGACGTGTCGGGGCTGCTGGAAGATGATGGGAATGAGGTGGCCCCGAATGGACAGCTCACGCTGACGACTCCCATGCATAATTATAAAGCTTAGAAGTCATCCAGCTATTCCAAAGTTTGCTTCTCAAATAGTTACAGGGCTTGTGGAAGGGGTATCAGGATCCGTGCCAAGGCTCCACGGAGAGGAATTTGCTCTTCAGATACTCTCTTGTGCCGGGCGTGCTGTAGCTTGCAGGTGAACAGAAGACGGTGTAGTACATCTGAATTTCAGGTAGTGTGGTGAAATGCATTCTGTGTCCTGTTCTCCATAAAGATCCATAGAATTCACTGTTGTTATGAACTGGATTATGCTGAATTGAAACTTTTTTTAATGAAAAGGTGGTGGGGTGGAGAGAGCAGAACCCGATGAGGAATCAGAAGCTACTTGGTTTCCAGCCAACCCAACACTTGTGTCTTCATCTTTTAGTTCGAGAAGTAGCTCATGAATTAACAGTGGAATTTCAGGAAACAGATCTTTGGAAAGGCATCATCTTAGTTCCTGATAGAAACTTGTTTGAAAAGGAGGACAAAAAAAAGGGAAGTAATTGTTCACTGTGCTACCAAAAGGCAAGTAGAGGAGTGAGTTGCACGCTTAAAAAAGTCACCATTATCTGTTCCCACTAAGCAGGGAAACAGCAAAAAAAATCACAAGAACATTTGAGTGAGGGAAGATACTAAGCTTTTCCCTTTCTGAGTATTTATACAGGGTGATGATGCTATTAAGACATAGCAATCCATTTTTTTCTAGAAGGAGTTAATGAACTTGTATAGTTTCTGTGCAAGGGAAGACAAGAAGACATCTCAGGGTTGCCATGTAAAAATAAAAGCCAGGCTTAATACCCTACCCTGATAGAAATGGTGTGTTCTGTATATAAAATGTAATATATCTTCTTGGAATTGTATTTGTAATTATTTGTAAAAAAGACAAGCAACCAACTGACCAACCAAAAAACCCCCAACAACAAAACCATGAGCCCCTTCCCCAACCTCCCCCACTCCCCAGGTCATGTTTTATCCTCTAGGTTTTAATTGTACAGCGGTTAGTGACGTTGTTTAAAAAAGAAAAAAAACATGAGGATTGTTTAAAATACTGTAAATGAGATGGCAATATTGTTGGAGCTGGGCCTCTGGCAAACACCGACTGCTTAAAGCTTTTCTTCCATTGTCATTGAATAACTTCTTTTTTAGAGAAAATGTGAGTGCTCCCTACTTGTATCTGTCAAATTTTGCCATTCCTTCAAATACTGAGTGAATACCAGTGTTGCCATGACTAGGGCTGAGTAGGTGTCCAAAAATTGGATGCACCAATGTATTCCTTGCTTTTAAGTCTCTGTATAAAATGCAAATACACTGTCACAAACACACTGAGAGCCTGGGCTCAATGGCTGAGGTTCTCCCAAGTGGGTGCTCATCGTGTGGAGGGAACCCATTGCCATCCCTGCTGACACGGTAGGGGGGGTGTGCTGGAGGGCTGAGCTCAGCCCCCTGGCCTCCTGAGGGCCAAGAGCAAAGGACTCCTGGATTTGGGTGGAAACAGCTTTGAGATTAAGAGCTCGCAGGACCAGATCTGTGCTTCAAGGCTCAGAAGGTAAAAGTGCACAGATGCTTTCAGAATTTAATGTAGCACAAGTTGGTGTTGGGCATTCAACTGTGAAAAAAACCCTACAGGGAACAAGTTTTACAGATCCCCCTGGTTTTGGTGTGGGGCTGGTGGGCTGTTAGCAGAGAGAACAACAGGCAGCACAGCACAGGGAGGTCACACCTCGGAGCTCCTGGGTTGGTACCTGCAGTGTGTGTGCCTCAGGGCAGGGGCTGTGCTCCCTGTGCTACTAGTCCCACCCCTGGAAATCAAATTACTGCATGGAAACCGGGCAAGAAACAAATATTTCCCCTCACTCTTGCCTGGCCTCAGAGCTGCAGCTGAGTTGCTGTGCATGGTGGGGCAGTGGTGATGCAGGAACTGGTGGATGTGTCCTCTAAGCCAGGAAAACGTGAATATTTCTCCAGATGAGAAATGGTAGAGAGAACATGGTGGTTATTTATTTGATTTTTGGTGCTGTGAGGAGGTTTTTCTTATCTTTGGAAACTTGCGGGTGGGGGGGAAATGGGTGATTCAAACACATGCTGAAAGATGCCATTTCTGCCTCAAAAATGTGCTGCCTGATTTAAAGATGAGGCGCATGGCAAGGAGGAAAATCATTGAGGATGACCAAGAGAAGTGGTGAGGGCAGAATGTGGAATTGCATATAGGCCCAAGCTGTTGGAAAAAAGCTGATGGAAAAGCTCCTGTTGCCTGCAGTGGGCCTGGGTGAGGTCCTATACTTCAGGTAATAAATCTGGCTCATGTCATTCAGAGCAATGTTACTTATAGTTATAAAACGGGGGGGGACTGGAGAAGAAAATCTGGATATTGCTATCCTTGAGTTACTCATCAAACTTTTAAAGAGCAGAGTGGTGGCAAAATAGAAAGTTTCCTAAAAGTTGTAATTATTTAGAGGTGCTGATCTAGCGACACACTTGCACTTGGTCACTTCATGGGGTGGGGAAAGGTAATTTAGGAAGTGTTGGCTTCTGGGACTGATGTTAACAAGCAAAGCAAAGGACAGGTTGTTCACTTTAATGTTTCTAAAATACTTTAGTAGTTTTTTCATTTCTGCCACAAAACACCTCTTCCTTAAATTTTGCTATGACTGTGGGCTGCTCTGTAACAGGAACAGGCTTGGATTTTGGCTCACTGTAGAAATAAGGACCATCTGCTCAAGCAGAGCGTGGGCTCAGGTGCTGAACCCTCCTAGTTCCTGCCTGCCACAGCACAGGAGGTGTTGACACCTGGGCTGCTTCTGACCTCCAAAATACCCCAAAGGCTTTGTGTTTGGGAAGAGGAGGAGTCAGGATGCCCTGCAGTCGGGCTGCAGGGGAGGGTGGGACAGCTGCTGCCTGTGGATTGCACAGCTGGATTGAAGGAATGGAGACAGCCTGGTAAATGTGATGGGAAGCTTGGTTGGACAGGGAGGACCTGGCTGCCCAGATTTGGATGGCACAGGATGTTCCTGAACAGGAAGCACAGTGAGGATGTGGCACTGGCACCATACTTGTCAAATGGCAGAATGACTCAGGAGGGACACAGCAGCCACCTCCTGCCACCCAGGCCTTGGCACACAGGAACAACAGTTATAAAAGGAGATCAGTGCCTCAGCAGGGAAAGAATAAACAGCTTCAACAGTTTGACTTTGGTGATGTGAGATCAGATCGTCTGTGCTCTTATCAATTGTGCGGCTTCCCCTGGCACCACAGGAGGGGAGGAAGAAGCTGAGCTGGTTCTGTCTCCAGCACCTTGGGTTGGATTGTATGTGGAGGGGTAGCAGAGCTCAAACACTTGTGCCAGGGTACTGAGGGCCACCAGGACCATGACATGTGTCATCGCTTGTCATGAGGCTTCCCAGGTGCTGAGGTTTGTCCTGAGGTTGGGGTAAGGGCAGGTAAATCAGAAGCAGACTCTCAGGGCTGCTTTGAGGCCCAGCTGAGCAGCCAGCGAGGCCAGGGGAGAGCATCTCTGTGACTTGCAGGGCTGAGGTGGCAATACAGGTACACGTGGTGTTCCTGATGGGCCACCTGCAGCACCTTCTGCCTGGGAATGCTGTCCAGCTGCAGTGGTGGGGTGTGCTGTCATGGAGAAAGGCACTCAGGGCATGGGACACCAGCTGCAGAGCAGAGAGGAGGTGTGACAGGGCAGGGGGGCTGGTGGATGTGGGAAAGGAGCTGCAGGCACGATCCTTGGCAGTGTGAGGGCCCAGCTGGTCTGGCTGGGGTGAGTTCAGCTCAGCAAGCAGTAAAGGCAAGAGGACAGAATGAGCAGATGAAGGGCACAGAGCTGGGGTGGGGCAGGGCCAGGGCAGCCTGGAGGGCTCTCAGCTTGGGGGAGCATTTGATCAGTACTGAGTGCAACAGACATGTAGAAAAGTGGTTGGGTTAATGAGGAGAGATGATCTCAAATCTTGTGGACCACTGTAGCTGGAAATAGCTACGAGGAGCACTAGCCCTGGGGAGCTGTCAGAATATGTCAGCCACTGGAATGATAATTCCCTTGGACCAGGCTGAGCAAACTTAGCAAGCATTTAGGAAAGAGGAGGGGATGTATCCAGCATCCTTCAGGTACCCTGGGCCAGTTAACCACTCCTGTGCAGCATCATCATCTTAAATGTTACAGGCAATGTAAATGTGGCAGAAAGTCTGCAGAGTCTCCTTTAAATAAAGGATATAAAAATAGTTTTCTCTTTAAAGTGAAGTTTTAGAGTGAGCTCCCACAGGACTCTGCTCTTTATGTGTCAGAGGAATGGATTAAAATAAGAAAAATGTGGGCCTTAAAAGTTGTACTTGCTCCCATCTGAAACCCATCAGTCTCACTCTACATCCAAATACGGCGTCTCCCAAGCATATGCTATGCTTACAAATGCATTTCTAAAAAGAAAAAAAGGTGTATGATTTGAATATATGTAAGAATTTATACAGAAGAATGTTATTTAAAATGAATAAAAATAAATGTATATAATTTGTATCTATGTCACTTGGATTTTTGCATTTGTGATTTTGTTCATTGAATTTCAGCAAGAGTCTTCTCAGTGACAGAAAGGATTGAATCCAATCTCATCCCAGTAATAACATTTGTTCCAAGAGAATTATTCCTTCATTATACCCCTGTATGTGAGATGAGAACCAAGGCACAAAAGTGTTTTCTATCATAGATATTCATAAGCACAGTTGACATTCTGTGTCAGAGAATCCAGCTAAAAAATGAGCCCTCTGATCTCGTGTGTCTGCAATGAACCATCCCAGCCCTCAGCCGTGTTTGGGAGCTCCACAGGCAACGACTGTTTTCCCACTGTTTTCTGTATCATTCACATGGACACATTTTGTCAGAGATGTGAGTCACTAACAACAAAACCCTCAGAGAAAAGCTGGAAATGGGATGAGGCTATTGTATCAGATTTTTCTTCATGACCACAGATGTCTTTCAAAGGCCATTTTTGTTACAGATACTCTGAAATCCACAGTTCTGGGAGTGTTTGCAGAAGGGCCTGTGGAAAGCTTGCATTTCCTTCTCACTTGGCAGAGTTAGGAAGCTGGTATTTGTTTTGCAAACACAACTGCTATAGGCTCTTTTCTGTGAAAGCTGTGTCTGACTCTTCAGCCCTTTATTAAGCAAAGAACTTGGAGAGGTAAGGCTTCATACACTGAGCGAGCACGTGGTTTTAAGTGTTCATTCAGATGTTTGACTGAGCCAGAGCTGTGTAAGTAATGGCCACACTGGTGAAATTCAAGGGAGTTTATTGACACCTAATTTGCATTAGCAGAGCAGTTGGAGTGTGTATGACTTAACTTAGGAAGAATCTTGCTGTGAGCTGTACGAGGAGGAGGCAGAACTGAGTGAACCAGGTCCGCAGAGCAGGGAGTGAGAACAGGAGGGTGAGGGGGACGCGTGTTCAGCTGATGGTGACATCCGCCCTCCTTATGCCAGCACAGCACAGCGAGCAGCTGGCTCCCGTCTTGCTCAACTCAGCCCTACCACTGCACTCAGCAGAAGTCCTTCTTTCCCAGACTCCCTTTAGGACTCTCTTCCTGAGGTGGGAAGGATCTGAGGCTGCCTTGAGAAGTAGGAAAGTTCCAACATGGCTTCCTGGGATGAGGATTTAGTGTAATCTCCCCAAATGTGCTACTAATAAACTTAAGGTTAAACAACATTAAGCAGATTATCCGAAGGCAAGTTGTTAACTGCTTCTAAACAACACATTTCCCAGTCCTTTCTGCCCCTTGCAGGTTCTACTGCAGGTTTTAAAACATTGGGCAGTGCAGTAAAATTACCCAGGGAAAATCTCCATCCTGGCTGTGTGTATACATAGAATCATAGGACCACAGAATGATTTGGGTTGGAAAGGACCTAAAAGATCATCTCGTTTCACCTCCTGCCATGGGCAGGGACACCTTCCACTAGACCAGGTTGCTCCAAGCCCCATCCAGCTTAGTTCTGAACACTTCCAGGGAAGATAGAGAGGGATGTATCTCTATATATCCATATCTTTGTCCATCAGACAGACACTTTATGAAGTAATAAACTACACAAGGAGGGCCCTGCTGATTTCCTTTTGACTACAGTGTGTTGGACATGGGCTGTGACTCTGCAGACAGAGGTGCTGTGTGTGCAGAGTGATTTACTCTGCACTTGTGGCTGATGGATGCTGATTTAAAGACCTACATCAAATATGTAACATCTCTCTGAAACCTTAAACAAGAGCAAATTGGTATTATCCTTTCAAGTGAGTGAACTTACTCATTTTATGAAGATCTGCTCTGTAAACGAGAAAAAGCCACATTTCAGCCTGGCTGATCAGATCCTGGTGCCGTATGGAAGACCTGATTTTGTGAACTTAATTTCAGTTTGCCAGTGGCCACTGCAAAAGGGTTTCAGTCACGTAAAGTGACCATTGTCTCTCGAGGTCTCTAATGGGGGAGTTGAAGGGACTAAACATCCCTTGGGGTCATCAGACCCCAAACACAAAGCATGAGACATGTCCAATTGGACAGGAGATGGACTTAAGAGCTTAGTTGTGCTGGGTAGTGCCTGGCTCTTCCTGGCAGTTTGGGACTCTGCAGCAGTTCCATCATGCACATTATTGTACCCATGAAGCTGAAAGAATTAAGCAAGGATGGGAAGCCCACCACAACCATACACATCCAGAGCTGCAGTGGCTGCTCCAACCAGTCTGGGGCATTTGACAGGTGAGTGTCAATCTAAACAGTGAGCTAGTGCAGGTACATGGAGGAAATGGAGTTCACAGGGCACCAGGACAACTGGGAATAATAACCTCACAGAACTGGGAATAATAAGCTCACAGAATTCATGGCCTGCAGTCAGCCCTTATCCGTGGCCTAATTCCTGGCCAGGTAAGAGTCCCCTTGAGACAGCCCAGAGGAAAGTGAGTGAAACCTGACCTGAGTTGGTACCAAAGAGGAAACCAAATCCAGAAGAGGAAACCAAATCTAATGCACAGGGTCACTCCCGTGGGTGAGCCAGGTGAGTGTCCTGCTGGGATGGAGCTTCCTTGTGTTACAGAGAATGGTAAGAGCAAGTCCCAGCATGAGGCACCACTTGATGCTCTCTGGGGGCAGAGTGGCTGGAAGGTGGCCCAGTGGAAAAGGACCTGGAAGTGCTGGTTGACAGTGGCTGAACGTGAGCCAGGTGTGCCCAAGTGGGCAAGAAGGCCAATGGCTCCTGGCTTGTACCAGCAGTAGTGTGGCCACAGGACCGGGGCAGTGATTGTCCCCTGTGCTGAGCACAGGTGAGGTACCTCGAGTGCTGTGTCCAGTTCTGGGCACCTTGTGACCAGAAAGACCTTGAGGAGCTGGAGCATGTCCAGGGAAGGGAACAGAGCTGGGGAAGGGGCTGGAGCACCAGGAGCAGCTATGGGAGCTGGGGGGGGTCAGTCTGGAGAAAAGGAGGCTCAGGGGTGACCTTCTGGCTCTCCACAGCTCCCTGTCAGGAGGGTGCAGCTGGGGAGGTGTTGGGCTCTGCTCCCAGGGAACAAGAGAAAGGACAATAGGGAACGGCCTCAAGCTGTACCGGGGAGGTTCAGGTTGGACATCAGGAGAAGTTTCCTCACAAAATGGGTGATTAGACATTGGAAGGGGCTGCCCAGGGAGGTGATGGAGTTGCTGTCCTTGGAGGTGTCCAAGGAATGACTGGATGTGGCACTCAGTGTGCTGGGCTGGGTGACAAGGCGGGGATTGGTCAAAGCTTGGATTCCATATCTCAGAGGTCTTTTCCAGCCTAAACAGTTCTGTGACTCTGTGATGATGTAAATATTGCAAGGAGGTATTTCAATCCTGGACACAGGTTCTAAATTAATTAAAGGAGGGCAAGGATGCACAGCAAGGAAGAGTCTGGAGCTGCACTTGTGACTGGCACTGTTACCCTGGCCATGCCCCGTGTAGGACGGGCCGCAACAGCAGCATTTAATCCAGTTCAGCATTTCCCGCTGTCAGTGTTCTTAAACGTCCAATGTAGATGCATTTTCTCCTCCCAAAAGTGGGAGAGCCGACACGCTTACAAACTTTGCTTTACAAAACCCCCCCAGATTAATTAAAAATCCGCCTGCGCGGATGATGACAGTAGCTGCCTTCACCCCTGCCCGTTACGATGAGCAGTGACCAGAATGTGGAACTAACCCGTGTTTATTTCTTCCGCCAAGTCCAATGACGGCTTTGCGCTGCGGGGAACATGGTAAACATCAGCTCCAGCGGCTCTGCCAGGCTCAGCAGGAGCCCGGGGGCCTGGTGCCTCCCTTCAAAAGCCTCTTCCAAATGGGTTTACTTTCGGAGCAGGGCCCGGGGAGTGGCGAGGATCACCCTGTCCGCGCTCCCCTCCCGTCACCTCAGGCCACGGCCTCCTTCCCTCACTCAAGATGGCGCCCGCCGCTCTCTCCCCGTTCGCCCGGCCAGCACCGGTCCCGCTCTGCCCTCAGCCAACATGGCGCCTGCCCTCGTCCAACAGGGCGGCTCCCATTCGGGTTCCACTGTGCCCGCCCTCTGCGCGCTTCCGCGGCGGCTTCAGCGGCTTCAGCTCGCTCCACGCAAACATGGCGGAAGCGATTGCGGGCGTTTGAATTCCAGGGAAGCCGCCAAATCCGCGCACAAAGGCGCCGGGACAGCGTGGCCCATCCATGGATTCGCTGCCAGGGGAGGACCTGACGCTGCCGCTGGCGTTCGACGGCAGGTAC
>NW_008246054.1:6521754-6530707 GCF_000691975.1 Corvus brachyrhynchos
CGGCCCCCTCCCGCGAGGACCCCCAGCCCGGCCCGCCCGGCGGACAAGGTAAGGCTGGACCGCGGCCGGAGCCCGCACACTCCTGCCCCGGCTCGGTGCTTCGCGCTGGTCTCCAAACCTGCGGGAAAAACCGCAAACTTGCGGCAGAAAGGCCAAACAAAGGCTTTTAAGTGATGCGCTTTTTAAGGTAATTTTAGGGTTTTTAAGACCACGGAGCGTCAGCAGCTCCTGGCGTCACTGGTGTGTGCTCGCTGCCTGTGGTCATTAGGGCTCTCAGCCTTACATAAGATGATCAGCGGTTTTGCGCAGCGTGTACTTAAAACACTTGGAATATCCAGTGAGGCCGTGCTGCCCGTTCGCATTTTGCTCAGGGTTAGGGAAGTTGCACACTGTGCATCATCCACTTCTTGCTATGAGGATTTATTCCTGACAGTGCACCTCATATAGCCTAATTCCAGTGTACATCATAATTTAAATGGGTGATGGAATTTGGGAGTTCAAGTGATAGAGAGCTTACTGTCATCAGAAAGAAATGTAGGTACTAACATATAATGTAGACAGAGGGCCAAGCAGTGCCTCTCTCCCTTCCCAAAAGGTTTTGTTATGTTTAGATTAATGTAGACCTTTGCCAAATTGAAGCCCTACTTAGAGAGATTCTGCTGTCTGAACTTGTTCTGTCTTCTTCAATGTCTAGTGGTACCACACGTGGCAGAAGACACTGTCTCACCAACTCGAGCTCGGACCATGAAGGACTATGAAAATGTAAGCAGAACTTTTAATGTAAGACTCGTTGACAATTTATGGCCGAGGTATTTCCAGCATGTTGGCTGAAGTGTTGACTCTTAGTTTGTGTCAGCTGTTGGAGGTGTGACCAGGTGAATGTCCCTGTCCACCCTTTGAACCTCCATTTCTTAAGTGTTGCTTTCAAAAAGCCGAGGTGGGAATTTGTTGTTCAGAGCAGCCAACTGTTGTGAAACAAAATTGGCATCCTCTGCTCAAAAGCTCCTGCAGCTCACCAGAAACATCAGAACTTGGTTTGCACATCTGCTGTTGATTTATTTCAGGGAAGCATCAAGTTTATTTTCATTTAGGTTAGTGCAGGATTTGTGTTTTTAATTCATTGACTACAGTATAATGCCTTTTAACTTTATAGTATGAGTGTGCTTGGAATGCTTGTGTAGTAGAAGTCTAGTATCATTGTGATGATTCTGTAGATTAAAGTATTTTGGAACTTACTATAATATAAAGGAAAACATTAGATTTAAAAAACACACTAACTTTATTGGCTTTTTAAATTGAGTAAGACAGTTGTTTATATCTGCTGAATGATGATTTGATTGGGCTGTGTTGCAGGACAACTTCCCCGTTAAGGAGTAGAGGAAAGAACTTTAAGACATTTATTGTTGTGTGAAAAAGCGCTACAGGGGAAAGCAATCTAAAATCTCTGAGATGAACGCTGCAGATAAAGGCTGTGGCTGCTGCCTTTGGGCTGTGTCAAGAGTCTGCAGTTTCAGTGCACTGCTGCTGTTACCTTTTGTGGCAATGCTGTGTTTGAAATGAGTGTTTCCTATAAACTCTTTCATTTTCTTGTGGCCTTACATCCTCCTGAGGGGAAAGCTCGGCTCTTTGCTCAGAATTTAAAGCTTATTTTGGAAAGCCTTGGTGAAGGATGTTTTTTGCAGTTTGTATCTATTTCCCTTTCTTTCTTGTTCCTGTGTGTTGGCTGGGCTAGACAAGACACTGCCTTGGCATTAGTATGTGCTTAAAATCTCTTACTGTGATGTGTGCCAAAGACCTCAGTCCAGAATATACATTCTGCAAGTGGTTTACTAGCTGCAGGGTTCTTGGGCACAGGAAAAAAACTTCAGAACAGAGGAAAAATCTGTTGCTGTTTGTCCTGTGTGATGCAGAGCAGGGGCCTCCCCACAGGTCTGGCATTCTGGTATGTTCAGACCCCTCATGTTAAACTGAGTTGTAAAACTTCCCATGGGATGAGAACTTTTATGGATGCCAGCAGTGTAATGAAGCTCAGAGATCCATTGACATGAAGGAAGAAGAATATACATGAAACAACATTAAACTTATTTCTGTAACTGTTGTTCATACAGGCTATAAGAAGGATGTAATGAAAAGAATGGGCTCTGGCCTTGTAGCTCAGAGAGAACAGGATGAATGTAATGACGCTTAAATGGGCTAAAAGGTGGATCCATGTAGGAAAGGTCCTTCAATGTTTATACCTGGAGAAGATGCTGAGCTGGATAATGTTGGACGTGCAGATTTTTGAATTATTTATGGTGTCCCACTTAGTTGCAATATAGAGGTAACGATCCTATGATAGAAAACCTGTTTACATGGGCAAAGTGAAAAGCTTCTCTAAGGAGGACCTTGTTATCAGTAACGAGGTGTTCATGAACAGAAAGGGTGATGGGTATCAAGTTAGGGAGCTGAGTAATAATGCTTGTGGGTTTCTTTCTTGTCTCTCCAAACCCACTTAGACTTTTGCTGTAAATCTAAAACAGCCTTTGCAGTTGAAAACTGTTGTGCTGTGAAACCATAGCCACTGCTGACAGATCCCTTATGCACAAAACTGGCTCCATGCAGACTTGGAAAGGAGCTAATCTGAGCTAGGATTTGCTGCCATGCTGTTCATGCTGTGGAATATTCTGTGCAGTGTATATGTCATTGTCTTGGTTTTCATTCCTTTTGTTTAAATACAGAAATCAAAATGCATAAAGTAATTAAGACTGAGTCTTCAAATGTGTAAGTTCAGAGGGTTGCCATTAAAATCTTTTTGCAGTGTGAACTTTCTCACATTTTACACATTCTCTTTTATTAACCAATAACTTTTAAATTGTCTGCCTGCTCCAACTTTCATCCAAGAAAGTGAACATCAGAGATGACATTTGTTTCACTCCTTAGTTTATGATTACACAGTCTGTTTCATTTGCCTTTTGAAAATATTACCCTTAAGCACTCTGGTTTATACATGTGACAAGAGTTGAAAAATGCTGAGTTCTTTTGAAATCATTTTTTCCTTTTGACTCAGAAATATATTGAATGTATGGAGATTAATTAGAAGTTCAGCTGGTACAACTTCAGAGTGTTTTTGTCACTTGGACTTTTTCTGAATGAGCTGGGACTGCTGGGATTGATCTACTGAATGATCTACCCTGGTTGCTTCAGGGTGTGGGAATGAGCCACGAAGTTTATGTAGGATTTTTAGTTGCTTGGATGATTTTCACTTTTGTGAATAATGATGAGGCACCTTGCTGGGCAGGGATTATTAAACAGAATTGTTTGCAGATGCAGGTTCTTAGTGCAGTTACAGAGAGTAATCTTGGGTTTCACAAGCTAAATATTTTAGAAATTGTATTGCTAATAATTTTTACAAATAGCACTGTACTGTTCTGGAAAAACCTACATAAATATTTTATTAGTGCCTGTGTAACATATTAGATTTCCATTTGCTGAAAGCATCTGGCACGGGACACAAGTCTTATTTGAATGAATGTTTTATGCTTAGTCTCTTAAAAAAGTTTAGGAGCAGACTCCTTTCTTTAATGAAACCATCAACTAAGTTACTGCTTCTACAAGGAAGGTTAAAAGTGATAAGCAATTTTTTCCCCAAAGAATTGCACCATGAATTATGGGGTGGCACAAAGGTTTTATTGTTGTTCGATTAGGCTCACTTGTGTGCTTGTGGCTTTTCTTGCTATGAATAAAGTTACCTGGGTCCCATTAATGAGGCTGCCTTCCCAGGCTTTTGCTTAGAAAATATTTCTGTTTCAACATGGTGTCTTGTATTTTGTTCAAGTTCTATCTTTTAGAAGAATTACTTAATGTTGTTAAATTTTGTTCAAGTTCTATCTTTTAGAAGAATTACTTAATGTTGTTAAATTAAGTAATTTTAGAAGAATTACTTAATGTTGTTAAATTACTTAATGTTGTTAAATTAACTTTACACAATAAGAATTCTCCTGAATTCTTATTGTGTAAAGTTAGTCAGTATTTTGATACTTTAGGAATATTCTAAAGGGCACAAGAATATGTATTATATATTTAATTAACACATTCACAATTGAATGTGTGTGTGTGTCACCCACATGTATGTACGAGTTTAACTATGGCGAATGGGTGGAATTCCAGTCTTGCACTGTTGAAAGCAAAACTTTTGCCGGTTAGGATTGTTCCTTTTTTTTTTTTCTCCTTTTCTTTCTCTCGGAATTTTATCCCATTTGTCGCCGAAGAGCTGGGAACGACTGATACTTAAGAGACAAAGGATGTGGCTGTGGGGAGGAGGAGAAGGGGAAGGGTGCAGCTGGCTGCACTCTCTTAGCTGGGGAACTTTCTCTTGGGAAGAGCAGAGATACGGTGAGATTTTGGCTGGGGGGTGAGTGGCTGGGCTCGGCTCCTCTCTCTCCCCTCTCTCGCTCTCGGCACTGGAGGAGAGGACAGTGCTGGTGCTGCTGTGGGGAGCAGTCGCTGCCACTGCGGAGTTCTGTCCTTTACTGCTTTTTATTTTTTTTTATTTCTTCTTTCACAGCAAATCACTGATTTGAAAAAAGAAAACTTCAACCTGAAACTTCGTATTTATTTTCTGGAGGAGCGAATGCAGCAGAAGTTTGATGGTCCCACTGAAGAAATCTACAAAATCGTAGGCATTTAGAATAACACCGTGGAACTGTGTCTCTTTTTGAAGAGTTTGTTTTGTGGGGAGGTTGCCTATTTCACTTGTCTT
Organism: Corvus brachyrhynchos; assembly: GCF_000691975.1. NCBI lineage: Eukaryota > Metazoa > Chordata > Aves > Passeriformes > Corvidae > Corvus > Corvus brachyrhynchos. The sequence goes on from NW_008246054.1 coordinate 6,526,493, forward strand.
CTTAGTCTTTTTTTGTTATTGGAAATTTTGGTGTGATTGTTTTATTCTGACCTTATCCTTTTCAGTAATAACAAAATTAAAGTGACCTAAACACTAAACAGGTGCTTTCCTCAGGTCTCTTTTCCATAATGGGATGGAAACTTGAGTCTCTCTTGATGCATGTTTCAGTAGTTAAGAACATAAATTGATGTTTGGGTACATCACAGTTTCATCTGAGTATTGCTGCCTGGTCTTCTCCACTGGTGATTTTTATGTAATTGCTGATGTGTTGAAATGGTGTTTGTCAGCTTCTGGGCCAAGGAGTTCTTTGTACAATTACATCATGAGAGGTTTTCTCAGGCTATAATAAAATAATTCTAAAATTACTGTTGATGAAATCAGGTTTTTAAAAGAAAATAAAATATCTTGTAGCTTAAGAAAAATATGCTTGGAAACCCTAGAAATTCCCAAACTGACATGCAGTACTCCCCATTAGAGCAGTTAAGTGTGTGTGTAGGGGATTTGTATTGCTTGAGTGCAATGGTCCTGAATGCTTTTGATATTTCTGAAAGGCTTGAACCTTGCAAAATATGCCTTTTAACAGCTAAGTGTCTATTCTTAGCCCACTGATACTTTATATTTGCTGGTCCAAGCAAAAAGTAATCTACACATTGCCAATAACTTTGGGGCTGGGTGATCTTCCAGTTCTCTCCAGACATTTTCATTCTTTTGTCACAGAACATTGAGCTGAAAGTTGAGATAGAAAGTCTGAAGCGTGAACTGCAGGAGAGGGAGAAGCTACTCATCAAGGCCTAGTAAGCACCAGTTTATTTCTTGATGTCCATTACTTAGGACTTGTTTCTATGTGTTTTTTTTTCCTAATGCTTTAGGAATTGGAAGAGATAAAGGGCACTTATCTAATCCAGGCTGGCAGCTGTTGATTGCCCCATGGGCCTCAATTGCAATGGAATTTTCTTTGTTTTCCTGAGGACCAGATGAATTTTGTTTGATCTCTCCAGGTTGCTCAAAGGGTATTGCCGTGCTTTGAAGGGAGCCTTGCACAAGGTCATACTAGAAAGCAAAATTTAGGTGGCAGTCATGAAGGAGTGGTCATCTGATGTTGAGTAAGGAAACTCTACCTGTTCTTTTCCCACGAGGTGTTAACAAATACTGAAAAGGCAAATGGAGAGATCTCAGCAGCTCCATATCTTCATTTATTTCAGTGCTGCTTCTTGTAGAAAACACAGCTCTGCTGAAGGTTTTATAGTGTATTTGGAAGCTTTAGATACATAAAGGAAATATTTCACTTTTTCATCATACATCTGAAATGCTTCTTTATCCACTGTGCCAAGGCTTGTATGTGGAACTCAATGGACACTACCCAAATTGCTGTACAGTCTGTAGATGTTTGTATTTAACCTTAAAGTGATAAGCATGTTCCAGAGAAGGTGGAAGGTGCTTGAGCATAATCCATCAGCCAGTGGCACCTGAAATGTGTTCCACGTTGATATGCCCTGGGATTTATGTCTGTGTTACTGTCTTTCAGTAAGGCAGTTGAAAGCTTGGCCCAGGGTGGTGATGCTGAAGTGCAGCGTGGGACAGAGGCACAGAAGAAGATGCAAGAGATGGAGGAAATGCTGACTGGCAGAATAAACCTTCTGGAAGAGGTAAGTGGCCACAGCTGAAGGAATAATAAGAAATCACTGCTGGTTTTGTGCTGTTACCTGAGATTTGATACTGTGGTCAACCTATATTTTCATAATGTCTTTTTTCATTCCTCACTATCTATGCTTGAGATGGTTTATTCCTGTATTTATTGCTGAGCCATTTCTGGTTACTTTACAGGGGAATTGTAGTGTAAATGGAAGGGACCTACAAGGATGATTGAAGTCCATTTAAAGTGAGCTCCTTGAGGGAGGAGGAAAGGGCAATTTCCATGACCTCTTACTCATTTCAGTGGAACTGGCATTTCTGAAAGCATTCTTTGTGCTGTTGAATTGGTAGAGGAGTTCTTAAATTGCTTCCTCTGTCCCAAATCAGTCAGTCAGGCTGGTGTTTCCCAGATCTGATAGGTTGAAGAGCAGATTTTCTAATCTCATGGAGATCAACTATATTCTGTAGCCCAAAGATAGTGTTGGCCTCTGACGTTAATTGTATTCTGCTTATGAATTCAAACATTGCAGTGTGGTTTTAGTCACAGGTTTACACAGCACCATGTAATTATATAGATCCAGGGAGTGCTAACAAAGATTAATTTCCTTCAGAGTTCTGGATTGACAGGTGACTGTTGGCAAAACAGCTTTTCAGGAGAGGGGCTGAGTGGGGAAGTTCACTGGGGAAGGAGCTTTTCCTCTCCCTCCCCCAAAGAAATACTTTTTAATTTAGATGTGAAAGCAAGAGGGGTATGACTTGTTAGGCTACAAGGAGGCTTTTATTTCATAAGAAGCTAGATTGGGTGAGCACAGCAGGGAAGCTTACAGTGTAAAAATGAAGATCTGAATCAAATTTGATGTAGTATAAGGCAAGTGTCTTTTTTTTGGCATTCTCCATTTCTGTGAGTTGGGTCACCCAGAGGAAGTTGACTGAAATCTGTGGCTGTTATCTCAATTTCTTTTGCTGTTCAAGAGAAAAATGTCTGGTTCATACTTTATCAGTTCTTTCCAACATCATTTATAATATTGTAAGAGAGTTTCAGTTAGCTACAGTGAGCTTTGGAATATTAATTTTATTGAACAAAAAAAGCCCTTATTTAACCTCTTTAATTTAAGTGTAGCTTTTTATTATGATAGTGGGAGGACAGTGGGACAAAACCATGTTATAATTGCTAAATCTAAAATCATAGCATAGGGGTACTTTTGTTTCCAGTTCTGCTATCAGTTAGGGTATTATTTATTTCTTTGCAACTAATTTCCCTTCTTTCTGTACCACAGAAAGCGGATTAATCTTGAAAATGCAGACACAGAGTTCAGAAACATTTACAAATAGCTTGAAATACTTGGTAAAAGTTCCTAAACTAGACATCCTGACGTATGTTGGGTAGAAGAAACTTCAGTATGTGAAAAAATTCATGAGCATTTAGTTCTTATAGGCATCAGGATTGTGTTTTAATTTCAGAATCTTAAAGCTGCCCAAGAAGAGGTGGAAAAAGCCCTTGCAATGACAGAGAAGGAGAAAGCTCTGAGAATTGCTGCTGAGCAGAAACTTGCTTCAATTATGAGTGCCTCGGCCAAGGATGTGGACAAGGTTACAGAAGCTGAGAAAGACAGGTCAGAACTGTTGAGAGTAATGTTTCTAACTGCTGGAATTCTTTATTGTTAAAGTGTGAAGAGTCAGCATGGGTTTGGGTTTGATCAGTTTGGTCCTACCCTTGGGTACAGGAGACTTACTGGCCATCTATGGAGTGAACAGCAACCAGTTTAGTAGCTTTGTGTAGCAAAGTCATCTTTAAAAGTTCTCTGAAAGCCTAAAAGGGTCAGGATGTGTGAGACACAAGCTCCTAGGTCAGGCAGGTAAATTTAATGGGAAGAGAAGCACTGTTAGAAATACTTTTACAAGCCAGGTTACAAAACATGAGGAATCAGGAATGGCATCTTATGCTGCAAAGTTTTCATGTGTAACACTCAGGTCTGTCAGAAAACATTGTTATTGTTCTTGGAACACTGGAAGTGTGAAGATGTGCATTGGCAAAAGACAACATCACTGACCTGACTTGTTTTTAGTGGTTTTTTTTCTGTTTTGTTTATGTGAAATGAGAACCAGCTTAGATACAAATTTAGATGAAACTGAGTACTCGATGGACACTTGGTGAAGGCACGTAAGGATGTGGTGTGTGAGCTAAGAAAGGAAAGAGATTAATAAGGTTTTTGTGTGTGCTGTAAAGGACAATGCAAGTAAAATATTGAAACTTAACTGTTGATATTTGAAGTGGTATTGGAGGAAAATAAGAATGAGCACTTTGCAGATAGCTCAACCCTGTTTGCTTGTGTTAAGGTTACAGCACTTTTTAATGTTTTCCAGGGTTATGAAAGTCCTCCCTTGAGTTCTGCAAGTATTGTCTTGAGTCTTCACTTAGAGGAGTTGTCTGCAAGATTTACTGCAATGACTGGAGAATTGGTGGTAGATGGTGCAAGATTAATATTTAAAATCATATCATTTTAGGCTTATAGAGCAACTGAATCTGTCACTGAAAAGTAAAGAAGCTCTAATTCAGCACCTTGAAAAGGAAAAGTCTCAGAG
>NW_008246054.1:6530721-6581859 GCF_000691975.1 Corvus brachyrhynchos
CATTGCTTTGAGGCTTGAAAAGGATGGGGAGATAGAGGTGAGGAAACTGTCTGACCAATTATATGTTATAAATCTCATGTGGGGTAGGATTTTAAAGGTTTTGTGCAGGATGCTATGTGAGTGACATCAGCCAATTTTTTAAAATATTATTTCCTCCTCCATTTTCTGGTTCCTTACCATTCATGGTTTATGCTGTGGCTTGGTTGGCAATATTCATCCTTATTTATCCATTCATTCAGTGAGAGGTTGTGTTTCCCACTGACTTTATGCTTCTGTAATAGATACTGTGCAATTGCTTTACAGAAGTATATATTAGAGAAATCCTGGATGTTAATAGATCCCTCACTGGATGACATAACTGCTATAAAAGTTAAGAATGTGACTTGAGAGTTTGTTCTTGGGAAGTGTCTCTGCTGTTATGGTCTGGAAAAAAAGCTGTGGTAAGGGAGGTAGGCATGAAAAGATCTCATGAAATAAAGTGCAAAGTTTACCCTTTAGCTTACAAAAGGTGCAAGAATCACTCTTCTGTTTCACTTGGCTCCTAAATAGGAAGACAGAGATCCTAAAAGCTGGAATGTAGAAGGAGGTCCTGAGGCTTGTTGTCTTTTTTTCCTATTGGTTATTCAAAGAAGAAATTAAAGCTGGCAGAATTAAGAAAGTTAATTATGGAGGCTGTCAGGCATCTGAGAATTTTTCTTCCCTTTTGTTTTGAAACTTAATATTGCTCAGCTCAGTACCTACACGCTTTTTTTTGTCTGTGTCAAGAATCTTTTATGATTGAATTGATTACAGGTATTAAAAGTTTTCGGTTCTGGGTGATCTTGCAATTAAATCAATCTGTGCCAGGAAAAAGCACCCTGATTTCACAAGAGTATTTGTGTGTCAAGGTGAAAACAGCATCATCTGTAATCATTTCACAGGAGGTGGACAGAGTACATGTGATCATTTGTGGTGCAGTATTGGAGAAAAAAATCTGATGAATACCTTTGCACAACTCTGGTTTTATGTATGATTACTTTTTTAAAACAAATAATTCTGTAACCTCCCCAGGGAAAAGTGCTAATTAAAATCTCTCTTGATAAAAGCATCTTGCTGACAAAGATGAATGTCACATAAAAATGCACCTCTATTCACTCAGCAAGTACAGTTGTTCTGTCTCATTGAGCATGTTTTGTGGGGTTTTGTTTTATTTTCTTTTTTTTTCCTTCTTAATGTGGACTGGCTTATTTCATGCCTAGGGCTTTTAAGCTCATTTTGCTTCACTTTATTGCTTAATGAGTTGTATTTGTGTTGAGAATGAATTGAAGTGACCATAACAAATGTTTTGTTCTTATAGGCTCTTAGAATGGAGCTTAAAAATGAGAGAAATTCCTTTGAAAAAAAAATTCAGGTAAGTTCCAGTTTTTCTCCTGTTTCCTTGGCCCCTTACAGTGTGTGTTGGGCTCCCTCTGTTATCCTTTCATAGGCACAGGAGGCCTTGACTTCAAGAGAAGCAGAGCAGTTCCTCTGTTAAATTCTCTTTTATATGGGGTGACAGGAGGACCCCTCCTGTTTTTGAAGCAATTTTCAGGAAAGCTGATAGAGACACTCATCAAATATTGAAGGTGATGCTCATGTCCTGCCCCCTTCTTATAGAATATTCGAGGCACATCTTTAAGATGCTGCCTCTCATTTTGGGGACTGTATTTTATGTTGGTAATCTGAGTAATAAGCTCCAAGAACTCTGAGGGAATGTACTTATTGATGTGCAATTACAGTATGTCTTAGTGGGAAGTTAATGCAACTTTCACATAATCTAATTTAGTCACTCCAAGAAGAGCTACAAGAAAGAGAAAATGAGCTTGCTGTTGAAAAGAAGAATGGTTTGAAAAGGGATAAAACTATCCAAGGACTAACTGTTGCCTTAAAAGCAAAGGAAAAAGAGGTAGGGTGATTGTGATCTTGCTGGTTTGTTGAAGTACCACTGGGGTGGGGGGGTTGGGGAGGGGAGGGAGTGTTTTGTGTGTGTGGGGCAGGGTCTGATCTCACTGTAACCATGAGGAGGCTTCTAGTGGGTCCCTGTCACTGCTGTCATCTCTCCAAGCAGTTTTGTTTGTCTGCAGTTTGGGCTCTTGGACTGGAGGAGAGAGGAGAAAGTTAAGTATCCTTCTCCCTTAAGAACGTTAAAGAAAAATGTTTTCAGCTGCATGTTGATTTTTATCAGCTCTGAGCACCACTTAAAAGATCCGAGGGGTATTTTATGTTGTTGAGTAAGTGGAGCTGTCAAAGGCAGCTAAAATAAGAGAGGTCAACGTCAGCTGAAGTTCAGATTGTGTGGAAGAGTGGGAAATACTTCACTTGAGGGATAGGCAGTCTAGTGAGTGTATAAGAGCGAGAATTTCTTTATATAAGATTTACTAGGATGCATTTGGTGTTCTTGAAAGTGTTTTGTGTAGTTGGATGAATGGATAATGAGATGGGGTAGAAATTACTGTGTCACCATTCCTTGGAAATAACTCTTCCTACATAGTATTCATTTTACTTTTTTTAAAGAATGAGGAGCTGGGTTCTGAAATTGAAGAGTTAAATGCTTCATTGGCTAAGGCAAGAGAGGCAACTCACAAGGCACATGTCCAAAAATTCAAGGTAAGAACAAGCAATTTGTTGTGATTTTCCCCACTCCTGCTCCTCCCTTCTGTGTAATTCCACACAGCAGGCAGTGCTTGCTATCTTTGAAAGCAGAGGAATGGAAATTAGTTTAAAATGTTGTTTTAAAATGATTAGTTTTTCCTACTTTGAAAAAAATTTCCCAAATCAAATTATTTGAAAAATAGAATGTTAAAATGTCAGATAACTTACCTTGGTTCTCCTCCTTGCTTTTTCTAATTCTAAACCAACTGCAGATCTTTAAGGGAGAAACATGTAATATCAAAATAAGTTATAAATAAAGACACAAATTGTTGGGAAGCTGAGATTATCTTGAGCTTTTTTTTCTGGACCTGTTATTTTTTTCCTCAAAGTATGGTGCCAGCACAGGCTTCCTATTAGCAGAGTTGAACTGGCTGTGAGACACCTGCTTGGAATTATTTATATAATAAGTGTGAAACCAGCATTTATAAAATAGTGGAATGTTATTTGTGAAAATGTGATTTAGTACTGCTTTTTTTGTGTGTGTGAAGGAGAAAAGGGGCTTTATGATTCTTGAGACCTTGATGATTTTAAAAAAATTCTAAGTTTTAAAAGCATGCACCTGATCCCTCCTGTCCACAGAATCCACATTGCAGAGCAAGTCCTTTTCCTCAGTTCTCTGCTCCTTAGCTACAACCTTGAGTTGAAGGCAGTTCTCTGTGAGTAAATCGTGCTGCAGAGCTCACTGCTCCTGACACCTCTGCTGTGAGCTCCAGGACCAGTTGTAGCAGGATGTGGTGGGGAAGAACACAAAATAGGCTTATGTCAAGGGCAGGGCTGGAGTCACCATCCCTGGAAATGTTCCAAAAATGTGTGGCTGTGGCACTTGAGGACATGGGTTGGTGGTGAACGCCATGCTGGTGCTGGGTTGGCAGCTGGACTCAAATCTTAAAGGTCTTTTCCAACCTTAATTTCATGAAAGACTCAGTAACTTCCTGCCCTAGTCCAGATTGAAACTGGACTCTACTCCAAAAGTAGAGTTTTATGTAATTATTGCTTTGTGAATCAATAATACTGCCATGACCTTGTTTGCACGGTGGACTCCTTTGCATATAAACCTTTCTCTCTCTCATTGTTACCTCAGACTTCCTTAGCCTACACTGGATGTCGTGGAAAGTTTTGTTGCATCAGTAGAGGAAATTTTATTGTTTCACTTTCCTTGTTTTGTTGTTTCACTGTTTCTTTGCAACACCAATTCTGAAAGGCTGGGAAGAGGGGCAGGGTTGTGGGTTTGGGTGCAATGGGAGTAAGGACTCCCAGGCTCTACAAAACCCACTTCTGGAGCCTGACTGCTATTTTGTGTTTCAGGGTGCTGCAGATTATCAGGCTCTGCTGATGGAAAAGGAGACCCTGCTGGCAGAGCTGCGCTCAGAGAACCTCACAAAGGACGCTGAAAATCGCAGGCTACAAAGGATAATTAAAGTCACTGGTCAAGAGCTGAGTGATCTGAATTTGCAAAGAGAGAAAATGGAGAAGGAGCTGGATGAAGCACAACTACAGAAGAGCAGAAGTGACAAAACCATTAATGTTATTATCACATTTTTGCTTTATTTTCTAAAGTCTAGAAATAATTCAGTGCTTTAGCAGGTCCTTTTCTAACAAAATTAGGTTTTTAATTTAAATAACTTTTGGGAGGGAAATACCTGACACTGCCTAATGCTGTGTATGAAGACTGAGGAAAATTCTGGCACATAATCTGCAAAGAACAATATTTTAAATATAATTTTGATAGTTAGGTCCTAGGAAAAACCCATTAACCTTTAAAAGCGGTAAATAGTTACTCTTGATTCCAGTTTTTCTGATGGGAAAATCTGAATATGCATGATGATGTATGTTTACATTTCTGCCATATTTATCTTGTTGCATGTCTGTAGATTATCTTAAATTTCACTACTTAAACTCTCTTTTAGTTGTGACCTGGAGCCAAACCTCAGCCTGCCCTCCTAGCAGGGTCACTGTAAAGGCTGTATATTAAATAACTTCTGCTTGTAAAAACCCAAAGCACAGGATTAATTGATCACAATTTAACATTAAAAATGAGGTGCTGTTCATTAATTTTGCTGCTTCATATTCTGTTGAGAGTTTTTACCTTGCTGTGGGCATTCAGATAAGCTCTCCTGCTTGCAGCACTCAGAGCTGATGCAACAAAGTGAATGATTAGGTTTCTCCTTTTCTTCCTTTGGAAGAAGGATGCCCCTTCACCTGAGGCTTTGACACACAACAGTTTTCACCTGTATGCTTTGTCATGTGGATTTTGCTAAAGTCTTCCCACTTTTGCTTCCACGAGGGCAGCATTTACATAATGAGCAGAGTCCTGCTTGCATCCAGAGTCTGATCCTCCTCAGTTGGGGATTAGTCTCCTGCTATATTAAATTACATAAAAGATTTAATGAGCCTGTCTTTATTCACTAGATGTTTTGGTTCCATTATTAAATAAGGACCTTAATAAAGCTGGGAGATCTGGAAACTGCTGCTCCTGCACTATTCCTTAAAACCAGCAGAGGGGTCTCTTTACCTAGCAAACAAATTAAGTTCCTCTTCCCCTCGTACACCCAATTTAACGCATTTTTGTTTGATTGTCAACTGTGGTTTGGCTGCAGTCACAAAATCTCTGTCTTTGGCATGCTTTGAGATTTCTTCAGGGCGTTGAGGTTAAGGAGAGTGAGAACAGATCGCTCTTGTCGTTAAAACAGCCACAAAGAGCATTTATTGATTTGAAGTATTTTATATTTAACTGTCTTTTCTATTCAGATTTTTTTTCATCTTCCAGAGCAGCTAGAATATAACTGTACAGGAAAGACAGGAAAAATAAGACTGAGTGGGGAGTTGCTGGGGGATTTGATGTTACCTGGATTACAGAAGCCCTATTTGACTCCATTATGTCCAAGTTTTTCATGTAAATGATGAGTTTCTGGGGGAAAAGCATCCCTGCCAAAAGATGAGCAGTCTTACAAAAATTATATCCCTAACCTATTTCCTACTCCTTGCAGAACAGCTGCTTCAATTTCAGAGCTGCAAGCCCATTGGATAGAACCACATTGCCTGTGAAGTGTTGCCCATTAAGTAGTAGATATGTGTGAGTTAAAAAATGCTGTGAGATTTTGCTCTTTGACAAATAGGAAACTGCTTTGGTGATCTGGTGCAAGCTTTTTGAGACAGCCTTAAAAACTCAGTTCTATTTATGCTCCAAGATATCTATTTATCAATGTTTCTATTTTGTTAGAATAAAGTTAGAAAAAAAGTGTATAAACTGTAGAAAATGCCCTCAATATCTGTAATGAACTGCTGTCCTAGCTTTTCCCTCATAGAGAAATTTGCAGTGACTTTCCATATACTGTAATTGGGGTAATGCTAATTTTTGTGCATATTCATTAAAAAAAACCCCAAACACCCCAACAAACAACCCCCCTGAAATGTATTTCTGGCCTACTGTAAACCCAGTTTATCTGGACATGAACTGGGCATTACTGACCTGGAAGGGAAGAAGGTGAAACTAAATCAAGTAAGACTGTTCAGTGTGAGCTGATCATCCAGATCATAGACTTCGTCCAATATTAGGAGTTTCCTGGATTAATGGGTTTAGGTATTCTTGAACCGTGTTCTTGCCTCAGGGTGGGCAACTTTAAAAGGTATCTGAAAGAGCTTTTAAAAGCTCTTTCAGTTCTGTACTTTCCAAAAGCTGTTGTTAAGTATCACTTTTAAGCATCACTGGCAAGGTGCTGTTAAACATCCCTTAAAGCTCTTTGAAACAAGAAGCTTTGGACTTAAATTTTAACACACTATTGGTGAGGAATAAATATCTCATCCTTGATGTTGTTCATGGCTACCATGTTACTGTGCCTGTAACAGGGATGGAGTGCTTCTTCCTCAAGAAGTTTGTTCAAATTTACATTATTAAACACTTCACATATCCATTCTCTCTCCAGGCCTAAATGTAGACAATTAAAGTGTATTTACTAGATATTCATATTTGATCAGTTGGTTGGGGAAATGCAGAATAACTCATTAGGCAGAATTTATTATTTAGTCTTCCTACCTGTAGTTTAGCCTGAGAGGGAGGTTTTGGAAATTCACAACTTAATTATTCACCAAACTGGTTTTCATCTGACAAGAAGGGGGAGGCATCTGCTCCAGTCTTTGATATTATAGTGTTTCACATTCATTTTTCTTAGTTCAGCTATCATTAATCATAGGAAAATCTCTTGGGGAAAAGGTTGGCAGAGGGAATTGCAAAGTTTATGCTCTGAGAGCTGTAGGTGCTATATTATCCTTGCAAGTCAGCGTATAGAAACCGATAGATTTTCTCCCAGACAATTTGAGTGGTCAATGAGTTCAAGCAACCTGCTACAGTGATGGATAGTTTAGTGTGTTACAGAATTCCAGCTCATGCAAAGAAGGTAATTTTCAGTCTCACCTCTAGCTTTCTTTGGGAAGGATTTAGGGAGTTATGGGGGCAGAAATAGTAGAGGCAAAGTTATGTGCAAATTGCAAATCTCGCGCAGGCTGTTTTACTTTTTCCACAATTGCATCCCTTGTCAGTCCAGCTCTTTCCATAAACCTGGCCATTACACAGTTTTGCTGCTTTAAAGGGTGAAACCTGGTTTCTGCACCTGACAAGTGCTGGGCACCAAGAGGACTGAGATGAGATAATGGGTGGAGTACAGTTGCTGTAGCAGCATCTTTCTACCTCTGCATGTCTGTTGTCTTCAAGCTGCTTATGCTTTTCATTAAGATGAGTCACTGTATTGGTCACTTGAAGTTACAGGACAGATGAAAAGTCCCCTGAAGTTTACTTACAGGTAATGCGTCAGTTAAAGCTGTTCAGTAATGTAATAGTATAAAAGTAACATTTTAAAAAGCCAAGGAGTGACCTCTGCAGTGCAGGGAATGTGGTAACACTGCTGTTGATCCTTTGCTTCCAATTCCAGTACTGTGTGGGAATAGACTTAATGTGACCCACTTGAAGAGCTCCATAACTTGGAGCCAAAAGCCTTTGCAATTATCAGACCTTGCACTACTTCCCTCTGCAGTTTGCATTTATAGGCAGCAGTTAGGGAAAAACAGGAACATATGGGAGGGTTTGGGTAGCTAGACAAAACTTGGACCTGGTTCTGCTGTTCTTCAGTTTTCTTAGTTCTTTTGCTCCTGAAAAAATTAGTTTGCAGAACTGAAGGTCTGGGTGTAATCATTCTTTGAATAACATTTGAGGGGGTTTTGGGAGCTGTTAGGCATTTCTTAGCTGAATTGTGGGGATGAAGCTAAAATGGAGAAAGTAAATCAAAAGGCTTTGTAAATGACATTTTGCATTTAATGTGCAAAATAAATAAAACACTGAGGTAATAAAGTGATGTTAAGGATTTGATGTGAATCTGCATGAAGCAAAGTAATTAAGTCAAGAAAAGGACATAAAACAGTTTGTAAAGAGACTGCAATTAAAATGTCACTAGTGCTATTTCTTTGGACTTAGAATAAGAAACAACTATTAAATTTTAAATCCCTGTGGAGGTAAAAGTAAAATTTGCAGGTGACTGCCATATGTGCAAACTGTTCAAAGGGCTTATGCTGCTTCACAAATGGGCCCTTTTGGGGAATAAATAGAAAACATTTATTTGAAGAGGTAGGCTGTGTTACCTGGTTCTTTGGTCTGAACAGAAGTTTAGATAGTATAAAGTCTCCTGTAGGTTTTAATTGTTTAATTTTGGGCAACAGCTCTTGTGTTACAAGTTTCTACCTCTTTTTTCCACACAATCTGTGCAGTAAATGCAGAGGAAAAGTTTATAAAATGAGGCTGGTGTCTATGCAAGCTTTGCCTCCTTCAGCTGACAGTGTTGAAACTTCGAACAAACCAGCAAAAATGTTGGAATTGACACAAAACAGTGGTGGTGGGAGAGAAGGTGGAAGGACAGAGACGCCATGCTGGAAATTTTTCTACTACCCTCTGCTCTTAAATATTTTCTACTCTTAACTGTGAGCTGACTATAAATTTCATGCTAATAATCTCATCTGTTCACATAGATGTAGTGATTGTCCTGGTTGGTGGCAGAATGTAAGGAGTAGGGATTTTTTGATGTTACTTCTTGGAACCCAAGGCTTTGTTGGGTGGCCATGCTTTGAAACCCCATGGAGAGCTGTATTTTCAGAGTTGGATTTTCAGATGGAGTGGGACAGGATCTCTAGGGTTGCAGAGGAGAGCTGTGATTGTGGTGCAACCCAGGGGCTGCTGCTCTTCCATTGCAGCATTCCATGTTGGTCCTAACAGATGTTGGAGTCCTTTGGACTCGCTGCTGTGTAGAAGCTGTTTAAGAGATTGTTCCTGTGGTTTAGGAGCAGAATGGACAAGGAGCACACATTTCTCTGATTGGAAACGAAGATGTGGAGGTAATGCAGCTAATCTTGGAGCTGCAGGAAGTAATTAACAGAGTCAGAGTCAAAATCAAGTTCTTTTCATCCCTTCTGATCATGAGGTGCACCTGATTGGTCATTTGAAGTTTGTATTCTTGTCGAAAGAAAAAAGTTTTAACATTTCTGATCTTTTTTTTGATGCCAGAGTAACCAGTGATACAAGAGTTAGTGCAACAATTTTCATGGTGTGATGAGAAAAAAGGCAAGTGACAAACTGAATCACCCATAAGCAATTTTCTCCTTTTCTAGCCAGGGAGTAGATTGACTCAGAAGTGAATGTTCATTCTGACAACATCTATGTGCATAATATTCCCAACGGCCTTGGAGTCCAGCATTCTGTATGAAAAGCATTTAAACAACAACCTAGATTTTTGGAAGAAAAGACTGACATCTTATCTGAAAGTTGTTCTTTCTTTAATTGTATTCATTAATGCCAAAAGAAAGTGGCTTCAGTACTTTCTTCAGTGATAGTGTGGGTTGTTAGTCTTAAACTTTCTTTAAAGTTCATTTGCTGCATATTCAGTTTCATTTTTGTTTTTGTAGGACCTTAGAAATCAGCTAGAGAAATTACATGGTGAAATGACTGAGAAAGAAAAAGCAGTTGAACACCATTACAATATTCTTTTGAGTGAAAGCAATCAGAAGCTGCAGAGCCAAGAACTTGTTATAAGGCAGCTGACAGACAGTGTCAATCACAAGGATCTGCTGCTTGAGGTGGGTAGACTTACTTTGAAATGAAAAATGGAAAGTTATCATTTGATTTTGTATGGGGAATTATAACCAAATCACGCTTGTATTTGGAGTTATTGTTGATTTTGATGATAATCCTTCACATCTCATAATACTGTATTTGCAGAACAGACCTGTAATTACAGTGTGTGTGGCATTCAACAGGATTTCTTGTTAGGGTTTTGTGAAGCATGTGGACAGAGGGGGAAGAAAGCTTTACTAATACTTCTGTAGGATTGTCACTGTTGTAAAAGCTCCGAAGTGTTCATGATTTTCAGTTTATTGTGCAGAAAGTGGAAGTTGAGGAATAGGTATAGATACTGAAATATTTTATCTTTTCTGGGAGCCCCAAATGACCTGTGTGAGGAGGTTCCTGCCTGAATGGTAACAGACCCCTGCTCAGTTTTAACACAGGGTGAAAAAGGTAGCAGGTATTCAGCCAGCAATGCAGAGATTCAGAGTTGAGGTTGCTCTGTACCTGGAGACAAAGGTGCATGCCTTGACATCATTTTTTGATACTGAAAAGATTGCATAGGTGGGGAAAGCTTTTGTGTATCTTTTGGTTTCGCTTCTGGTATCTTAAATTGAGCTCTTTTTGCAAGGTGTGTAAATAACATGTTCCAGGTCATCCTTGGATATTCTCCTGAATTTTGTTAGATTTTGTATTTTGCAGTTTAAAATTAGAGTAGATTTTGTAAAACTGTTTTCTTTTGTTAGAAACTTGATGGAACAGTTAAAGAAAAGGATGCAGAACTGCAGGAGCTCCAGAATAAGTGCAAGAACCTTCTAAGAGTTAATGAAGAACTTGAACTGAAAAATGAGGGCTTAGTAAAGGAGAAATGTGCTGCACAGTCTCAACAGTCAATTATCAAGATAGTCAGAGAGCTGGAGGTGAGTTTTGCATAACTGATCATTTGCAGATAAGTACCTTGACTTCAAATTGAAGAGAATTTTGACTTGGACTTTAAAGCTGTGGACTCATATATGTTGTAATTGACCATGTGTTGTGCACTGATGAATTTATATGGCATCACTAAACTCCCTACTTTCAGAAAGCATGTAAGATGTTTTGCCTGCCATAAAGAGGTAGAGGTTTTTTGGTGGTTAGGGCAGACATAATTCACTGAGTGGGAGGATGTCTGCATCTCTGCAGAGAGGTGCAGAGAAGAGTTTGTGTACTTTGGATAGATAAAGGGAAAGATTGCACAGAGCTGGTGACCATAGGAGATAAATGGAATGTGAGGATAAATACAGGTAGGAGTGAAAATATGTCCAGGACAAGAAGAAAGCTGCTTTAAAGCAAAGAACTTGTACAGAAATATATCTATTAAAAAAGGGTGAGCAACATATGCCCATTATTTTGCTTGACGCCATGAATCAAAAAGACTTGTACCTGAAGTCAGAGGTCAAAATTCAAAATTTTAGTTTTAGAAGTAGTTCCTTCTCTCTTTACCCTCCATTCTGTTGTAGCAAAAAGAAGTCAGGTACTGTTAAATTTTTGGATCACTGCCTGACTCCACAGTGCATCATGGTATACAGATTATTGAACAAATAAACTGCTTTTGAAGGTACATTTCTTGTCTCTTTTTTTGTGTTGTTTGCAGCCTGGTGTATCAAGATTTCTAAAAGCATCAGGCAAAGTAAAAATAATTAGACTGGTACACAGTAATGGTGGAGAAAGCTTTTTCATTTCTTTAATAATGTATCAGTCATTAAGGAGACTTTCTCAAGGAAGTTCAAAACAAAAGGAGCCAATGGCAAAGGAAATGTAAGTGCAGTGTCTTGGGTCACATTCTGAACAGTCTGGTGGTGAGCTGATGAATGTGATGGGCACTATAATTAACCATGGGAGAGACAAGAACATGTGGAGTCCTAGTTATGTGACAAGCTCAGAGTAAAGGAGCTGAAGCCTTTTTTGCTTGGGTAGTGTGAGGGTTTATCCCAGTATATGTGAATGTGCAGACAGAGAAAATAGTCTGGGAAAGGCTGGGGAGAAATTCCACCTCTGCACAACAAACTGCAGTGCATGCACATAACTTCTGTCACAAAGGCACCTAGGATGGAAAATCATAGGGAATTAATGGAAATCAAACACTGACTTCCCTGCATACCCCTCGCTTGGTTCAGGTGGATAACCAGGGGCAGGAGCAGTGGCAGGCAGTGCATGGTAATCACCCAGACCCACCTTCTAATCACAGCCCATTCTCTGCTGCTGGTGCACTCAGTGACTGAACAATATCTAATCACAGCCCATTGTCCTCTCTGCCCAACCTCTGTGTCACATATCTCCATAAGGACCCACTTTGGCATATTAATCACCAGTTTTTGGACACAGAGGATCCAGAGCTCTGCTCTCATTGGCTGCCTGGCACTCTTGGATGGCTTTGTGGTGCTGCACCGACTCTCAACAAATCCACAGCTGGATCCTGCCCACCAGAGGGGACAGAAACTAGGCTCTTCAGCCTCACTGATCTTTGAAGTTGAAGAAATAGACTTGAGAGATACAGAACTTTTCTCCCTTTCATCTTTGTACTTTGTTTTAATGTAATGATAAATTTTAAAGCAACCAACACCCAAAGCTCTGCTGGGTGCCTTGGCCAGGCCAGGAAAGGTTCTAATTTTGGAGTTTGGATTTTTGAGCCACTGTTATGGCCTAGAGAGAGTGAGCAAGGGCACTGATAATTAGGGGAGTCTGGCAACTTCTGACTCTGGTATCTCTGAAGTCTCTGAGTTAAATGTATTTTACAGATAAGGAATTTAGAAATTAGAAGAAATTACCAAATTCTAGTGATGGATGAACGGTGGATGGATCAGTGAGGAAGGTATAGGTTATATCCTTCTCTCAGTCATTTGTCCTTTAACCTTCAGAGATTTTGAAGTGATCCTGAGGGTTGTTGGAAGCGCAAGAACATTCAGTGAGGCAACTGGATATTCTTGTGACTTTGCCAATAAGTTATTTATTGTGGAGGTATAAACCTTTTACTTTCATTGCTTACAATTTAGGGAACCTTTAATGAAAATAAGTTATGTTTTCCACCACTGCTGCTTAGCAATAGTATTTCAGACTTAAATATAGACTTTAACGTATTAGATTGCCTCCTTTCATGGGAATATAAATCTTTCACTGCAATATGGTCCTGGATGTCTTGCAGCTATCTCCTCTAACACATTTTCCCTCACACCATGTGTCAAGAGGTTTAATGTTTCATTAACTCCCACAGCATTACAGTCTATTTAAGTTACAGAGCTGCCTTATGTTTTGTGTACCATTGGGGAGTTGATTGAAATAATTCACTCCTACGCGTTATTTAGAAATGACAGTAATAATGTACAAAAAAAAGGGATGTTCGTGCTGCATCTTCTCATCCTTATTATTCATGAAAGATTCTGAAAAAATCAGGAACACTTCCTCGTGATTTTGCTAACCTTTACTTAGGTAGTTGAATTTAGAATTTAATAATTTGTGTATAGTCTGTGACATTTAGAATTAAGAAATAGCTCATGTCTCCTGTTACGCAGAAAGAGTTGGGAGGATTTCATGAGCTTACTGGGATTTTGGTACAAATGGAGAACTCAACATGTGAATCCTAAAAGGAACAGGGAGGTGGAACAGGGTTTGTGTGTGGCACTGCTTTGTTCATGCAGCAGCCATAGACCCTGAGCCATGGGTGACATTCCTTCCCTCATTTATCCTCCCTAACTGCACAGTGACATTGCTCTGCCAAGGCTTCAGAAAGAGCTTTAATTAGGATAGAGTCCTGTAGTGTCTTCAGTAATAATTGCAAGGTTTGTATCAGACATATGGAGGAGTTCATTAGAACTTCTAACAGACTGTGAAACAACTAAATTAAGTAAAAAGATTTATTTTTTCCTGTTGCTTTCTACGTCATTGGTCAGTGTTCGTGATCAAACTTTTCCAACTTAAATTACAACCCATGTATTTTATGTTTAGTGACTGTTCTTGAAAGGCTGAGCTTCTAGCACATTGATAAGACTCCTTAATTCAGGCTGCAAGATGTACTTTTTAACATTTCTTTTCATGAGATTATTTTATGACTGGCCTCTGGATCACCCATCTCCATCTGTTTGTGTTTCTCTGTGCTCAGTCAGCAACTTTGCTGGGAGCTCCTCCACTGCTCATCTAGATAATAAATTTGATGTGAAGCTCAGGATTTTGCACTTTGATACAGAATAGTATAGTATAGAATAGTATAAATTGCACTAGAGCCTGGAAATGTCTCTTAGAACACAGCAGCCTTTAGATGGCAGCTGAACATGGGGCACATGTCCAAAGGCAAGGTCGCTTCTTCCAAGAGTCTGGAGCATCACTGGTAGAAGCTGCAGCAGGACCTGCCAGGCAGGTTACCTTAACTACAGTCATTTGATCACAGCTTGATTACACTTGCAAAATATTATTTAACATATTTACTGGCATATTGTGAAGTAAGAGTGTAAATAATTAAAAGTAAACACCGGTTGTCCTTGCTTTTGTGCTGTTTGCTTTGCAGAACACTGAGTTGTTCAAATTAATAGTCTTGGCATCTTTAGTGTGAATTAACGAGATTCTTTGTAGCTGAATTTTTTTTTGTTGCAATTTCCTCCTTAGGAATTGCAGTTGGAACAATAACAGCTGCTTAAAACTCCTGGGTGTAGGTTTCTTCCTTGTTAATGATCTGTTCACTAATGATTTAGTATCTCTTAAGAGTTCCCTTAGCTGAAATTCCCCCTTAGCTGTGACACCTTTTTTGTTCCTCCTTTCAGTTTTCAGTCAAAAAAGCAAACTGAGAGAACCAAAAATTCTTTAACAGAGGCAGAATTTGTGCCTGATATTAATGTATCTAAATTTGCTATAATATTCCAGTTATTTCTCTTTGGAGATGACTGATACTCTTATATAGTACGTGCAAGAAAACACTCCTTTAAATAGCTGCATTTTTTGCTTCCTGCAAAAAAGCTGAAAAAGTGACTCTCTGGTTGTTTTGGAGTGAAAAAGTCAGGAGAATTTAATGGATCCTTTACTGAGAATGTACCTTAAGAGTTTGTGTTTATTCTTATAGTAATAATATCATCCTTTCTGTGAGCAAGACTGCAGATAAACCCATTTTCTTTTCTTCGCACAAGTGAAGCAGCAGCTTGTAGTGACCCAGATGAGTGTGCAGAAAACTGACTTACGGAGTGTCTGATCTGATTGTCCTTTATTTGGGGCTCAATATAATCCTTCTTGTGATTCTTGTGAGATGGAACAGAATTTGCTGTTCTCCTCACCCCAAAAAAGCCAGTTTTATCCAGAACACAGAGAGGACTTGTTCTAAAATGTGTACTTGGAACTTTGGCTCGTCTGCTCTCCCTTCCCTCCCTTCCCCTTCTCTGGAATAGCTGCCTGCCGGGTTGTTCCTGGTTGTTGGAACTTTTGGAGTGAGGATGCTTGAGGTGGGGCTGGGGGAAGCTTCTGAGGCTGTGAGAAAAATGTTGAAGCACTGTTCAGATGTGTGACTCACTCATGATAGGTACATAGTGAAACAGTCTTTGCCTCCTTCAATACCAGCTGGATTTAAGGACAGTGAATGGTTCTCAGATCTATGTTGGGCATTGGTGGTCCTGTTCAGAAAACTGGGTTTTCAGCTTCTTCCACAAATACTTCAGGACACAAAGTACACACATGGTCATAGACATGGAACATAAAAATTATGTTGTAAGCGCAGTATGTTCTTTTAATTCAGGAAAATAAAGAAGCTGAGTATGAGAAGCTGATCCTTGCTTTAAGGAAAGAACAGAACGTTTATTCTACGCTGGTGAAGACCTTCAGGGAGTCAGATAGGTAAGTGCTTCTGTTTTGGGGGGTAATCTGAACTCAAAGGGTGAAAGTCAAGAATTTGTGAAAAAAATGTGGAGATTAGTTTGTTCTGGCCAGTTGTTTATAAACTCTCTGTAGTAGTCGCTAAATAGAAATGTTTATGTAAGTGAGTTGCTATTATCTAAATTACTTAAATGTTTCTGAAGATATTTCTTTTTAGATTGAAATCTCAAATGGGCCCTGTTTCCATGTAGGTACCAAAGTAAGCAGCAGGATTTTCCATACTTAGGTCTTGTGTTTTGGCATATAGGACTAAAATCAAATTGCAGCGAACTTTTGGGCACTGGACAATTTGCCATGGTTTACTCCTAAAATATAGATAATACTTATCTTAAAAGTGACACTGTGAGAATTTTGATGAGAATATAAATATGCAAGATTTGGGAGAAGGTTAAACAAAACAGAATAATTGAAGTTTGCACAGTATACTTTCAGTGTAAAGCATTGAAAAGGGTGGCAGGAGCAAGTGGTTTTTAACCTTTTAAAATCAAAGAACACAACAATTCAGAAAGAAATCTGCAGCCTACTCTGTATCCTGTTATTGCCTGGCAGTTGAGGAGATGTTATGATAAAGAAAATACTTAATCTGTAGGCAAATGAAATTTAAATATTTTATAAAAAATTTACTGTTGTAATTGCAAATCTCTTAATGAAGTATTTAACATTTGAGAGCCAGCTCCTGAAAGCAATGGCTTATACCTGCCAGCTTTGGGGAATGTTTATTTATATTTTGCAATTGGTTTACAGACCATTATAGTTTGGAAACCATAAAGAGAAGTAGCACTAGAGTAGATGAGATCTGTGTGTGAGTTAAGCACTTAGCAGCAATGCCAGCTTGTGCTTGGCCACAGCTCAGAACCTGCTTTAGATACTAGAAAAAATACTGATTAAAAATAATGATAGCAGTCAGATGATGGAGATTATTTCTGATTTCTTATGAAGTGTGACCTGACACCAACTCCTGCTCTGTGGGCAAGGAGAGGGTCCACATACTGTACAGCAATGGCAGCAAAGCTGTGTGGCTCTGAAACTGGTTTTTCTTAGAATGGCTTTCAAATAAGGAAACTTAGAACTGTGGGTATAATCACTGGGGTTTTTCAATGAACTTCTGTAGGATCAGGATCATTAGCCCTGCTTCCCTGGTGTAGAATTGTGGAATGCATGGAGCAGTCAGTGCCTGTTGTGCCACAATAGCAGAGGATGCACCATGAGCTAGGGCTTGGAACTGCTCTTATTCCTCCATCTCAACAGTTTTGGGGGCTGAAACGTGCTGTAAACTTCATCAAGACTTGAATCCCAAACTTCTGGGGAATGGATAAACAAACAAGCCCTACAGATACACAGATGAGGAAGCTGGATTTAATTGCCATCAGCAGTGACACGGATTTTGGGCAAACATCTGTTTTCTTGCTGACATCTTCTTTTAGGCATTATTTATTTTAAGCAACCTGGGTGGTTATTTTTCAAAATGAGCTACTGGATGTCAGGACCAAGACATTCCTTCTCTCTCCAAGAGGGGAATCAGTGCTTGTTCTTATAAAACCTTTAATTCATGAAAAGGAGAAAATGTGCTTACCTGGCTTCTAGTCATGTGTTGGTTTGGTTTTATTCTTAATTATTTTGCTGAGCCTTTAAGAGCACTCTCTCTTCAAAGAAGCTCTTGTATGAGGAAGAATTGGTTAAAGCAGTAGTTTCTTGTGCAGGAACCCCTGACAACAGCACACTTGTCAGGAGACAGACTGAGAAGCTTTTCATACGTGCAGCCTTTTAATTAATGTGCATCTGCAGTACTCTGTTATTCTCATGCAAGTATGATGTGCTCTGTGTTCCTGTACAGTCTCCCATCAGATTGATTGAAATTTTTTTAAAGATTCCTGAATTCTCTGGCATTTAGTGCAGTGGCTTGGAAATTCTGCAGCAGCTTAATTTATCTTAAAACACTGAATGAAGTAAATGTGAAAATAAGTAATACAAAGAGTTCAGTAACACCCTGTTATTTATTTTTTATTAAATCGAATTCATTTCATTTTATTACAATTTCAGGTTGATTTATTTTCAGCACTTAAATCTTTTTACAGATTGATCAGAACTGACTTGTTGATGCAGTTGAAGGGTGTGGGGAAAATGTAGCAAGGGGCAGCTGACGCTGAAGAGCTTCAGTAGCAAAGTTGCTTAAAAAATTAAATCACCTTGACAAATTATAAATTTTAAGTTTGGACATTTATGCCCCATTGCAGTAATTGAGACAATTTAGAATGCAAGAGATCTTTTTACAGACTGTGGATAAATGAAGAAATAAAACAGTTGTGTCTGGGTCCTATTTTCAATGAAACAGGATTTTTTGATGTTTTTCTGAAGTGCAGCATTAGATTATCTAGTGTAGCTCTGTGGCAAGGGAACAAAGTTTCCATGGTCACCACATAATTGAGTACACAAAGCCATCAGCATTATGTGATAATGATATTTTTCTGTCATACTTTTTAGAATTTAGTAATTTCAATTTTCCTTTTAAAAAACTGCCCAGAAAGAGGCTGGTAGAAGAGCTCTGTCATGGGGAAACTGACTTAGGCAGCACAGCCCAAAAGAGTAGGAAAAGGCTGTGTTTGTAAACATTTAATCTCTTTCTATGTGAGGATTTATTTGTGCTTATGCATCAAAATGATGGAAGTGTGGGCTGAAATCCAGCCATGGGAAATGGGCTCTTGGTGCAAGCCTGGATGGAGAAACACCAGTGCACACCAAAATGTTTTGAATTGAATCTCAAATATTTATTTTTCCCCTTTTCATTCCAGTATAAATAGCTTGCAAGTAGAACTGAACAACATTTTCATGTTGAGAAAACAACTGGAAGAAGATGTTTTAGGTAACAGGAATCTCCAGAAAATCTTACAAGATCAGATTAAGGACATGAAAAACCACCAAGGTTTGTATCCATGCCCAGTCCAACCCTCCTCATGCACAAAGGAAGAAAAGTGGTTTTATTACAGTCAGTTTGCTGGCATGGAGAAAAAATATTTGAGAGTAAAAAAAAGGTGTGAAAAGATTTCTTTTTGACTTTTTATACTGAAGATGATTTGGGGGATTTGTAACAGAATGTCTTGGAGCAATCAGAGGGACAGCTTCTCTTTCCATGCAGCAAATGTTAGAAATTCTGTGGCAATTCTACTGCAGGGATCATTTTATGCTGCCTGCAGCTTTGTACTCACAGAATTTACTGTTTTCCACAAAAGTCAGAGATTCCTGACTTGGAATCGGTCGGTGGCCATGGGATTATTTTCTGACCATGGGATGTAATTACTTCCCAAAGAGCTTGTGGCTCAGGCACTGGTAACCTCCTCCTGACAGAAGTATTTCCAGAGAAAGAAAAAATACCCAGAAGTTTTGTTACTTAGTAATTCAGAAAAAGTAGAGCTTTTAAATATAGCTTAGCTTCTGGCTTTCTTGCTGTATGTCTTGGGAGGTGTTTTTAGTATATTCTTAGATATAGAAAAGAATAATGTAAGTGGGTATCATTAAATAGTTTACTGCATATGTACAAGATGTTTCTGTTTTATTCCATAGGGGATATATAAATAACAGTAAAGCCTGTTCACTTCCCCTTTCAACTTAGATTTTCAATTTTAGCATCACTTGACAGCTCTGATAAGTAAACTTCAGCTGTTTCAGAGTTTCCAACCTCAAAAGCCCAGAGATAATCAACAACCAGGGTGGGCCAAAGGGTCTTGTGGATACTCCAGGGTTCTCAGGAGCTGTTGTGTTGAGGGTGAGGCTGTTAGGAATAAAGACTGAAAAATTAGTAATGATTTGTGACTTTTGGGTCCTTGCAGCAGCCACAGGATCAGTGTCAGAACTGGGAGTAGGATTGGGATGTCTCTTATTTGTCCTAATTTAGTTATGCTTTCTCCCTATCTTATTAGATTTATTAATAGAATTGACTGTCATTTATATTGTAAATAAACAAGTGTTTATTAAAACATAAACAATTCCTGCAGTTATAGAGGCAGTGAATAAGTAACTATTTTCAATCCAATTACTGCATTCTTTTGACCCCAAAGCAAAATAAATTAATTAACTTTGTCTAACCTGGCTTTTAGCCTTGAGACCTTGAGTTCATGTTCATAAAACTATAGTTAAAATAGAATAACTATTCATGCCTAACTTATCCTTCCTAAAAATTATTTCTAATTGTCATGCTAAATATGCAAATTATAATTCAGAATTACATTCACAGCTCGTGCTGATAACCACAGAAAATACAGCCACAGAAAATGCAGCATGTCTGTGTGTCAGAAGCACAAAGACATATGAGGACAAAATTTTTTCAATTAAACAGGAAGCTTGTTTTGGGAATTAAACATTCTAACTGGCCTCCCACAGACTTACTGGAAGGTTCTTATTCAAAAAGTCCTGTGCATTTTGTGCTGTGTTTTCCTGCAAATGGAGTTTCTGAAATATTGTCTGTCCTTGGCTATTTTGGCAGATGAAACACTATCTTTCTGTGGAGATCAAACATCTTATATGAGTATCTGTTTAGGAGAACAAGACCATTTAAACCTTCAGATAGACCATCTGTCTCTGGAAGAACTTAAAGGAAAGGTATTGATCTCTTTTATTATTTACTGTTTCTAATGGCTTAATTCTGCTTTGTTTATAGTTTCTGTATCTCTCACAGAAACATTTATTTACGTACAGTTGGGTAGTTCTGAAAGGATTTGAAGCTCCCATCTCTGTGATTTGTAACCCACCTTTTATGAACTATTTAACTTTGTCACACCACATGGGCTTCAGAATCAGCTGAAAGCTGAGTGATTTGCAGCCAAGGTTTTGTGGTATTGGACACCTGGACTCAAGATTTTGACTCAGTACCGTGTTTCAGATATCATCTACATCAACTCTGAAGAAAGGTTTTGCATTGAGCATCCCACAGTGTGTATTTCATGCAGCTTTATTAATCATGGAAGTGGTGGTGTCTATAGCCTATATTCTGTTTAGCACACTCCATCCCAGGATTTGCAAATCTTTTGGTAAGTAGGGCATGTTACAAAATAACCCTGAGGTGAGTTCTCTATTCTGCATAAGGAGAACTGAAATTCACAGAGATGAAATGTGCAGACCAAACAATAAATCAGTATTGGGGTTCAGAAACTTGTTCTCTTTCTTCTGATCCTGTGCAGTGACTTCCAATCCAGGCACCAGTTTATGACAAGGAATAATTTTGAATATGGTTGGTTGGGAGTGAGCATAAGTGAAGTTTTTCTGTTTCTCAGGGACAGCTGAATTGTAGGCAGGTGCTCACACTCTGGAGGTGGGTAATCTGAAGGAAGGAAGTTTGTCTTTCTCTGAACAGGTGTCCCTAAAAAAAAACCCAGATTGTGTCCCAGTGCCATTCTGGGGTTTCACCACTTTTATCTCTGAGCGTGTTCCCTTCAGAAGGCTCAGGGATACTCATTAGCAAAAGATATTTATAAATAATTTCTTACTGGAAAAAAGGGGTTTGTGTGACTGAAAGCTGACCTGGTTTTCCAAGTATATTAATTGGTCTGATAAAAAGATTTAACTTTTTTCTCCAAACGTTGCCTTCTTGATACAGTTCATGGCTTTGTGGCTGTGAGAGTTTTGAACCCGACTGTCCAGTCAGATTCTATGTCTGTGAAATTGCTCAGAATGAGAGTGGCTTTTAAAGGGGGTTGGTGACACAAGAACAGCTTGTTCCTGAATGTTTCCAGTAATGCTGGTTTTTTCTTGCATTAAATGTTTCTTCTCGAATCAGCTGTTCGTATGAGGTGCCCTCAGGTTTGTTCTTGCTACTGAGTTGTGAAACTTGTTACCTAAACTTAGTAACAGACCATGAACTACAGTGTTACAAATTAAGGTACCTTGACCACTAATTCACAAACACAGAAGCATGTTTCCATACCTAGGGAGATTAACTCAGGAGCAGAGACACAAACCCAAGCTTCTAACTGCAGTTTGCGTTTAGCTGGAGATTTATCTGTCATCATTTGTTTTCCTACTAGTTTGGATGTTACCAGTTCTGCTTGTTCTTCCTTTGGTTATTTAGGTTACTGACCTGCTCCTGATGGTCAAAGAGCTGCAGTCAATTAATCAAGAACTTAAGGCCAGACAGTCTGGATGTTGTCCAAAGGATTCTCAAGGGAAGGAAGCACTGAAAATATTAAGCCACAGAGAGGTAGGTTTTCTGTTTTAAAGTAGTGAGTCTGACTCTCACATCTAATCTGCCTTGTGGAGTCGTTTCCATCAGTGCAGAAGGAGTGTAAAGCCCTTGGGGCTGAGGTTGCTAATTCCTTATAGTAACTTTTAAAATTAATGATGTAAACAACTTTAAGATGTTACCATGATGGAGAAGCAGCTCAATGCAAGTGTTCAGTGATGTGTCAAGTTGATTTTAAGGAAGCAACATACTCATTTAAATATTAATTGGGTCTGTGATCTATTTTTTTTGTCAATTGAAAGGGAAGGAAGTAGTTAATTTTACAAAGAAAGCAATATCTTAGAAAACATTTTAGTTATTCCTGAAAGTCTGTTTGCTGTTGCATAGTCATTGTCAGGCTGTGTCTTAATTTTCTAAGAGTTTTGTTCAGATCTCTGATGCATCTTCAAAATAGGAGGGTTCAGTGTAGCCAACAAACAAGGAATAGAACTTCAGGTCACCTAAACACGTGGCTATTTCTTCACATAGAATAGAGAAGTACATGAAGAAGGGGCCAGCACTGTGGTGGTTTGCTGAGAGGTTGTCTTGGTTTGAAAGACAGGTGTCTGCTAAGGAAGGCAGGAGCCTCCCTCCCTTGGAATGGCAGATGCAAACCCCCTTCCCTCCGAATTATTATGATTTTAAAATCAAGGGGCTTTCAGGCAAAGCTTTGGGAAATAGGAATAACAGTGCTTTACTTATAATATATATATATATAAAAAAACAAGGTAGGGAAAAAAAGGAACAAAACTGATTTAAACTGACAGAGTAAGATACGACCTGACCCTGTTAGTCAGGGTAGCAGCAGCAGTCTGATAAGGTGGTGGCTGCAGTCCTCCTGAAGTGAACAGATATGGTTCTGTTGAAGTGGTGATCCTGTGTAGAAAGATCTGGTCTTCCTCAGAAGGTCCAGGGGTAGGTATGTAGCTCTTGTCCTCTGGAAAATCCAGTGGGAAAAGGCTGCCTGTGGTCTTCAAAAATCGCAGTTTATATCCAGGATGGGATGCTTGGTTTCTCCCTCTGGGTGGAGCATCTCACAGTGCAGTGATGAGTCGTGAGATAAGGCACTGATGGGCCATTAACAGGACATGGTCTTGAGGGAGGAGGCAGGGAGCACTGCCCCACCTGGTTCTAACAGCTCATGAACATGGTGATAGAACACATGCTTGTGGGCACATCTTACATTGTAACCTAGGACAGAGGTGCAAGGAAGTAATCCTTGCTGGGTGTTTTATTCATTTCCCCAAAGCTGGGACTGTTTTCAGCTGTGGGGAAGGAGAGGCCTTGGCAAAATACTTGCATGGAGCAGCATTTTGGGTGCTGGGTCCCCACGTGTGTGTGTGAGTGGTGAAGGTTGTTCAGGAGGTTCTGGGTGACCCTTACAGCTTGGAAAGTATTGCTTGAATGTGGCTGGTAGTGCTTTTCTTTATGTTCCTTTGTGGCTTTTGCTTGTTCTGTTGTTGTTGTGCAGCATGTATTGAATAGGAAGGAAAAAATATAAAAGGAATGATGATGGTGGTGGTATTCTGTGTCTTGAATTTCTGAATTAAACTCAAAAGAACAAGATCAGAAATAGTTTGAAT
Organism: Corvus brachyrhynchos; assembly: GCF_000691975.1. NCBI lineage: Eukaryota > Metazoa > Chordata > Aves > Passeriformes > Corvidae > Corvus > Corvus brachyrhynchos. The sequence continues at coordinate 6,554,168 of NW_008246054.1, forward strand.
CAGTTATGTGCAGGACTGGCTGATTCAAGAACTGGGACTGTGGAATTAATAATTTTTCTGCAGGACTCAGGAGAAAAGCTGTCTTTTCCTGGATGTGCTGTGGGTGTACTGGGACAGTCACAAAGTATTCTTGCTTCTTCAGTTTTAAGACATAGTCATACTGTCTTTAATTGAAGTATGTTGGGGTCCCTTCTGTAACAGAAGTATATTTTAAGTTAGAAACAGATCTTTAGGTGTGCCATGGTTTTATTGAAATGGTGAATTAATGTGTCACTGAGAGTTTTGGGAGAAGAACAAGTGAGCAATCCCCATCCAAGTGCTTGCATTCTCCATAGTTAACATTTTTAGCAATTTGTCTCGTCATCCTGCAGAGGGCTCTGCATCCCCGTGGATGCTACAGTGAATTCCAAAGGAATTCCTGTCCTGTGCTATGGTTATCATGGCAGGATGCTGTATGCTCCTGCTTGTCTCGACATGACAAGTACATACAGGGCTGCTCATTGAAGAAGCTACAAAATTAGATGTAAAATGACAAAGAGTGAAATTTGTAAAATATAAATAAACCTCAGTGTTCTGGGAAAGGACATAGGAAAGTTAAATATGGAGTTTATCCAGTGCCAGAATGTCTGTAGTACTATGGAGCTCAAAAATGAAAGGATCTTTAGTTAAAAGTTTTTAGTTCATAAAGGTATCTTTTTATCAGTCTTGGCAATAAATGACAACCTGGATATTGGGTTATGGGTGTGACAACAGTGTGTTTGGCATATTAACAACCACTGTCAAAAACCCCCTACATTCTGTTTTTCATGGTTTTTGAGCTAGAATTTGTTGGCAGGTAGTGCAGGGATGACACTGACATATGTGTTATAAAAGGAATTTGGATAGACATGGGAATAAGGATCTTCCTTAGGTTCTTAAAATGCTCCCATCCTGCTTTTCCTTCCCAAAGCCAGAGCACAAACCAGATGAATGTGCTCCTTGGTGCCTCTGCAGGGTCTGACAGCCCTTCCTTCCTCTGCTCCTTGACTTCCTGTTCATGCTGCGAGGGAGGAGGAGGAAAGGAAAAGGTTATTCTTGTGCTGTCCTCTGAACATCTGCCTTCTCAGAGGGGAGCAGCCTCAGTGCTTTCAGCCTTCAAGGCTCTGGAGATCTTTGCAAACCAAGCACATCAGTGCTTCATTTAGGAAAAACATTCTCCTGGTTTTCAGTTTCCAAGGAAATACTTTAAAACAGGCAGCTTATTCTTATCTTTCTGGCCTTAAGACACTTATTTTCTTTTAACATTTTGTTGCACATTAGGTTATATTCCTTGGAGTACAGGACATTTTGGCCTCTCAGACACAGGACCATAGGATCAGGCTCAGCCTGCAGTGATTTATTGTCACAGTGTATGTTGGTCTTAAGTAGTAATTTCATTAATGAATCCTCACTTATTAAACCAAATACTGGCCTGGGAAAAGCAGATATTAAAAAATGTTGACCCATAAAAGGTAGTTGCATTGGATGGATAAGTTACATGTGCAAATAAGTTTATTTTTGATACACAAATGCAGGGTTTATCCTGAACCTCCACATGCAAGATTCAATCTAAATAGGATTTTTAAAATAATAGTTAACATTATTGGACTTTTGGCATCCCATGATTACAACAAAAAGACTTTTTTGTTATGCGTGCTCTTGTTATATACCACAATCCCCTCTGTGTCTTTCTCCGGTTTTCAAATTGTCTTTACTCTGTGTTGTCCTAGAAAACCAAGTCTGAGTGAAAATACCAACATAACCCAAACATGACTTGGAAGTCAGTTTTCCTTATAGAATTCTAATTATAAAACACAAATGTATTAATACTCTGCACCACCCAGTGTCTGCCTTTTAAAATTCTTACCTAAAACCATTAGAGTTGCTTATACTGCAAGGGATTGGGAGATAAAAGGGTTTTTTCTCTAATATCATATATATATATATATATATATATATATATGCATACATTCAATGCATACTCAATTAAAAAATAAACCCCCACACATACATTCAATTCCCAGTGTTCTGAGGAAGTAAAAGTAACTCTGTCCCTTGCAGGTTGGAATCCTCTGTGTCAGGGTATCCTACCTATGGATTAGGCATATTTAGGCTTTCCAGAGGAGGCCGCAGAGATGCTCTGAGGGCTGGAGCCCCTCTGCTCTGGAGCCAGGCTGGGAGAGCTGGGGGTGCTCCCCTGGAGAAGAGAACACTCCAGGGAGTCCTCAGAGCCCCTTCAATGCCTAAAGGGGCTCCAGGAGAGCTGGAGGAAGACTTTGGACAAGGGCCTGGAATAACAGGACAAGGGGGAACGGCCTTAAGATGAAGGAGTGCAGGTTTAGATGGGATATTAGGAAGAAATCTTTCCCTGTGAGGGTGGTGAGGCCCTGGCACAGGTTGCTCAGAGAAGCTGTGGCTGCTCCATCCCTGGAAATGCTCAATAGCATCCAGAGGGATTCTGCTCCTGCTCTCAGTGATGCTGATGTCAGCAACTTGGGTGCTGCTCCTAAAAGAGCTGAGTCTTCCTCCTCCTTTTTGCTCAGGCAATATCAGTGATGAGAGATGGGTTGGGATCTGTGGAAAACAGGGAGTAAAAGATGATTTGGCACTGTTTGCTACAAATGGGCAAATTCAGGCATAGACACAGCAGATTGTAACCTTCAGTGGCACAGTAAATCTTTCTAGTGTACAGCAAGCCACAAGTGCTTAGTTTTAAAAGCATCTATTTCTTGAATGCTGGAGAAGAGCCTAAACTGTGTAGCAAATGAAAATAAATTCTGGAAATTGGAAAATAAAATAGGCAGAATGGGAACACGACTGAGGATACAGAGCTCCTTTGCCACAAGAGGTTAAATGGTTTTTATATGTTCTATAAATTCTGAGGCGAAAGGGTTAAATAAAAATTAAAGAATGTATAAGATAAAGTTTCACTTTATTTGAGATGAGTCATTCCTGGGGTTTATATTAATTTTCTTTGATCTTGTTGAAGGAATCTAATTCAGTGTTTGTTACTTTGTATTACAGGCTTTTTTTGTTTTTCTTTTAAGACATATCACTGACTTACTTATGCATGTTTCATATCACAGTATTTTTTTTGTGATACATTTTCACATCATTCCATACTTTATGTAGTGTCTTGAAACAACAGAGGAGCCTGTGATGCAGCCTGAAGATGGTGACAGTGACAGGAAGATGCAGAACAGTCAGTTTTGTGAGAGGGTCAACCAGGTACGATCTGCTCGGAGTACATTATGTTACAGTGCTCCCCTCTCTGCATGCCTTTAAAATGTCTTTATTTTCTTAAAGTCTTTTCCAAACAAAATACACCTTTCTTGGTATCTGATTTTGCTTTCAACTAATTGTTATCCTAAAGAGCTTCTGAAATCTTTTTCCTGTATTTTTCTGTTGGTTTTGCATTCAAGATTGCTTCCATTGTGGACCTTGTTTCCTGTTGTTTGAGTACTCAGTCACCCTGGATGGGGATGATAGAGAGTCCCTTGAAACTGTGTTTCTTTACATCCACACAGTTTGATTTCCTGCCTCCATTGCAGTCAGGCCTGGAGTACAAATTGTATGAGATTCACTTGCTGTGATTGAGGAAAAAAATCCTGCAGATCCTTCTTTAGGGTTGAAATGCTTGATATGCGGGTAAATTGTAAACTGCATTTTCATACAAACATGAATCTGCTGTCCTCTCAATCTAATCGATGTAAGATAAAACATCATGGAATCATAAAATAATTCAGGTTCCAAATTGGTTTGTAATGTTGCAGAATGATGTTATTCTGCTCTATGAAATCTGTCGTTTCTGTGTTTCTCTGTTTACCAGGTGTGCCTTCAAGTCTCTTTGGACTTTCCCTGTGAGGTGGATAAACAGGTAAATGATGTGTTGTAAAGATTCTTTTGGCTCTTGTTGCTGATGGGAACTGTACACAAATGGGCCCAGACTGAATTCTCATGTGATTGATACAGATTTTGATTGTTTTATTGGGGTTTGAATGACTGTAGAGATCCCAGGTAGAAATTCCCTAGGACACATCCATGATGTTTTATACAGAAAGTTGCAGGTTGTAAATGCTTCCAAGTTTGTCCTGTCCCAGCCATCAGGGCTTGAATCTGAAGATCCCAGGACAGAATCTGTACTGTAAATACAGATGATTCAAAGCTGAGCTAACAAAATTGTTAGCTGCAGTCTGCAGGCAACATTCCAGAAGTTTCATACATCTTGTTAGCTAAGGACCTTCAGGGATATCTTCTCGCTCCTTACTAAACAACTGATCACTATGAATTAATCATATGAAATAGATGTTAATTAGTTTTTCTATTAATAAATAGTCAGCAAAATGTCTGTGGATGCTTCTTAATGCAGATAAAGAGCATCAGGAATTACAGAACCTGATTACAGAAAGATTACAGCCCTGCTGAATTCAACAGAACATTACATACCTGTGTAATAAGACAGTGTTTGCAATTTTTTAACAGATAACTCCATCAGGCTATTCAGAGAGTTTCTGCAAAGACAGACATTATAGGAGTCCAATTAAGCCTCAGTTTGAGCATGATACAACTGGCAAACACTTGGGCAGAACAGGAATGAGTGAACATGAAACAGAAGAGAACTTGCTCACATCTCTTCTAAGAGAAAATAGAACATCTGTGCTGGAATCTACGTAAGTATGAGGGATATGCACTGCTTTTGACAGTATTTCTATTTGAGAAGAGAATAAAGTAATTTTGCTAAAGTGAATTTAGATAATGGCACTGTCTAATTTACCTGAGAGATTGGCAAGGTACCTTCAGAGCCATTTTAGTCTATCATGCAATTAAGTAATTAGGAAACATACTATCAGTAGAAACTCTTAAGAAAAACCCATTGCAAGAAAGAAACTCTCCAAAGTTACTGATCCATGGAGCTTTACTGCAGGGACTGATTGTTTCCAGGATGGGGTCTAACAGAGTTAAAGGGCTTAGTTGATAGTAGCTGGTATTTTTCTTTAAAAAACCAGAATATCTGAGAGTACAGGCCAGTGAAAGATGGTGTGGTGGAAGGGACAACATTTTACTGCTGTAAAAACAGTATGTAAAAGGATCTAAGGATGGAGGAATTGGAGTTACAGTGACTTTTTAGAGGGATCATTTTGAATGGATGGTGCTGTACACTGAATGCCCTTCACTATTCCACCTGGACTGCCTGGGCAGGGGTTTGCTGCCTCTCAGTTTAGGGAGTTGGGGCCAATGTCCTGCACTTGACTAATGGGTTCATGCAGTGCAACCGCATGTAGGACTGCCTGAACTATGTTCTAAGTTCTTGGGTCACTTTTCATGCAGGAGAAAACTCTTGGGGACCTAAATCTGTACAAGCCCTACTGGCACCAGTGGATTCAAGTGTGGGTGGTGGGTGGGTGGATTGGGGTGTGTGTGTTACACTGTGATTTGATCAATTCCCAGCTGAAATGCTCATTTCCTTAGGAACTGGACAATGCCAAGCAAGAAAAACCTGTATGGGAAAACCACACACCCTGACTGATTTCCCCCAGTTTCATGCTTACACGACTTAATCTCCTGGTTGAGAACTGAGTTAGAGCTTTGGTGTAGATAATTCTCATGTTCCTTTCCTTATTCTATAGTTTCTTTTCCTTCTCTAGTTCCTTTTGTGGTCACTGTACTGATTATGTACAGAATTATGTGACTTTTCCAGTGCCTGTCAGCACTGGGAGCAGAATACCCGTGGAGTTACACAAGTCAAACCCTGGTTTCTGTGTTCACCATGCTGCACTTGGCTTCATTCAGGCAATTCTGTGTTTTCACATTACTATTTAAAACTCTCCCAACAGGCATAAATGGTCTGAGTTGTCAGAGGAGTAGTTAGTGGTGAATGAGGAGATACAACTCCCTTAGAAATAAAGAGAGAGCATTGTTTATTTGTTATCTTTACTTAAAAGTTGGCTAATGAGTAATTCTAGCACCATCATCTTTACCACTCTAGTGTGTGATTTTTCCTGTGTTCAAGTATAAATGACCAGGCTGATGGGTGATGAGCTTGTGCTTTGCATAACTGAATTCTCACTAATATCATTAGATGCCAGAGGAAGCTATAAAAAGCCTAGTTAGCTTCTACCATTTCAAATGCTAAACTATACAAATGCAGTTGTTTAAAACTCTGGTTTATATGTTTAATGGCACAAACAGCTCTCTATTAGATACATGAAATTGTCTGTAGAATTTCAGAGCTTGCTTGTGCTTTAAATGCCTCTTATTTGGCTTCAGTTTCTCTTAAAGCATTGCTTTCCAAACTGCTGTCCATGAGCTGCTAGTTATCCACAGGGCAGTTTGTGGTCTCTAACGAGCTGGTTTTGCAGGCTTTTTGGCTGTTTTCTCATTTTTCATCTTCCCTGTTCCATTAGAAATACATGGGGTGATAGATGTTCACAAGAACTCAACATCAGGGCCAGGAGTGGCACTTAGATGGTCCTTGTGGCTCCCTTCCAACTTGGGATAATCTATGATAATATGGTCTAGTCTGGTGTGGTTTTGGTATAAATTAACTTTTAAGATAGAGAGTAAACTTTTTTGAGAATCCATTCATATTTCTTATATTTCTGTGTTAAATAGGAGAAAAGCCATGATGAGGCAATTTATGGTATCGTTCATGTTGAAAAAAGGTTCCAAAAACTCAGTTAGTGAATAATTCATTAGTGAGTAAAATGGAACCTTCTGGGAATTTCAGATATGTCACAACACAGCAGAAGGGTTTATTGGAAGGTATTTTTGTTTGCTTAAATAAAAATCTAAATTCATGCCTTTTCTCTCCTCTTTCCTGAGTGCAGCAGACAAGAACAAATGAAAATTGTAAATGAACTGTTAGATCATCTGAACACGACAGAGGAAGAATGTTCAAGCGAAGATATAGAGAAAAAGGATGAAAAAGATCTTAGGCAAATGATTATTCAACTAAGAACTGAACTCAAACATTTCAAGCAGGTCACTAAATTCTTAAAGCATCGAGTAGAATTGAAATCAACTTTTGATGGGGAAGAGAAGCTTTATCCAGATGCAGTGCCACAGATTAAAAAGGAGATTCAGCTGTTGAAAGTGGAATTGAAAGATGCAGCTACACAAACAATGACTTTAGAGAGTAATGTCATGAGAGTCAAACATGAAGGCAAAAAAGGAGCCTCAGAAGAAAAGCCAAAATATTCAAAATTAAATGCAGAAGCAGAACATCAGCAAGAAAATGTGTATAAGAAGAGTGAAGAGCATGAAAGACTTTCTTTTACTAGAACAAATGAAGTAAGTTTACTCTCTTTTTTGAACTTAGGGAATAGATGTATAAAAGGGAAAAATATGTTTAATTTCTAATACTATATCTTGCTTTTGTATGATTTTTCATATTAGGAAAAGAGATGTAAGCCAAATATATTTTAGATAATTGTTCTTAATGTTCAGAGTGCTTCATCTCCAACGTGATTTAGAACGTTAATTTATTGAATTTCAATCCTCCCTGGGACCATGTACTCGTAAATATTACAGCTTTTGGAAAGAAGGAGAGTCTGTGTTTCTTGTTCATAATGTACAGAACCAGAGCATTCGGAACTGATGAAGTCTAAATGGCAAAAGCGTTCTAGAAAATTCCAGATTTGCATCGTGTCTGGGAGCAGGCTGTGGAGGGGTCAGTGGGAAACTTCCACGAACTCAAATCTTAATTTTAGGCTTTTATTAACATCCTGTCATTGTGTCTTGCTTTCTGAGAAGTGTGGCCAGGAGTGCCCTGTGAAAAGGGGGCAGTTTGTTGTGTTTGTTTGGGACCTGAGTGCACAGAGTCTGTTCTGGGAGTGCAGACAGGGTGTGCTTGTGCCAGATGAGTTTTGAAGCCTTCTGTCTGCAGGCAGTCTGTGATCCCAAACAAAGAGGTGGGAAACCAGTGTCTGCTAAAGAGTTCCTGCGTATTGTTTCAGCAACAGTGACAGAAGTGAAGTTGAAAACTCTTTGAAGATCTTGGCTCCTGTGGAGGGGACAAAGGGGGGAGTATTGCTTTTGATTTTGTGCGCTGCTAATAGGGAGTGTTGTAGCACCTTCTGCAAAGAGTGGTTTCCATAACTTTAGTGATCCGGAGATTTCTGAGAGGTAGCAATTAGGAGCAGTTCATTTTTATTCTGGCTTGTTCCTCTTGGATTCGTTTTTCTGAAGAAAGTGGCTTGTAAATGAAGGGATGTTGATAAAGTTTAGTTCTGGGCACGAAGTGACAGGACAAGGGGGAATGGCCTTAAGATGAAGGAGGGCAAGGTACTGGGATATTAAGAAAGATGGAATATTAAGAAAAAATTCTTCCCTGTGAGGGCAGTGAGGCCTTGGCACAGGGTGCCCAGAGAAGCTGTGGCTGCCCCTGGATCCCTGCAGGTGTCCAAGGCCAGGTTGGACGGGGCTTGGAGCAGCCTGGGATAGTGGAAAGTGTCCCTGCCCATGGCAGAGGGTGGAACGAGGTGAGCTTGAAGGTCCCTTCCAACCCAAACCACTCTGTGATTTTCTGATTCTTTGTGCAATTTTCTTTTTATTTCTCAAGTTCCTGTTTTCCCTGAGTTTCAGTTTACTGTTCTGAGTCACGATTTTCCAGATTCCTCTCTGGTTTAATCAGTGGCAACCTCAATGCAGCCCTTGAATCAGTTGCTTTAAAAGCTTTCTTGTTTGGACTAATGCACTGTATCTTTAGCTTTGGAATGGCTTTTATAAATAATTTGATGTAGCCAGCTGAAGTGGCCTTTGGGTAATCTGGGTGACAAATGTGTCTGTGCCACAGCCCTGAGACAGCTGGAAATGGTTCCATGTTTATTAATGCAGTTTAGTTAGCTGGAAGTTCTGGATTTATTTTGCAGCCTGTGAAGGATACTGTACTCATATATGTACAAAAGGAATTGAGGATGGCATTAGGAAAATGGAACTTGCTTTTTATGATTTTAAATTGTGTAAAGACTATAATTGCTGAGAAGTGAATGTGGAAAGGCATTTCAGAATACATTGGGTGGTGAAAGAAATTAGGGGACTTAACAGCACTGGTGGAGCAAATGAACAACAAAATTATAAACTAAATCTATCTGAACATGCCATTATTGGTTTTTATTATCATTACACACAATTCTGTAACTCTCATCAACACATGGCATGCTTTTTATCTTTTTGGGGACAGCACTGTTTTATGGTGTGTGGTTTAAACAAGGAACATTTGTTTTGTGCAGAGTCTTCCAAAGGTGAGAGGCTAAAATGTAGTGACTTAAGAAAGGTAACTTCCCCCAACTCCAGTGAGGGAATGTCTGTTACAGCAGGAAATGGGAATCCTCCAGAAGCAATTTATGGAGTGGATCTGTGAAGAAACTGGTTTTGTTCATAAAGAATTTCTCTGTGTCAGAATAAATGTCCTCTGTGGCTGATGCAAAGTTATGCTGGTTTTCTCAAAGCTATGGAAGTAGGGCCTGTTGGGTGGAGACTAAAGGGAGAAAGGAAAGTAAACTTAGGAGCTGTTGAAAAATGAGGAGGATCCTCAACTTTAAAAAAAAAAAAAAGTGTTTTAAGGGAAACAGTTTCTGGGCTGGCAGACATTTATGATATAAATGACAGTGGGAAGTAGCTGTTAGAGAGGTCAGTGTGGGTGAGGAACTGTTTTCCTAAGGCATCCACAAATCCAGAGCTAATTAATACTCCTGGTGGTTAAAAGCCTTTGGTAGTCACTGCTGGATTTGCTGTCCTGCTTCAGGAGCTGGAAGGTTGTGGATGCATGAACAGCTGGGACTTACAGAAAATTATACCAGTGGAATGGTTTTTTGCCTCTCTGAATATTTATTTCTCATGTAGCAAAGGGTATTGCAATTTCATTTTCAAAACTAACATGACAGTTGACTGATTTAACAGGAAAATTTTTATTTTTCCTACGCTTGACTGTTACACACGAGCCACTAACTCCCCATTTTCTTCCATGCCTTTTTCAGGCTGACTCTGCTTCCTTACCCAAGAAGTCACGTCTGCCTGTGCTCTTAAGATCCCACAGACCATTTGGAAATGTGCCTTTGAGCTCCTGGGTGCAGAAATCAGCTGCAGAACCACAGCATTGTTCCAGGGCACCTGATGAAGGTCTGAGAGCCTGTGAAGTACAAACCAAACCATTTCAGGCACAACCTGATGGAGAGTTACTGAATGAGTCTGGAGCTGAAAACCTTCCAGAGGAGCCTGCACAGGGAAACATATCAGGGAGAGGTAAATAAAGAGCAAATCTGGTTACTTGTGGTACTGCCTGGAAGAGTGGCAGCAGAAAGTAAACCCAGATCATCTTTATAGAGCTGCAATGCTGCTTAATCTTTATGAGTTTTCTTGAGTAGACAAATACGTGTAGATCTTACAAAAACACCTTTTTTATTCCTGTTTGCTACTAAGATATAAACCAGTTTTTTGTGGAAAAAACCTGCTGTGTACATGTGGCATAAAGTCTGTAATAAATGGCAGATCACAGGGTGCTTGCATGTGCACACATATATCAATGTTTAGGTAAATGAACAATTTCCTTAATAAGATGCCAAGTTTAATGAAAAGTGTCTGTAATGGAGACGAGAGTATAAAAATCCTGGTTTTGTTTATGCCAGATAATTAAACTTTTCCAATATTTCACTGATCAGTCAAGTCATCCATATCTGTTCCCACTGTGGCTGGGTTAATTTGAACTCAGTTGTTGACAAAATATTGGGATCAGCTAAGTATGACAAATTGTAAAACAGAGAGCAATGGGTATTAGATAAAGATTTGGGGTGGTAAAAAAATAAAAATGCACTTAGCAGTTTCATTAAAAACTGATAGAGGTGTGAAGGATAGGTGAGGGAGAGTAAATATAAAAATAAGACTCAGTCAAGTGGCAGGTGAGCCACTGTCAGACCCAGAGGTTGCAGAGACTGTTGTTAATAATAACATTGTTGTGGTAAGACACAGATATGGTACAATTTGTTGTAAATACTCAAGGTGATGGGACTGGGGCAATTAATTCCAGTAGGTGAAAAACCCATGGAGAATCCTGAGAAGGACAGTATTTCTGAATTTGATCCTGGAAGGAATCAGAAGCTGCAGTCCTGTGATGTCTTTTCCACTCTGATTTTTTTCCCTTGGATAACAGGTGTGCTGCACACTTGATGATTCTGAGACTTGCTGCAGTGATTGCAGGAGGTTGGTTTATCATCAGTGCTCAGATTGGAGAAACTTTTAAGCCTTTCTCTAAGCTTAACAGAGAACATTTAAAAATGCACTAGAGATTGATATACTGTTACATTACAAAGGGGACCTACAAATGTTTATCTTCATTTGTTTGTAGGAGCCTTTGCAATTAATTCTTAGTAGTTACCCATATAATTAGTTCAAGTATTTAAAGATACATTATCAAGAAAGATTTTCCTGTTCCAAATTGTCAGAGAACCAGGTTTGTATTTGTAAGGTGAGGGTTTTTTTTTTGCTTTTTCAATTTTATTTATTGGTTTGGTTGGTTGGGTTTAGTTTGGTTTTGTTTTTTAACTATCATCACTTACTTTTTTTCAGTCTCTTACTGATTTCTGTTTTACCTTTCCCCACTGTTCTCCAGTTGACTCATTGCTCAAACTGGATAATATTGAGACCCAGGTGGAGTTGCAAGGTGTTGATCCAGGTACAGGGACCAAGAATAAACATGTAAAGGACAAAAATCAGCAAAACTATCAAGGTGGAGCATTTATATCGTACATAATTAAAAAAAAAAAGGAAATTAAAAAACTTTAGTTTCTTCTCAGTTGTGCAAAATTGTAAATTGCTTCAGGTAATCATCTCCTTTGCTGTTATTTGTGGGTTTTAAAACTGGTTATCTTAGCTGCTATGGATTAATTGCTCCAAGAATCCAAGTTGGTCTTTCAGGGTTGTGCTTTCAGAAGGGCTGCAGGGATTTATGAGTCTGGCTTCCTGTAAAAATAATGAGTTGTATGCCTGACTCTGATCTCTGTTGCTAATGTCCTCACTTCTGAACTCCTCTCTGAATTAAACGTTTGTTACTGCTTCTGCATCTAGTTCTGAACTATTGGAATGAAGCAACTGAATGATAGAATTTTGCTTATCTGAATTATTTGAAGGCATTCAAGTAGGCTGAAACCTAATGGAATAGTTTAATGAAAATGTAAATAGGCTTGGTGCTGTGTCTTCCATGTTTCTGCATCATCCATTAGTCTTTTTTGGGAGGGCTTGAATAACCTGAATAACACTGGAGAATGCAGAGGATATGACCAATTATGTAATTCTTTGGTGTGCAGAGTCCTGCTCAATGTGCACACCCTTTGGGGGTGTGGACATGTGCACAAAGCTCATTAGTTCTCCTTTAATTAAAGGGCACTGTGTCGTTAAAAACTATAGCCAGTGCTTTGATCTGAAATATTTCTTCATTAATATCTGTTTTTATTTTCTCTGTTTGTTATCTGGAATGATGCATGGAATCAGGATTTCAGAGTTTGAGAGTTCACCCGGTGCTTGGGTTTTTTGCCATCTGTGTTACTGCAGCAGAAGTTAATGAATGAGGTGTTGCATTCCCTTATTGTGTCCTCTGGAATTCATACCTGGGCACTTTCTTGGAAGCATCTCCTTCCTTTGGAATGCCACACAAAATGAGTGGAGTGCAGCAAACATCCTCTGGCCTTGATCTCTGGTTTGAGTTGAAAGGGACCTTAAAACTCATCCCGTTCCACCCCTGCCATGGGCAGGGACCCCTTCCACTATCCCAGGTTGCTCCAAGCCCAACCTGGCCTCAAACATTCCAGGGAAGAGGCAGCCACAGCTTCTCTGGGCAGTGTTGATATCCCAGAATCACAGCTTCATTTTATTCCAGCTTTTAGGTAATATTTATTTTTATTCTCTTGTTCTTGGTCTTGGTATTTCGTACAGAGCTGTTCCATCTGAGTTTTTGTACTGATTTACAGCTTGAACCAGGGCATTCAAATTCTCCATGGAAACCAATCTGAAAGTATTACAACCTGTCTGAAAGATCAATGAATTGGCTCCCAAAAGGGAAGTTCTAATTCATAGTGATCTTTTGCAGAACTAATAGAAGGGGAAAATTTAATTTACTGGTAACTAGAAAATAGTCATTTTGCTAGCTACTTACACATACAGCCCTCAACATACACAGAACTATAAACATGGATTATATGTAGGAATATATGTCTTATTGGGCTGAATCTGAGGTGATTGCATTACTTAGAGATGGCAAAGTCACCTGAGGAATGTGGTGTTCATATCAACTGTGTGCCAGTAAAACCTTTAACACCAAACACTTTAGTGGGGTTTGTTTAGAACACCTTTTAAAAAGAAGTTATTATAGCCTCCTTTTCAAATCTGACTATTTTGTTGATAATCTTTTTAAAATTCCACTGACTTTATGCTCCAATTGGTTTTGTATAGATTTTTAAAGTGGGGAGAAGAAGAATATTTAATTAGAAGCTTTAGGAGGAACCATGTGAAGTCAGAGTCTCCTTTGCCTCATGTTTGAGGTTATCTTTGTGGCTGGAAAGGTCTGGGCTTGATCAGTGTCTGATTCAGGAGAGCATATGGCAAAAGGAATTTTCAGTCATTTGGGAAGAAGAAGTGGGAGTATTTTGAATGTTGTTTATTTGAAAGGTAATAAAGGGTTTGAAATACTTGATGTGCAAATTGAATTAATGGCAAATCACAGAAAGAGGTCAAAAGTCCCAAACTAATAATGTATAACTTGTAATTACCTACATTTTGATTCTGCTATTATAGAATTAAATTAATTCATTCTAGTGCTGTTAAGAACAGAATGTCAGATAAAGAAATATTAATATTCACACACAGGCCTCCTGTTTTTCAGAAATGCAAAATCATCATAACATTAGCAATGGAAATATCCAGAGTTCATTAAAAGAGGTGGATGAAGAGTTTTATTCCATGGGACACAAGGACATTGTCTCAGCCCCTGCACATTCAGGCTCCAAGTGCCTGCTTGCTCGCCGAGGGAGTGGAGCAAGAACAGATGCGCTTGATGGCTGTGAAGCCACAGAGGATATAGAAGAATTGAAACATAGAGTTAAGATTATGCAGTCTGAGCTTGAAAAGTACAAAAAGTTCCTGCTGCAGCTGCAGAGCTCTGACCAGCTCTTGTTCAGTGGTGTTTTCAATGGAGTTGTGAGTGAAACAGCCCTGCCTGTGGGAGGGTTTGTCACACAAGTGCAAGATACAGCTATGGAAGGAATCCAGACATCCTCTGGTGTCTGTCAGCTGGATTATGAGATCCACACCAAAAATAGGGATTCTGAGTCTTTGGAAGCACCTGATACATGGGCAGCACAGAACCTTGAGGAACTACTGTTGGCCAGTGAGGCAGAACTTGACAAAGAGCAAGTTCTGAATATGCATCTTGATGAAGTGTATCCTCTTCAGAATAGTCTGAGAGCAACATCACCATCCAAGTGAGTAAAACTGCTGCTGTTTGAGGTTCCCTTTTGTACACAGCAATACCAGATAGCATAGGAAGGTGATATGAAGATAATTTTATTCACAAGTGTTGTTACAGTAAAGGCTAAATTTTGCTAACATTAACATAAAGGAACTGAAACGTTTTGTTAAAAGACCCCCTTAGTATAAAACTGATAAATTCATGTGAAGGATGTGAGAGGAGATAAATATAAAAAATAATGAATGAAATTTTATAGCATAAGCTTATAAGCTGGAAAATCATTTATGGGAGGCTGAAAAGTATCAGTCTTGGATTTTGTATGAGATTTGGGGGAGCATTTTGGCTACATATGTACAAATAGCAAACATACGATGGGGGATCAAAAGAGTGAGCCTTTTTTTAACATCCACTCGCCTTTTCTCCTTTTTAAATATTGATACTGTCCTGGGGGGCCTGTGGAATATCAGAAATTGTAACAAAGAAAGGCATTCAGCCTTGTGCCTTTTTTCCAAATTGAGTAGAAATATTTGGAGACACTGAGCAACTGCCAGCATGGACTATTGTATATCTCTGAGTCTTACTGTTGTAAAATACAGTGGTGTTACAGACTCCATATAAATTTACATGCCTTGAAAATATACCTCATCCATTTTACAAAGGAAGATCTAACTGTAAATTAAGGAATGAGGCCCTGTGGAGCACCGTGAGGTTTTTATGGCCACTGTCTTGGACAACATCATGAGTCACAAGTGACAGACACCAAAATGAGTTACACATCTCTTCCTATACAAATGACAGTAAAAATGCTATAACAACCCACACCACCATAGATTTTGTTTGATTCCCTGCATCTTTTAACATCCTCTCTCCTTTTCTTCCCACTAATGGATGATTCTGGAGAAAGAACTCTACCTGTGGTACAGACAGTGGCAGTACAAAGGGGATGTCTGTATTTGCAAGTATAAATTCAATAAATAAATTCAATTGATCTGAGTTGAAATTTATATCCTGGCTTGTGGAGTACCGGAGTTTGGGCACCACAGTGGTTGTCATTGTCTCTTGCAGTACACATGCAGAGATGTGCAGAATTTTCAGACTGGGTGAAACCATCAGTTCAGAAAGTCCAATATTGTTTTAGCAGGAAATACATAAAGTTTCAGAGAAGGGACAGCTGTCTGCTTCCATGGGGAGTTAAGAAAACCACAAAACACCAAACTAAAAATAATCCCCAACCAGTCAGGAAAAATACATGTATTCTTGAAAATTCTTTACATGTATTCACTCTTATTTAGTTTAATTTGGCACCTCTGCTGCCATCCATGTTCTTTCCAAGCAGGCCATCAAGTCATCCCGTTAGTTTTGGCCCATTTTATAAATGATGCAGCTAAGTGAAGGAGAATAATCCCTATATACCAAACTACGCAGTCAGAGATAATACATCTCCCGTTGTGGCTGTTAAAAGCATTTTAAAAGCAAATTGAGCCACATAAAGTTATAGTTTAGGAATATAAGTCTAATTCCCTTTTAATTTGTATTTAAATGTCATTTATGGCCAGACAATTGCTCTACAGCTAATTTCATTTTCTCAGATACGATTCATTAGTTCATTCACAAGTTCGGGAACTGTCCTTCCAATGCCAACAAATCAAGGAGATCCGCTATGGCTGTGTCACCTACCATGAGCATCTCACCAGCCTGGTGAAGGCCTTTGAGGAGCTGCTCCAGGCCAGTGATGTTGATTACTATGTTGCTGAAGGCTTCCGTGAGCAACTGAACCAAAGTGTGCTGTTGTTTGAGAAACTGGAAATGAAATTCCTCTATGGTGAGCAGCAGTATTTTGTGCTTGTTGTCAGATAGATTAATGCCTTTGAAATGGGAAGGATTTTATGTACTTGGTGAAAGGGAAACCTTCCTTGCTGTTGGTTACTTTAAGATGGTTTATTGGGAGGAGTGTCATGGAAGGTAAAATTATTATGATTCAACAAGAATCGCAAAGAATCACAGAATTGGAAGGGACCTCTGGAGATCATCCAGTCCAAGCCCCTACCAAGGCAGGGTCACCTGGAGCAGGTGCCACAGGAACGTGTCCATGTGGGTTTGGAATGTCTCCCGAGAGGGAGATTCCACACCATCCCTAGGCACCTGTTCCACCCTCAACGTAAAGAAGTTTTTCCTCATGTTGAGGTGGAACTTCTTGTGTTTTAGTTTATGGCCATTACTCCTTGACTTTTGTAGCTGTTCTCTTTATTGATGCATGCTATTTGGGGTCATCTCAACACAAGCATATTTTAATTGTCCAAAATACAGTAGTTATATAAAAGTTTTGTTACAAGTGGCTTCAGGGTTTCCTGTTTCAGGGAACGGCCCAGCTGACTGTTGAAGACACCTGGGGACTTGAGTTAGTGCTGGGCCTGGCAGTGCTGGGGTAACAGTTGGACTCAATGATCTAAGATGTCTTTTCCAACTTAAATTACTCAATGATTTTCCTAATGGACCTGCATTGGGCTGCCTGCTAGTCTGGCTGGTGGAGAAATGTACACTGCCTTTTGTAAGAGAGGTAAAATACAACCATGTTTTGGAAAATGAGCATCACAATTGACATTTGTCACTTGAAGGAAGAGTATTACCTGCATATTGCTTTCTATAGTTTAAAGAAAGTTAGCAGGAAAGTGATAGAAAAGGGATGCTGTTGCAAGTAACAGCAAGAAAGACCTTTTCCTGGCATCACAAGTGTTGCTCTTGCTGACCCAAACAACCAGCAATCCTTCACAGATGTCAGCTGTAGGGGTGACATCTCCAGCAAAATACTTGAGGTGCCTGAGATAGGAACCTGACCCTCACATCCTCCTGGAATTGGCTCTGGGAGCTACCTTAGTTCAGCCCCATTTGGGGCCCAGTCATAGCTTGATCTGTGTTCTGCCTTTCATTACAGATCGTGGCAGGATGTTGCAGTTTTGATTGCTCATATAAAGCAGCTGTATATGAGAAAAAGGTATTACAGCCTCGTGTCATAGCAGGGTAGTAAAAGACTGAGTGTGTTCAACAATTTCGGTGGCTAGAGAGATTCCTTGAATTGCAAATGGGAAGACTGTAGTGAATAAACATTAAATGCCTTTAAACCAACAGATGGTATCCTGTATACTATGAAAAGTCACTGACAACTGAGACAATTCAATATATCTAACACAATGGTATTGCATTGAATCACACATTAAAGTAAAATGATGTTTGTAGGGTTGTAAAGAATATCCAGTCTACTAAGAATTGACTGTAAAGAAGCATGAACAGCTGTCTCTCTACATTTCCATCCTGACCTTCAGTTCATTCCCCTGAAATTTCAGCTGTGCAACTCTTCCCTGCCACTTTTGCTTAATTGCACAAAAATTTTAAAATCTGGGGAGCGAAGGTGACACCACAAACCTCTTGTTTTCTTATTCAAATTAGTGTCTGAGTCCAGATCTCTTGCACTGAATTGTGCCTGTGCTCACACGCAATTCCACAGAGAATGTTGCAGACAAAATCCTGTGTGTGCTCCTTCATTAAGGATAACTGGTTAACCTGACTCCAAAACAAGCACAAAAAATCCAAGTGCAATGGAATTGTTTTTATATAAATGTTATTGGAGAAGTAACATCATGTGCCTGTAATCCTTTTGCCATATAGCGCAATTATTTCAAATTGGTATGCTAATTAAAACACCAAGGCTGTAAAATCTGGCACCTGTGGTCCCTGATAATTTTTTTTGTGAGTTCCAGAGCAAGCTATTGCTTTGTTGCTGGGCTATAAATAGTTTTGCCATGTACAGCATTTGACACTAATACAAAGTGTGTTCGTATCTGTTGATTTCTCTAATTTCTCATTAATTTAGCACTCTGTATTTAAATAGAGTAAGATGGAGGGGAAAAATTGTAATTCTCAGTACGTGTTTTTAATCAGCTGTTTCTGCTTTGCAGGAGAATCAATAGGTACAGAAGTCACTATACTTTATGAATTAGCTCAAAGGTAAGAGTACAACTGAATGTGTAGCAAAAATATGATTGTTTCATAAGTTGATAAGGATACTCCATGTTTTGTAGCATGTTTCGCTATTTGGCAGGGCTTTGCTTATTAATACCCATTTTGTTAATAAAATACTGTATTAGTTTGAAAACAAACCAGTGGGAGGCACCAAGTCAGAATAACAATTTAAGAGGGAAATTAAAAAAATTAAAAGCAGAAACCACTGATTTAAACTGACAGAGTCAGGATACAGCCTGACACCCTGTAGGTCAGGGTGGTGGTAGCAGTCCGATAAAAGGGTGGCTGCAGTCCTCCTGAAGTGCTGATGTGGTTCCGTTGAAGCAGTGATCCTGTAGAAAGGGGCTGCTCTTCCTCAGAAGGTCCAGTGGTGGCTGTGTAGCTCCTGTCCTCTGGGAATCCAGTGGAAAGGGTGTCTGTGGTGTTGGGAATCTCAGATTATATCCAGGATGGGATGCTTGGTTCCTCCCTCTGGGTGGAGCATCTCACAATGGGATGATGAGTGATGAGGCCAGGCGTTGATGGGCTCAGTAACAGAAGATGGTCCGGAGGGAGTTATCTGTGAGTCATGGGCAAAGCATTGATGGGCCATTAACAGCGGGGATGAGGCAAGGAAACACTGCCCCACCTGATTTCAACAGCTCATGAGGATGGGAATAGAATACACTGCAACCCAGGACAAATACCCATTGAAAACAGACTGAGGCTTTTTTCCCCACTTCTCACCAAGCAGGTGAGATACTGAAGGAGAAACATTGTGCTACCAGGATTGTTCCTTTCATGAACAAACAAAACATGTCCATAACCCACTGTGGTGCATGCTCAGACATTATCCTGGTGCAGCTGCCAGGGTGTACAGTCCCACCCCGTGTGTCCCCATGGCCTTTTGGGCTGGCTCAGGGTTACTGAAGTGCAGCACTGCTGAAGTTTATTCTCAGAGCACCCTGAAGCTGAAGGTGAAGATAGCAGGTGCTGTTGTGCTGCATATGTTGGTTTTATGCCAGTTTGGGATTCTTCTGTGCTACAGAAATCCTCAGTACCTTGAATCCCGTCCAAGACAGCTTGAGGTCCCCTGAACACAAAGGTGACTGCCTGGTGCTAGAAAATACAAAGTAGGCTGGAGGGCCACTGATTACTCCTGCTGACTTCAGTGAGCTCTGAATTTCAGTCTTGATGCAACCTCTGATGTGTAGTAGTTTCTCATGCCCTGTCACATAAATTTACCTGTAAATTGGTGTAAATTTGCCACCCTCTGTTCACACTTTCCAAAGTCATAAAATAACTTTTAAACCATTTTGTTTGGCACAAAAGGGATAATGAGAAGAATGCCACCATGTACCAGCGTCTTCAGGGTGAATCACCTGTGCCGTCTGTTGTTCATAGCTCGTCTGACTTTGATTTGTCAGAGAAGTCTCCTCTTGGCTCACCTGAGCACAGGCATGACCTGGAAGGCCAGCACAGCACACTGCCACTTCTGCCAAGCAAGTTTCCTCCAGGTAATATTTTTCCCACTGAAGAATTTGGATATTGGGATAAGCTGTAAATAACACACAAGGGAGCTAATTAAGAAATAATGAAGAATGTTTGTCTGCCTCAGCTTTCCAGTTCCTCACATAATCATTGCAATTTCAGTGATAAGGCACACAGAGATGGCAACCATCTGAACTACCCTGTTTGAGGCAATATAAAGTGTGTTAGTTTGTGTCCTTGTTGTTTTAGGCTACCAGCTTTTGCAGTGCTCCAGACACTCTTTAAATAGACAACTTATAAGGTGAAAATAGACAATTGTCAAGAGATTATTATGTGGAAAAGGAAAGATTTTCCAATTTTATAGAAGCCAGTGTTGTGTTTCCTTGAGAATTGTTAAGTGCTGCATAATTAATAAGTGGTGTCGTGTTTGACCTGGATAGTTCCACTAAAAACAAGTGATGCTTGCAGTACTTTATCGGGAGCAATGAAAATTTAATAGCTGAGCTGGCACATCCTGTTCAGGGAGAAATACTGCAGAGTAAACCAGGAGTGTGTGACATGGATAAACTGACACATCACACAGTGACAGGTAGAACAGATCGGCTCCTGAGGAAGGATGAAACTTGCAGCCAATGAAAGAAAAACGGTAGAATGGCAAAGCAAGAAGGAAAAGGTATAATATTGAAACTTGCTACAACAGGTTTATTTATTGTGGAGTGTGTTGTGTAAGTCAAAGTCAAATTTCTCTGGAGTTACTGTGGGAGCTTCCTATTGTTGTAAGGAAAAATGCTTGCTGGTGGTTTGTCGAGCCGGAATGTGGAGCTGCACTGCAGAACTTTGGATTCTTTCCTCAGTACAGGGAATGTTTAAGTAGATAAAATTGTTATCTATTCCACTTTTGTAGGAAGAAGAAATTTGAAGAGACTTAAAACTCAGGACCATTGTTTAAGTTAGAATGTAGAGTAGGAGTTGTCACTGAATGCATGGTTTGAGTACTGTACAGGAAGAGAGTGTTGTGGAGTCAGGTATTTAATAGCTGCCATTTTTAACAGCTCTGTGTCATCTTTTAGGATTAACACTCATTAGATTTGACAAGAGGACATAGTGTAAAAGAACACAATCATCTGGTCTAAATAAGAAGTGGTCTCTTGCTTTATTTAGAGTTATTAATGGAGCATCTGCAAGAAATTAGAATCCTGAGACAGCGTTTAGAATACTCAATAAAAACTAATGAGAGACTGAGGAAGCAGCTTGAGAGACAAGTTACAGACAAGGAACTAGATCAAGGTAAGAATTCATTTAATGAGAAACTGGATCCATCTTTCCTGCTGAGAGCCCGAGGGATCACATGCCACTGGAAAGGTTTTGTTTGCTTTTTTGAATAACCTCACCTCTTCCAGTTGGGAAATGATGTGCCTTTCTCTGAGTCCTGCTCCATCTTGAACTCTGTCAGAGACACAGCTTTCCCACACTGCTGTGGAGTGGCATAAAGGCAGAGTCCATTGCTGGAATTGTACCCAGTGCTGAGCACAAATCTTTCATGGGATACATGTGCAGCACAGAGCCTCAAATCTGCACTTGCACAGATTGCTCAGAGAACAGGACTGTCAGGTAGTTTTATGACATTTGATGATCCCGTGGTTGAATTTCTTACAGAGAATTGAAAGACCCTTCTAGTTCTGTTACCAGTAAACAGTCTGCTTTTTTTTCCATTTTTTTTTCTAGTGCCTTTGGGCTATCATTATTATTGGAATGTTCCTTTATTTTAGGATGTCACCCTCTTTGAATTGTCTGCCATGTCCAACCAGGGTCAGTTGCTGGGGGGGAAGCCCATTTTATCAATATGATTGCAGTGGGGCCCAGTATGAATGAAGAAGGAGGTGCTTTGCTCTAAATTATGCTGCTGCTGATCCAAAGTAGGAATTGTGTGGAATTAGCTTTCCTGCACCTGCTCTGTGTATCCTTAGGGTGGTCAGTACAGCACTGCTAACAGGACTGCTGGAGATGCCTTTTCTGGAATTCTGTGACTACTTTAAAGCCAGCTTGTGTTCACACACAGGGACAAAATATCTGTGAGACAGAGCTGAGGCCATGGTGTCCAGCCTGCCATTGATTTCTGGGATAAATGTGTCCCACACAAAATGCCATGGTGAGTTTTTAACGAGAAATACACAGCAACAACTGACGGAAAATTTAGCATAGAGTTGGTTTTTATTCCAAACTCTAATATAAAGTAGTGGATGAAAACCACTAAAAATAGTTATGCAGGTTTGGAGTCACTGCTCTCTGTTGCTGGTGTTCAGCATGTCTGAAAGCCAAGTTCTGAGGCAGATTTAAAACTTTTCAGAAGTAGGCAACTTTCACTAAAGATGCTTTTGGAGCACCTTTCGAAGCACCCCATCCCTGTATTTTCCTACACTTTGCTTCACTCTCCTTCCCACCTTTTCCCCCATAGGACAATTGATTAATATACAATATTACTCATTCTGGAAGCAAGTAATAAATACAGACATACTTTCCTTTTCCTCAATTTTACTGGTATTGACATTAGATTCATTATGTTTTACGTCATCCCCATGATCCATTTCTGTTGTTGTTTAAATGGAGGCAACCTGCACATGGCAGTTTGCTTTCAGGGATAATTTACAGTGATGGAAAGGTGGATAAAAAGCATCCATTTCATTCATGAAGTATTTACACTGCTGGAAAGGCATTCTGTGTTCATGAAATAACCACACTGAAACACTTCCAACTCCTTTACAGCTTCATAAAGATTCTGGCAAGGGCATCCATTAATGCAGTGAAAGTAAATTTTCTTTATAAACTGTCTTATGCTTTCCATCTGTCTTCTTGTTGCCTTAGCACGTCTACCAATGCGTGCAGGAGAAATTTGGAAAAGTAAAGGAAAAAAGCAACTGCTGTTAGAACAGCTCCTTTTTGTTACTGTGTTCTTTCAGTTCTTGTTTCTCTCTGTATCAAAGATCTCTTTCATGCTATCAGATATGCACATGCTCTCTTGCTAGTGATGCTCCTTTTTGCTGATAGATGACCTTTCTTTGACTTACAGTGTAAAAAGAAATTCCTAAGTGAAGCTGAGAGGATTCACAAGGGCACATTGGAATGGCCTTAAGCTGAAGGAGGGCAGGTTAAGATTGGATATCAGGAAGAAATTGTTCCCTATGAGGGTGGTAAGGCTCTGGCAAAGGGTGCCCAGAGAAGCTGTGGCTGCCCCTGGATCCCTGGAAGTGTCCAAGGACAGGTTGGATGGGGCTTGGAGCAACCTGGGATAGTGGAAAGTGTCCCTGCCCATGGCAGGAGATTGGAACTAATTGAACCTTTAAGGTCCCTTCCAACCCAAACCATTCTGTGACTTGAATTCAACATTTTTGCTTTTAACTGGATGTCCTTAGTTTGTTTTCCTTTAAAACACAAGGCCACATTGTAACATACTTAATTGTTGATGGCAGCCTGCTAAATTCATGATACTGAATTGTTTGTTCAACAAAAGTTATTGCATAGATTTATT
The DNA here is from genome assembly GCF_000691975.1 of Corvus brachyrhynchos. Lineage (NCBI taxonomy): Eukaryota > Metazoa > Chordata > Aves > Passeriformes > Corvidae > Corvus > Corvus brachyrhynchos. The sequence goes on from NW_008246054.1 coordinate 6,577,654, forward strand.
CTTGTCTGATAAATATTGTATGGATGTATATACACACATCTGCCTACTGTTTGTGCCTTGTTATTTTTAATATTTAGATTCTTTAAGTATTTAAATGCCTCTGGGCTTCCAGTATCCTATGAATGACTCAATGCTGGTAATGACTACATCACTCCTGTAGAGCTGAGGCTTGCAGTGCAAGTAGAACTAAAATAATTGCTTCAATCATTTCAAATGTTAGGCTTCAAAATAAAATCAAAGGTTTAATTTTGAGTGTCCTAGGTTTCAAATGTTATTAACAGCAGTTAACATTAAAAGGGGGTTTGTTTGCTCTTTTTAACCCACAAGTAGCTGTTGTTTCTACTCAGACTTCTCTTGAGCTTTTGAGTGCTTTTATTTTGCTTTGCCTGGGAGTGAATATTTCCTTCCTCATTGCTGTGATTTTCAATAGTGCCTTTCTTTCAGTCAGTGTTTCCTTTGAAACCTTCAAGGTATGTTTCCTTAGCATGCACTTTTTCAGAACAAAACAGAATGAAAACTCAAGTGTATTGCAGCTGTGGGCCTTGATGCTCCACTTCCCTCTGGTTCGATAGACCTTTGCCTCTATGGAGAGAGTAATTGATGTCAGCAGGGCTCTGCACAGAAGTAGTAGTCTCAATAGTGGGTCAAATTGTGGGATTGTGGCCCTATTACCACTGGCTCTGCATTATCCCTTATTATGTATGATAACTAATAGTTATATTCTAAAGCCTTTCAGTAGAACTGCGATAGCATAACTTTTCAAATAGGATAAAGTTGGGTGATGGGCAATAAATTAAATTAGAATCAAGATGAGACCATCAAGCCTTGCCACTTCAACTTGGATTGCTTTGTTACAGTCTGAAAGGAGAGAGCCTTTTGAGTTCACATAGCTGCCTCAACTCTTTAACATATAGATAGTAAAATGCCATTAGTGCCAGGCTTCAAGAGCCTTTGAGTCTTTCAGCAGTGACAAGAGGTTTGTATCATGGCACAGTACATCCCAGTTAGGTAGTGTTAGTAAAAGCTTCAATTGGGATTACAATAAAATGAGATTACTCAGAGGAAGTGCAGCACATCAAATTGAATTGAACTGCCAGAGCTGAAAGGCATCCTCCTCATACATTCAGCTAATTTTTTTTGCCAGCTGGTTATTTCTCTATTAACCAAATAGTTGACACTCATGTACTTATCTCAGGCTTTAAGTGTGGGAGATACTGGGATAACCAATCAGCTGAAAAATACTTTTAATTCTGGTTGGTCCTGAAGTGTTTTACTGACTATGAGAAGGTTACAAAGGGCAATAACAATTACTTGACTTGCATTTCAGAGGCAGCACCTTGAGCGTGGGATGTGGCACTTTCCAGGCTGTGCTGCACCAGTGCACATCACTGGGGGATGACTAGCACGAATACAGTGCATTGAGGATTGCCTGGGCTGGCATTTAGCTTGCTGGATACAGGATTTAATACTTAGATTCACTTGACTAGTGCAGTAAGATCCTCAGAGCAGGATTCATCACCCTTATGTTTGTCAGAGTCAGACATTTAATTCGTGCCAGTTACCCAGAGCTTCTCGTGGAGGTACTGGAGGGAAATTCAGCTCTTAGAGGACAGAGGATCTCATCCTCAGAGATGTGAGGACAGGAGACATGGGGTGAGTTGAGCTTTGGAGGAGCCTGTTCCTCCCCATGGCTGCTGATGGTTGATCAAGACTGGCTCAGTTACCTCAATTTTAGAAATGCAGATTTAAGAGGGATAAATTTTCATCCCTGTGATCATAAATGGGTTCGGAGTTTGTAATCTGAGGCCAAGACAGTGACTCTAGCCTTATGCTCTTGCCTGTGTGGTAACAGATCTATCACCAGACTATTTACAAGCCTCCCTGCATTAACCCCTGTGGATTAGCTGGTAGAATCTCATTGTTTTCTCACTAAATACAATGGAGTATGAGCAGTGCAAGACTAAAATACATGGTAAACCCTCTGTAGTGGTTTGGTTCAAAATACTCGTTACTGTTTACCTTCTGTGAGATAAGAACTAGGAGGAATGCAAAGCAGTCACCAAACTTGAAAGAATATAAAGAAGTTTATTAACAGACCTAAAAAAAGAAAAAAAAAAAAAATCATACCACACCTTCAGAGCTCTCCTCCTCCCCCCACCTTTCTCCCTTCTCCCACTGACAATGTAAAAAGACAACCCTTGAGATGTTCAGTCTGTTTACCACTTCCATAATAACCTTGTTCAGTCCATTTAGGAAGAGGAGTCTCTCTTGCCCATGCTATGGAGAAATTATCACGAGCCAGCTGCCCAGGTTGGTTCTCTGCTCGCATGTGAGTCCTTTCCCCCGACTTGCAGCTTTTCCCACAACTGCTTTCAAGGGTCCACTCTTGAATTACTGGGGTACAATTTTAAGGTTGAGCCGTTCAGAAACAAAAGTTCTCTTCACCCATCTCTGGGAGCGTTTCATCTCTAAGAACAGAGGCCCTTCTCCTTCCCTGGGAGCAAAGGGTCCTCCTCATCTTCATCTCTAGGACTATCTCTGGGAGCATCTCTAGGAACTGAGGTCTTCTCCTTTTCCATTTGGAGCAAAAGTCCTCATCGCTTCCATCTCTCCCTGTTCAAACTTCTCATGAAATTACAGCTGTGTCAGCATCTGCCTATCTCAGCACAGGTGCTTTTGCTCACAAGCATGAGTTGAAAACTCCACCCCCCATATCTTCATGAAATTACAATGGGTACTCTGATACATCATAGCCTTACAACAGAATTTCAGCTTTAAGCATCTCCTCTTTCTCTTCCCTCAGGTTTTCAGCTCTCCATAGCACTAAAAGGGTTAATCTCACCCAGGCCTTGCAGCTGGAATGTCGCTTATCGCTGTTGCTCACATGATCTTTGGCCAGACAGCAGGGCAGCTTCAGCTGAATCTTGGCCACACTGGAGAGGGGGAGCGCTGTCCCAGTGCCGGAAACGAGAGAGGGCTGTGGGGAGGGTTTGTCTATTCTTAAGTGTGGATCACAGAGGCAGTCACAATTTAAGTGGCTTAGAGAATTGTCCATGTTCAAACTGGCCGCTGATAGGTTCTGTCAGGTCCCAGAGGAAGCTGTAAGCACCCCTTTGCGAGAACATCACTTCCGGGACTATGCTTGCTAACCCATGACACCCTCCTACAATTTTCTTCTCAAATCATAGCAATGTCACAAAATACTCCTGCGTTTTGTCCTGTTGGGATTTTAGCTGATAGGTAAAGACTGCCAGGGATAATTCTGCAATTTTAGTAATTGCCCAGCAATGAGAGGCACTTGTGCTGCACAGGGCTTTGGATTACTTGGCATTAACCTGAGCTGTCTTTTAGCCTGTACTGATAACCTTCAAAATATATAGGGGAGAAATAGCTTTTATAACATGTTTTTCTGCAATTTTTAAAATTGTTCTTGTCTGGAAAGTTTAATCTTTAATGACCTAGAGATGACTCATAAATCATCTTTCATGTGTATATTTATAGGTTCTGCAAACATTTTTATCCATGGCTCAGAGCAGCATAATTCCCTGACTTCTGAAATACATTTCCTGAGGAAGCAAAATCAAGTTCTGAATGCAATGCTAGCAAAAGGATCTAGAGGTAAAAACGTAAACTGTTCTTTACAGGAGTAGCCTGCAACTCATCCCAGATTGGAAAACAATAAAATATTCACAGTCCACTCGTTAAATTGACTTAGCCATTCTTCTCACCCCTGAAATTCCATGCTGAACCATGAGCATTCAAGCTGGGATTTGCAATAATGGAGTAGCAGCTGGTTTTTTCAGGTAGTGTCTGAAAAAGCTGATTTAGTTAAAAATCATAGCCTTAGTGGGTTGTGGGCATTGCAGATAGCTTGTGTTTTTTCTTGTTTCAGATAAGCAAAAGGAAAATGAAAAGTTAAGAGAATCTCTTTCTAAGAAGAATGCAATCATTGAGCATCTTCATGAGGACCATGAATGCATCAAGAAAGAAAACGAAAAGTTGCAAAAACAAATTTGCCAAAAGGAAGATGAAATCAGATACCTGACATGTCAAATTTACAGCAGTCGCAATGAACTAAACAGGTACTGTCCACATTTAAACAGTCATTTAGAGAAGAAGTTGTCAGTGTGACAGGCACATGTGTAGCCATAGCCATTAACATTAATGAGGGGCATGGATATATTCAAAAGGCAAGGGAAGAATTAT
>NW_008246054.1:6581900-6582904 GCF_000691975.1 Corvus brachyrhynchos
TGTAACTCAGCTGTTTATTGGGACTTAACAGGTTGCAAACAGAAATTAATGTAAAGCAGCATCAGATCTCTGAGAATGAGAAGTTGCTGCAGTCACTGCGAACTGAGATCAAGGTTTATGAGAAGCTGGAAGAAGCAAGAAGGAAGGGGACAGGTATAAATGCACAATTGTCTCTGTACCCTTTGCACCTCTTCCCTCTGAATGTGCTCTTGTCAAAGGCCAGTAGGGCTGAGTCACTGCAAAGAGAACTGACAACCTGCTGCTCAGATGCTTTTTTACCTGTGGTAACTGCAAGCCTGAGATGTGTCAGATGTTGACTAGACACCCCCAAGTTTCCTCTATCTTCTTAGCTAATCTAAAAACCAGAATTGAAGACTTAGTGGCTCAGGCTGGATGAGTTTCCTGGGGATCTTAGATATTTACTTGTCATATAAAATCCTGCTGCTGCATCCTCACAGCAAGTAAGTAAGCTTCCTGCTTACTCAGGTAGCTTGTGCTTTCTCTTGGCTGGAGGTGAGGGGAGAGGCTTCTCCCTGGGGCTGGCAGAAGTGCTGGCACTGTTTCCTGAACGAGGTGTTTAATAATTTCCTGTCCGCTTTGCTGTCAGTAAATGTGAGAGGAGGACTGGAGCTCACCTGAGTTCTTCCTACCCCTTGGAAGGAAGCTGCACCACCTCGCAGCTGTTGGTATGCTGAGGTGAAGGAGTGGAATGCTGTTCATTGCTGAAAAGCCCTTACCACATTCAGCAAATTTCCCACTGGAAGTTCTTAGAAAGTTCATTTTTTTTCTCCCTGCTGCTCCAAGTGTTGTGCCCTGGTGCCAGTGGTTTTCCTGCCTGGCTGCAGCAGAAGAGCCCTGTTGGCATGAGGCTTTAAGGCAGAGTTGGCTCAGGGGTGGAAGGGATTCTCCTTGCAGAACTCCTGATGTCATCAGAGAGTAGCAGCACCCTGAGCTGAGCCCCTTCCCACTGTCTGGAGAAAACCCTGAACAGCTGGATTTCAGCA
>NW_008246054.1:6582962-6595280 GCF_000691975.1 Corvus brachyrhynchos
AAAGAATGCATGGAGTTGTTTGTGTACTGATCTCTTTCTGTGTGAACGCAAACACAGCCCTTGCTTTTCTCAGGTTCAGATTTGTTCCTCTGGTTGCCAGGTGATCACTGTTTTCTTTTTCCCTCGGTGTATAAAATTAAACTCCCAGTTCTACTCCATCCCTCCTCCACACTCTGATGTTCCCCATTCCTTTTCCTTTCCCCAGACTGTGAATTACTGCACTTCACATTTTGTAAATCCTCTTCGTTCTCCTTTTATCTCATTTTTTGTCTTTTGGCATGAGACATAGTAGCTTTCATGGACAAAGCAGAAAACAATTTTCGGCTCTTTAAATCTTTCAAGGGTAGAAGCAATTAAGACATGCTTTTTTGTCAAACCATTATCTTAATGCTGTTTGTAGTTAATTCTTAATATTGAGGATAACACTGGCTATAACTTACTTGCTGAGCATTCTAGTAGGTAATATTATTTTAATTGTTAAAGATGTTTGAATGTTTCTTTTGAAATTGTCTCAGATCCCAGATGTGATGCCTCAGAAGAATTCCGGAAAGATCAGAATAATCCACTTGATTTACATGAACTGTTGACTGAAATCCAGAGCCTGCGAGTGCAGCTGGAGAGGAGCATAGACACCAACAAATCTTTGCATGAAAAATTAGAAGAACAGCTTTCCAAAGGGAAGAGAGAGGAAGTGGGACCAGTGTCAGCTGTTAATAACAACTGTCTGTTCAAGCCAGGCTCTCAGCACTGTGCAGGAGTGGATGGTACTGTGCTCTGTGTGCTTTTGGGGTACTGGAGAACCTGTGCCTCGTTCTTTAAAGATGCTCTTACAGCATTAAACGACATCAGCTGGCCTCACATCCCTCTGCTGTTAGAGCTGGTGTGTGAAGTGCACACTGCACTGTCCTAGAGCCTCCAGCTGGTGCTTTCTTTGCATCCAAACAAAGCATTTGCAGAGTCTCTGGGATGGGAGGATGCCTGCAATAAATTGTCATAAATTTTGCTTACCTGGGAGGTTCTTTTTTCACTGCTGAGCTCTATAGTGTTTGCTAAGGGTGAGTGTGTATTACTCAAGAATGATCAATAAGTGCACTGAATGGGCTTGGGATAAATCAGTTCTCCCCTCTTTGCCCTTGAGGAATATTTTACCTTTATTTCAATCACTGTTAAGTGATGCTGTTTTAGCAAATGAAGGAAAGTGTAATGTTTACACCCAGGGTTAGGTTATTGTTCCAATATTTATGTACATGGGATACAGAGGGCACAAGAATCTTCCTCCTTAAAGTGCTCTGCACAGTAACAGCTTTCCATACATCCAGATAAAATCATATGGACCAGAAAGACTCCTTGGAATGTCAGCAGCTGAATTTTTTAGATGTGCTTTTCTCATAGGTGCTTAGGGAATTTGGAAGTTCTGAAGGGGAGGAATGTAAAGATTATCTTTAGTCTGGTGCAGCTGTGAAAATGTCCTACTTCTTGTGGAGTTAATGGGAAGCTTACATTTGTTAATTAAAATATGTTCATCAGGATGTATTTTAGATTTTTTAACTATGGCTTGATTTTGGGAGATACCTAGATTTTGGATAGGTGCTCAAGTATAAAAGTAGATAAATACTGGAAGATCCATGGCATGGTAAAATTAGCTGGTTTTCCCTGCTTCCAGAGTCCAAGTGTAGCATCAGCAATAAGAGGAACAGAAGAGCTGGGAGGGTTTGTTTTTAAAAGGCATGAAAACCTCTAATAATACAGCTTTCCTTCTCCCTTTTTATATGCAGAAAATCTCTGTAACTGCCCTGGTGCCAGGAGAAATATTTGTGAGCTGCAGAAGCAGCAGAACGGATGCTGCATTACAGTGGGGAAACCAGGTACACCCAGACTGGCTGTTTAAGAGAAGAAGAGTGTAAATCAATTTTTTGTTTTGATTTGTTTGTTTGTTTGAGGATAAAAAGATGACCCAATTTTTCTGTCCCAGGTACTCAGCCAGCCCCTAAGGATGATGTGGACAGTGCCTCCCTGTGCAGCAGCACCTCAGGCTCCAGCAGGACATGCACCCCACGCCTGGTGCCCGGCCATCGGATGTGGGCGGACAGGAACGGGCGGCACGTCCTGGGCCTCATTGAGGACTACGATGCCCTGAGGAAACAGATCTCAGAGGGGCAGCAGGTGCTGGCAGACATGGAGATTGCTCTCAGGGAGGTCACTGGGACCAAGCTGCAGGAGCCTGGAGTAAAGGTGAGTGCTGAAATCCTGTAAAGGAGGGTGGATTTTACCCAGGGGCACAAAATGTTGCAAAGGGAAGAATTGACTGAGTAACTCAGGACACCTCAAGCTTGGCACAGTCATCATCTAGATGGACTCAGTGTGATTCTGAGTTAGTTCTTTCTAGTCCTTTAAGCAATCTCACTTTCAGTTTTGGCTTGAAATTAGGTAAAACTGCTTGATTTTGCTATGGAAATCAGTGTTGTGCTGGAAATGATAAAGAACCAAACAAAAGCAGCAGCAGAAAACCCCAGGTAAAAATCTAAAATGCTTCAGAGAGGGTTTAAATGAGGGGTTTGTAAAAGTAACCTAAGGATAAAAATAATTAAGATTTTCATATAATGAAGGCTTGAGATAAACCCAGGAAATGTAAGACAATTAAATGTGATACAGAGCTGATTAAGTTCTCCACTTAGTTGAATTCAGCCTTTTAGTAACACCAGGTTATAACTGTACATTAAAGACTGATATATGCTGATGAGGCTTGTTTCATATTACATTCATATTTCAAGGAAGATTTTTTATATTTTTTCACTTCCTGGTTATCAGTTGAACATTTTAGCAATATCATAAGCCAGTCCAGAAACTCGAATATCTCATTAATGATCAAGTACTGTCTTCTAGGACTCAGTGTATCATCCTTTCTTCATTCTCTGACAGTGTTAGCAACTCATGGTCCTCTTGTTGCAGTCTTAAGGATGCTTAAACCAATAAAATGTTTATTTTGTCTTGAGTAACATCAGTCCTTTTTGTCTAGAATAAGGAGACCTAGTTAGTGTTTACTTCTGCTAATTTTCTCTTATGTAGTATTAATTTTTGGACACAGTTAATGATGGCATATTTGGGGTGGTTTGAAAAGAAAAATTTGCCCACAAGCTTCAATTAGAAGGAAGGAACAATCTGTGCACGTCTGTGGCATTTAATAAGGAACTAAGAAACTTAAACCCCGACAGGAAGGGCTTGGATCAGGCATGGAAAACAGCAGCTAGTGGTAAAAATAATGAACCACTGGCATGGAGGGTGCTCAGAGATACTGGCTGGAGGCAATTTTAAGGATAGATTATGCCAATGTTTAAAAAATTCCATGTAATGCTTTCCTGCCTTGGAGAGGGAAAGGAAACTAAGTGTCTAATGAAAGTCCTTTTCACACCTATGATTTTAAGATAATATAAATGTTGTAAAAAACCCTGCTTGCTGCTCTTCAGAAAACAGAAGGTCTTAACTGAGGGATAAATTCATGCCACTTATTTTTGCAGTTATAATTAGTGAAGCTATTGAAGGTACAAGAAGTCTGCAACAATTCTGCAATTCTTTTTGTGGTATCACATGTGTGCTCACACAGTCAAATTGTGCCTGAATGACACTTAAGACTCTCTGAAGTATCATACATTTCCCAATGACCTAGTTAACATACTGATAATGACTGAAAAAGTAATGTCTCTAAGTTTTTAACTTGTTTTCCTGGTGTACAGATAAAAGCAGTAAGTTTCACAATTTGCACTTTCCTATCAAGCTTTACATCACTGAAGTTTCAGACTACTTAGCAAATGGGATGTTTTATGTGACAGGAGGATTCTGGTTAGATAACAATGCTAAATAAATATTCAGATTGTATCCTGCATGGGGCAGGAACTGCAAATGCTTTTCTTTCATTACCCTTCCCCCTTCTGTAGCACCATTGCTTTGGTAATTCATTTGCTCCCCTCACATTCTTTCCCTCCTTTATTTCACATTTATGCAATTCTTTCAATCTGGTTTTCTTATCTGTCAGCAGAGGAAAACATTTTATGTGTATCTTGATAGTTATTTTATTATTAAATGGAACAGTTTAAAGGGTTTGCTAAGGAAGAAACACCAATACTGCTTAAATTGATGTCTGTAATCATTGGCTTTCAAATAACATGACACGAAATACAAATGAAGAAAGAAGAGAGTTGCCAGCTGTTACCATGTGGCATAGCAAATCTAGTAAATATAATCTATTGTTAATCATGGTTATTGATTAGGATGAATCCCCTCCCTCCCTGAAATTCCCAGATAATACATAATTCAGCAGCCTTTGTTAACTAACAAATTAGTTTTTGGCACACAGTGGCTGTGTACATTATCTTAAATATGAAATCACAGCAGCTGGATTAAACCCATTAATTAATATTACATTTTCATAATGTTTTAAATATAAAATGTCTCTAATCCTGTGATACAGGTACCAGAACAGGCATCCCTGCATGGCTTTTCCACAAACACTCACACAGTACAGCAGATTTTAGAAGAGGCTGCACATTCACTGAAGCTTCTCTGGAGAGTTTCACTTCCCCTGAAAGCTGCTCATGGTACTGCTCAGGGCACTCAGGTACTGCTGGGCTTCATCTGGGCTTTGTTGGTTTGTTTGGGGGTTTGGGATGGTTTTTTGGACTCTGGGAACGTCTCAAAGAAGATGCGCCAATTACAGACGGGTCATTTGGGAAAGTCTTTGGAAAATCATGACCCCAGTCTCTGGGTCCCTGTTAATTGAACCAAATTCAATTGGATTATGTGTGTATTGGTAAGAAGGGAAACATCATCATTGATGATGATTACATCAACGTTGATGTAATCTCAGCTTTTACTTTTACGTCATTGATGCAAAAGCTGTGAAAGAAGAAGCTTTTGTAAGGGTGACAAAACCCCAAGACAAGTTTTATAACACTTTAACTAACAAGGATTGCACTATGTAAATGAATAAAAGTAAACTAAATGAGGAATGAAATACCTCTGCCATCAGAATACCACCACTCAGCAATGAAACTGTTCCAAACCTTGGCTTTAAAATAAATCTAAAGTGATTTCACTGAGGTTTTTGTATGTGTTTATTAAGGGAAGCAGGATATTCCTGAAAAAACCCCTCAAACTTTGGGAAAACAAACATTTTATATATAATTTCATAACATTTTTGGTGATATTTTTTAGTATCCTTAAATATATAAAATCACAAAAGCAGTGGGAGTGAAGTTTGCTGTCTGACACATTCACTGATGTTTCAGCTCCAGATTTGGGATGTCTTGGCAAGAGTGTATACTTCCATTTTTATCCTCAAGTGTGTAATCCATACAGACAGCTCTGTGTTGGCCTGGATTGCAGTGACTGAACATATTTCACCCACACAGGGCTTTCAGGATGTGGAGGATTCATCTCCTGCTTTCCTGTCACACTGATCTGAACCTTGATTTGGATCAGTCACTTCTGAAAGTCTGATCTTAATGTGTGTGGGGATCTGAATTCCCAGGATGCTTCTAATTTGAGACTAATAGAATCTTTTCTAGTGTTTCTTATTCAACCTCCCTGGATCTTAAGGATATTAGATTGCTCCTGATGTCTTAAATGCAGAATATGAAAGAATCTCTCTATTGAAGTTTGGGGTCTAAAATATGCTGAGTATTCAGTGCCTTCTCTGCAGCCCCACAGGAGTTGTGAGTAATCAGTTTTTCTGCAGAGATAAATAGTGGGGGCAAATTCCAGAAGTTTTATTACTTAACAAGTGGCCCAACAAGGAAAAAATGTCCAAGCTTAAATCTGTACAAGTGACACTGGCTGATGTACCAGGGCTTCTCGCAGTACTGCTGTAGAATCCCTGGGGTAGATTCACTGACCAGAACTTTGTTTGGATTGGTGGTGAAAACTGAACCTTAATAATGATACTGTCAAATAATTTTGCAATTAAACTGTCCCAGGGCCTTTTAGCCCTTTGGTAAAGGCAGCATCAGCCATTAATAGAACACAAAGAGAAAGCTGGAATTCTGAACCTGGCAGACAGGACACTGATCCTGTGGCACTGGCCTTCCTTATCTTTTCTAGTTGAGAAGCAAAACCAGGCACCAGTCTAATAGACTTTCCTCAGTCTAATAGAAAAATTACTTGCACTAAAATCCAGCTAAGAGTTGTGGTTGTATCATAGAATCTCGTGTCATGGGGGATGTGAAGAAGGAAGGACAGGACTCGGTGGTGGTCCTTCACTCCTTTAAGTTGTTGGTACTCCAAGGAAGCTTGAGGGTACTTGTACAAAAGTATTGAGCAATTCCCAACGTGGAAAATAGTTTTAGCTAGTAGTTTAATATCTTACTTTCTTCTCCCAATTTAGGACGAAGGAATGAAAGCAGAAATATTTAGGTTACGTAAGAAACTGTCTGAGCAAGAAAAGAAGTTGCACAGCACGGTGAAACGCCTGCACTCCACAAACCAGCTGAAGGAAAACATGGAGAAAGTTATCATTGACCAGTGTGAGTGTGTGCTTTAATAATGATTCTGATTTTGTTTTTGTAGACTGTGGCTACCTTTAAATTTGGTGTTGCCTTGTGTGCTCCAGCTGTGACAAACAGGCTCAGGCTGTGCTGAACTGATGGAGCCTCATTCCAGTGGATAGAAGTTGCCCAAAGTACAAAGGGCTGTAGAGAATATCATGGGGAGCTGTTCATGGTTTTACACAAACCACTGATAATGTATCAATCCATGCAGCTGCCACTAATTCCTACTTGGGTTATTCCATTTTGGATACTCTTTTTTTCTGTTTTACAACAGTTCTGGACAGAGGCAGAGTTACTGTTTGCTGTAAACATTTTCAGCCAAAGTTTTTGACACTGTCAAAATTGTGGTTTTGCCTCAGTCTTAAAAAACGTGGAATTAGGCTTCTACATTTTCTGAGGTGCTGCCTGGAAAGGAGTTCTGTCAGTGCTCTGCACCAAACTAAGAAGTGCAGGAGAACAACCTCAGAACAAGGGAAACAAAAGCTTGCTATGAGTAATTTTTTTAAGAAAAATTAGGGCATGCTGTGCCCTAATTATATTTTACCCTTAGTGGCCCAGGTCTAGAGAATTATCTGGAAACACGAAAACAAGTGGGACATAAGGAGTATTGTAGCTGTGTTAAGCCAGGTGTCTGTTTGAAGAGATCCATCTCTGCTGCTTTAGACTTTAATCACTCACCAGAAGAGATCTGGATGGAATTCTCCTCTACCTCCATGCTACAGCAATATGTGTATTGTGGGAGGAGGAGTTAATTTTCTTCTGTAAAAAAATTTTTTCAAAAAATCCATTCCTGCCTTCTCTGAAGTGGTGGGACTGAATGGCTCATTAGTCTTTGCTGGAGTGGCACTTGTGTTATCAGTAATTAATCTAGACTGGAAATTTTTCCACACCATACAAAGTTATAAAAATATCCATAATATTATATGTTACTCAAGTCAGTTAAATGCAATGTAGAGTGATAAATGTTATTTTGCTCCATAGCCTGTAATTTTTATATCTAAGGCCCATATATCTTCTGATATATCCTGCAGATTTTTGTTGTTTCAGGCATTTATGGGCTGGTGTTTGGTAATTTCTTTCAAAATTGCTATATTATATGTGTACATATTACTTGTATTAAATCATAAATTATGTTTTGTTCAGGTTGTAAAGCCAAAAAGCTCCGTTTGGGGTTGTCATGTAAAAATCAAAGCTGTTCTATTACGTCTTTCCAAAAAATATCCCTGGGGTAGATTCATTGGTCTACTTTGTCCAGTTCCAGTGTCATCTCAGACCCACTGGGTAATTTCAGAGCTAGGCTGGGTATAAATCAACAGAGATTTTTACCCTTATTGCCAAAATGTTATCCCTGAGCCACCCCACCCACCCACCCACACTTCCCAAAAGCAAACAGCGCCTGTTCCCCTAAATTTGCTCACTTTTTTTCATGGCATTCAACTCCCTCTGAATGAGGTGCTGAGAAACTGAAATATCTGCCTGGAGAGCAGCAGCTGTGCCAGCAGTGGCACAGCTTCCAAAATTCTCTTCACGGGCTGAATTTAGTGTTTTTGATTTAGAAAAATCTAGTTTTCCAAGTGAAATGAATTTACTAGCAGAGCTCTTAGGAGCAGAGAGCACTCTGCCACACAAAAAGACCTGGATGTGATTTTCTCTAAGTTTCATTGATTATGGGAATTACGGATGTCAAGTTGCCTTTGTCTTAAAAGAGCAGAAATTTCAGAAATGTTTCTAATTTGCATCTGTACACAAATTCCTGGCCAAGCATCCAGCAAAACTGGGGGATCACCTGAAGCTGCTGGATTTTATCAGGATGCTTACACTTGGTTTTGAGATTTTTTTCCCTTCTCCTTCTGCTAGAAAGAAAGGAAAAGCACTGTGGTAGGTGACCTTGCCTGCCTTCATTCTGCACACATCCTGTTACCTGCCTGCTCCACCGAGGATATTCAGGTTCTCTCTGTTATTTAGCTGAACATTCCTAAATATATTTAGAGGCAGAGACTGGAACATTCTTGTGGCTCAGAGTCTTCTGTGTGCTCTCTCTGGTGAGAGAGCTCATTGCTTATAAACCTTGTCTGAACCTCTGAGCATGAAACAATGCAGTGCCAAATTGCAGTAATCTGCCAAGGGTGTAATTATCTCATGACAGCTCTACCCTTGGAGTTGTTGGCTTCTTATTGTTGTAATGAAAAATCTTTATTATGGCTAAATTGTTTATTTTTGCGACCAGAATATCAAATTGGTGCTTGTGAGTGGTGCATTTTAGCAGTTACAGAGCTGACACCGATTAGAGCCTCACATATTTAACCTGACATTTCTAAATACCACTTTTGTTTGGAAACACCCCCTCCTCCATTCACAGGTCTCCTGCTGGCCCCAGAGAGACAGGCTGGGCTGGATGCATGGAGAAAACCTAGAACCCTTCAGAGCAGGCCACTGGTTTTTGATTTCCCCATGGCACAGAAAGGTTGCTTTGTCCTTGAACTGCTGGAGGATCTGGCTGATTTCTTTTGCCATCTGTCCTCTTCTCCCCCTCCTAACTGCCCTCCCCAGCCCAAGCAGGATACGTAAAGGATCAAACTGGAGTTAGACCATGCACCATCTCCCCTTAAAATGAACAGAAAATCTTCCTGTGTTACTTAGATGGAGGGAGGCTGGCAGTGAGGGTGGCAGGGGCTGTGCATATCTGGGGTGGTACATGCAGTGCTGAGCTTTGCCTGCTGCACGTGGCAGAAGAACTTCAGAAACACTTCCAAGATGCTTAGGTTTGAAAAGCAGATTTTGGAACACAGGCCAGGAGCTGGAAATGACATTCCAGGGGTGGCACTGCTTTGGACCTACAGTCCTGAGGGAAGCCTCCTGCTCAGACATTATTTCATATTTGGTCATAAGACAAATCCAGGGAATTTAGAAAGACTTGCAGTATTCTTTTTAATCTCCTCTTTCTTTCCAGTGGTTTTAACACATGATGTTTTGAAGAAGGCTAGAGGAAATCTGGAAGTAAGTAAAATTTTTGCTTGTACTGAATTCCTTGGTCTATGCTAGTCAAAAATACACAGTGCTGTGTCAGGAGTATTTTGCAGAATTAGTCTGATTTGCTTTAGGGTTTGCTACCTAATCAAGTCTGGGTGACAGCAGTTTAGTGTGATAAATAGCCTGCTGTGTTTGATGGCTGAATTAAGTTTTATGACTGACCACATAAACAGCTAAACCCTCTCCTTCCTGATGCTTTCCCTAGATTAATATTCATGTCTGTCATCATCTTCCAGCAGTTCATTTCCAGGAGATCACAGCCTGATAACCTGCCTGGTACACAATTTCACACAGACACCCTTATTTAAAGCTGGAGCCTGTGTTAGTCACTCACTGGTGGTGCTTTTATTTTTTAACCATAGACCCAACAGGAGAAGCTTTTGGAACCATCTCTCTGCTGGTGCAGGGTGTTCAATCACTGAGTATTTAAGTAATCACTGCTCAGATTTATTTCTCCCAGAAGGTTCAGACTTTACTCCCAGAAGGATGCAATACATTCCCTGACTCTGAAATCCCATCCTTCTCCTCACACTCATCCACTCTGAATAATTGTACAATTCCCAGCCCCTCCTTAAATTTTCCTCTAACCTTTTCCATGAATCCCTTCTCCTTCAATCCCATCAGCATCAACACTTCCCTCTGCAGCTGCTGTGCTGTTCTTATCCTATCTGAGCTAGAAAGTTATGACATAAAACAATCTTTCTGCTTACAGAAGTCTTACCGCTTTAATTTGAAGATCTGATGAACACAGGAGCTCCTCTTTGCACATCCTTGTGCAGCAGGATGGGGTAGAGACAAATTGGGAGCACTGAGGTACTGCACAATAATAATAATTACTGCTTTTCTAACCAGGTTCCACCAGCTGAGAATCAAAAATCACCTTTCTACACCAGCAAAAAAAGGATTATCTGAAGGAGAAAGTTCTGCTAACAGAGACTGGTTTTGTGAGTGTTGTTTGCTTTGTGCTGCCTTACTATTTATTGATGTAAAAAATGTTTGTTCAGCTCTTTTAATGGAATCAGCCTTTGACCAAAAAAAAAAAAGGACAAAAAAAGACACCTTTTGGTAAATAACTTATTTAACATTTTCTGTAATGTAAAGATGGTTTTTAATATTTATTACAGAAGCAAGGTACTGCAGATATTGAGGAAAAATCCAGAATTTTTTTAAAGTTGGCATATGTGAAATTTTATATTTGTACCTGTCACGTTATAAAACTATTTGTTGTTGTAGTCAAACAGGTCCTGAAAGAATCAAGAATGTGATCCACCTCCCACTGTTTCTCTCCTGCTAAAAGAATGTAGGTTAAAAAAATACTCTGCCAGTTGTCAT
This sequence comes from Corvus brachyrhynchos, assembly GCF_000691975.1. Taxonomy (NCBI): domain Eukaryota; kingdom Metazoa; phylum Chordata; class Aves; order Passeriformes; family Corvidae; genus Corvus; species Corvus brachyrhynchos. The sequence continues at coordinate 6,593,864 of NW_008246054.1, forward strand.
TGTTTTGTAGCAATATGAAAAATGTAAAATATTTTAAAGCATTTTAACCATCTCTGGAAGGTTCCTCTGGAAAGCTGCCGGATGCTGGGCTTTGTGTTAGGTACTTAGATTGATGCTGTGTCTGAAAATGTTACTTAGAATCAGACAATTAAAGTGAAAAATAATCATGAATGTGTTTGTGTTACTTTGTTTAAAACCTCAGACTTTGGGCGTTAGTGACCAAAGCAGCCACATCAGAGCATTTCTTTCCTGAGTGACACAAAGTGAACTGGGAAAACAGTTCTGTTTAACACTAACAAGGCCGTAATTTGAAGTGATTTTTGGTTACAAAAGCAGAGTTTGTGGTGCAAGCATGTCTTTATTGAACTCATTTCACACAAAATGCGATGTTTTTTCCCCCTCAAGCTGATGACACCCCCATGGTAAAAGAAAATTTGCCCTTAGCATCCAAGCACTGGGGGTGGGAGATCTTAGTGTGGGGTTGGGCTTATATAGGTCCTTGATTTTGCCCTTTTGTAATGAGCTTCCACAAAACTCTGAGTTTGTCCTCTGAGATGGGGCCGTGGGGAGAGCTGAAACTTCCACCCACCCCTGGAGCTGGGGCTGTTCCCTGCACAGCACAGGGGGGCTGCAGGGTTCCAAAGGACCTTAAACCCTATCCCATCCCACCCCTGCCAGGGCAGGGACACCTCCCACTGTCCCAGGCTGCTCCAAGCCCCAATGTCCAGCCTGGCCTTGGGCACTGCCAGGGATCCAGGGGCAGCCACAGCTGCTCTGGGCACCCTGTGCCAGGGCCTGCCCACCCTCACAGAGAAGAAATCTTTCCTAATATCCAATCTAAGCCTCCTCTCTCTGTTTAAAGCCATTTCCCCTTGTCCTGTCACTTGAAGCCTTTGTAAATAGTCTCTCTCCATCTTTTCTGTTGGTTCCCTTCCGGTTCTAAAAAGACCAGAAGTAGATCACCCCAGAACCTTCTCTTCTCCAGGTTGAACAGCTCCCAGCCTTTCCTCACAGAAGCTGGCACAGATAATCTGGTCCTCAGCACTGGGGGTGGTCTCTCCTATTCCTTCCTTACAGCCACTGTGCACACTTTCTATTGGAGAAAGCCAACCTAAAGCCCTGCACTTCCAGGGTGCCTCTTGCCATGGTCCCTGCTGTGTCCTGCTGTTTAATTTCCCAGCACAGGCCTTCTCTGAAGTCCAAAAAATGATTTAGTGGGGGTCCCACAGCCTTCCTGGACGTGTCATGCTCCGGGAAATGTTCTGTGCCCTAGAGAGCTCAACCTGCAGCCTGAGCTTTCCTGGAATTGCCTGTGCCACATGCTGGGAGAGGCTCAGCCCTTGGCTGCCAGCAGGAGGAGCCAGACACATTCCTCTGGATTCGGGGAAAACGGGAAAAGAAAAAAATAAACTTCGTG
>NW_008246054.1:6595308-6620119 GCF_000691975.1 Corvus brachyrhynchos
GCGTGCAGTCAAACTTGTTTCTTCAGTCTCTTCACACATTATTGTCCTCACAGCTCACTAAAAACGTCAAGTTAATTTTACTAAGTAGCTAAATTATAGACACTCAGATGTAATCAAATCCACTATACATTTCAACTTTCAAAATTAATCATCCTACGTTTCTGAGTTATAACACCTGAAGGAAACAGCTGTACAGCTATATATAGCATCCCCATGACTCTTGGTCTTCTTGCAGCCTTTTATTCCCCCCACCATCTGCACTTAAAAATAAATAAATAACCAGGTTAAATGTTTCCCTTTCCTGAGATGATTTGCCACTTACTTCTTAATGATCCCTGTTGTGCCCTCTCAGAGATCTTTTCCTGACCCGTTTTTTCTTCTGATAAGCTTTAATTGCTGCACCCAGTTCACACCTGGGCAGGTCTCACCACTGAGATTAGGTTAACTGGGAGAAAAAAATGTAGGATATCATTACCTCTTTAAAAACAGATGATCCTACGAGATCAAAGTATTTTCATCTTAATGAGAAGTGCCTTTTAACCACACACAATTTACTGGGCTGGTTTAAAAATAATTAGAAAAAAAAATCCAGGAAAAAAGCTCACCAGATGGTGGCTGCGGAAGACAAAGCTTACGAAGTGTTAAACTTTGTTCCCATTAAACAAAATTAAATTTTCCTTTAAAAATAATTATGCAGGAGAAAAATAAGCAGCATAAGCAAAGGGAATTATAGGAGGGGCTCATTTGCTTAGTGAGTTGCTGCCTGTACTTTCATTATGTGGGCAAGGTGATTGGAAACATTGCTGAGAGAGTGGTTCAGGGAGGAGCGCTCCGGTGGGAGAGGGGAGACTGCTGTCATTACCTGTGACCTTGAACATCCAGCTTATTCCCCCAGCTCACAGACAGTGAACAGGCTGAAGTCTTTCTCAGAGAGGATGTTAAGGGCCAGCTAAGATTAAAGGGGAAAAAAAAAGGGGGGGGGGAAGGTTAAAAAACCAAAGACAAGGCTTTTCACAGCTCTTTAAGCCCCCACAGTATGTGCAGCTGTACAGTAGCACGGGGAAGAGGCAATATTTAGTGCCCTGGGGGCAGAGCAGGGCCTGTGCCTACCACTGAAGACCCACCTCTGCCAAAGGGAACACATAGAAATAACACCCAAAGCTCACAGATCGCTGCTTGTATTAAAAATAAATCAACACAAATGCACTCAGGCATTTTTAAAAACAAAACCGCAGCAGGATCTTGCGGTATTTTAATTTCTGCTAAAGCTGCCCCTTCTGTTTTTGGGAGGCTTTGCAGAGTGCAGTCTGCTGGGGTGGAAAGGAGTGGGCTTCCTAGGGCTGCTGTGGGATCCCAAGGAGATTTGGGGAGAGGGCAGAGCCCTCCCCACCTTCCATATGGAATCATAGAGCAATTTGGGTTAACTTTTCCCATTCCAGCCTGGCCCAAAGAGCTGAGCAGAGATGAACATGCCCTCTTGACATTTTGGGTTTATTTTAAACACTCCTGAACTAAACAAAAAGCAAATCCTGTCATCACTCCCAAATTCCACAAAAATGACAATATGGGAAAAGAAATATAAAAAGTAAGTGGCAACACACTGCAGCTCTATTGCAAATTCCCAAAGTGCAAACAGCCCAAACCTGACCCTGGTCACTTGTGGACACCGGCTCCTTGGAGCCCAGAGCCTTCCTAGCACCGGGGTGGCACTGGGGGAGAGCAGGAACCTGGAGGGAGGTCAGGGCTTTGCTGTGGGTGACATCAAACCACTCCCGTGCCAATGAGCCCAAGCTGGTCCTGGTATTAAACCCCAGCAGCCACTCTTAGGTGGCCGTGCAGGGGGATTTGCACCTCCAGCGCTGGGTTCTGCTGCTGGCAGAGGGTATTTGGAAACAGCCAAGCACAGCCATGTCACACGGGCAGGCTGAGACCTGTGGCACCAACCCCACACAGCAGGGCATCCTCACGGCTGTAACAACTTGGAAAGAACCTGCTTGAATAGTACAAACCCTCTCCATGCATTTCTCCCTTATCCCCCCTTCCCTTCCTGACCTCGTCCTTGGCTCCTCAGTCCAGTGTTGAGCCTTCCCGGGGTGATTTTGCCACTAGATGGCAAGAGCAGGTTGTGCTGGCAGGGCTGTGTGGCCGCAGCTCTGGGCTTGTAGCGGGACCCGCGAGTGCCGAGCCCAGCACGGACCCGCGGCTGCTGCTCTGGGTTTGGGCTCCTGCCCAGCTCCTGCCTGCAGGGAGCTGAAATAAACCCACACACACCCTGCCGGATCGGGCCTGGGCTCATTAGTGTGAGTGACATGAATAAGATGAGATTTGAAGCCTGAGTTATCATTCAAATGAGAAAAAAATCCCCAACCAAGCCCGGTCTCAAATTTTGCCCTGCATGGATCAGAGTGATCCAGCAGCCATGGGCATTATTGTCAGGGTGAAATTATGAGCAAGTTTAGTGCTCGCTGAAGTTTTGGGGCTGTCTCTCTACATCCCTGGAGGCAAATTCCTTCCTCTGACCCTTTTCAGCAAGTTTGGCCTCCAGACTGAACAGGTTTGGCTTCCAGAGGAGCAGACTCCCGAGGGTGCCCCATCCACCAAACCCCTCCATGCTGCCTGCATAGCCCCGGGTGATGGACACCTCACCCTCCAGTGTGAAGGAAAAGCAAACCAACCCCCATCTGCTCCTAAAATGCCATTTTTCTCCACCACAACGTTTGACCCCGAACCCACAGCTCAGCTCCTGGGTTTCACCGCAGTGCTCGCTCCTGAGGGAAGCACTCTGGTAACGGGCAGTGGCTGCTCCCTCTCCCTGCAGGGAATGATCCAGGCTTAGCAGGGGCACAGGGAAGGAATGTGGTCACTTAACTTTGGCACCTGTTGGCAGAAAACTCCTCTTGCAGGGAGGCCTCATCCTTGTCTTCTCTGGCAGCAGTGGGGAAAGCCAAGGCTGTTCCTGGGCTGGTGACACCAGAGAAACAAGAAAGGTTTTGGTGACCCATTCCCACCTTTCTGTCCTCCTCCTCGCCATCCTCCACACATAAAATGACCTCCCATACATAAAATCTGTATTTTTATGGCTTCTGTTTCCAGAGAAGTGGCACAAAATCCAGTGTCACACAGCAGCACAGAGCTGCAACACATCCCTGCAAACCCAGCACACTGAAAGTGATAAATAAACCAAATAATCCCTTTTCCTACCCCTCTCCACGGGAAGTCTCTCCTCTAATAAGTTCCCAACACCAAATCAAGCCCTTGGACACCTCCACAGGCAGCTCTGGGCTCCCCCCTGTTATCCAGGAGCTCCAGGACCTGCAGCTGCCCCTGCCCCATCCCCATCCAGCTGCTTCATGCTCTCCAGCCACATCATCCCTGTCTTTAATTTCTGAATTGACCCCCCAGAGAAAAATCTCTGCATGCCTATTTGTTATGTGTTTATCTTGTCATTTCTTTAGAAAGATACTTGTTACAAATATATTTTTCCCCTCCTTCCCCCCAGCCCTGTTGGAGGAATCTACTTGGATAATTTGTTGAGCGGGTTGCTGGGCCATGCATTATGCATGAGATACAATCTTGATTTTTGCACTCCACTGTGTGCATTCTGAAACAGGAACTGCATCGCGTCCTCACGCAAAATGAACATTAACAGCTCAAAAAAAAACAACCCAAACCCAAAAACAAACCCCAAAAAACAAACCTAGAAAACAGAAAATGCCCATTTATTTAAAGGAAAACAAAAAGCAGCCTCCACTTTTTCAAGCTGTTCTTACTGGGTTTGCTCAGAGCAGTGAAGTTGTTCCCATGTTCGCTCTTCTGGGGAGTAACCAGGCTGCAGCTGCTGGTGGGACACAGCAGTGATGCTGTTACAATATCCAAGGCCTGGCTGGATGGGGCTTGGAGCAAGGCAGGCTAGTGGAAGGTGTCCCTGCCCATGGTAGAGGGTGGAATGAGATGTTCTTTAAGATCCCTTCCACCCCAAATCGTTCTGGGATTCTGTGTGAGCCCAAAGGCAGCATCACCTACCCTGCTCCAAGGAGGAGGATCGCCCTGTCCCTCCCTCTTGCTGTTCACACAGATACGCACACACTGCCTACGCACAAACATGGACATTTCCTGCTTCTAGAGACAAATAAAACCTGTATCAGCCACTCCTGTTCACATGTCTTGTGCTGCAACAGCTTTCAGAACACATCATGGGGCCACACATTTTGAGTCAAACTCCAAAGGCCACCACTCACCAAGGCTTCAAGCCTTTTTGCCAGACCTGCCCTCGTTAATCCACCACAACACTGCCCCACCCTCCCCCACCACCCCCCTTTTACCTTCTCCTGGAAGGGCTGGATGGCTCTACTCCTTGGCTGGAAGCAGATGTTTTGCTACGCAGTGGGGACGTGGTAGGAGTTGGTGACACTGGCAGGTGCCATAAGTAAGGGTACAGGCTGCTAAGTGTGGTGTCAAACCCTTCAGGTTAAAGACATAAAGCAGAAACACACTCAAAAGAAAAGATACGGAAGATTCACAGCCCATCAACCCCCCCAGCCCCCTGGCCCACAGTATTTTGGAGACCATCTAGGAGGCCATTGAGTATTTCAGAGCAATCAGATGTGTGGCTCATTTTAAAGTCCATTTAAAATCCCCCTGTGACAGTGATGTACTCACCAACCTCTGCTGAGGCACCTCTGTCACCTCCTGTGGGCAGGGGCTTCTCCTGCAGCCCCCCAGGGTGGGACACAGCCAGCATGGGGCTGTGCTGCTCCTGTGGCCATAGCTTGAAACATCTGGAAGAGAAAACAGAGGACAAGAAACCACATCTGTTGATCCCAAGAGCATGAGGAGTGGAAAAGAATCAGAAAGTGGCCCCTGAGAAGGAATTAAGAAGGGGAAAAAAATGTCAGATAATGAAAAAGAGGGAGAGAGAGGACAGGTGGGAAGGAAAAAGGAACAGGATAAAACAGGGACCAAGATATAAAGCCAATTATTTTTGATTCTTTGGCTTAAGGGCTAATTTATTACAGCAGTAAATCATGCTTAGGACAGGTAATACGGCAGCCAGAGCATGGACATTATTTAGACAGTGTGATCATGGTATTAGCAGTCAGAAAAGTGGAAAATTTTAAATCTTAACAGCCTGCAGGCCACATCTCACCCTTTACAGTCTCCTCTTTGCTCAGCGTGAAGAAATATAGTACTTTCCCAGAGCCGGGAACTCCGCGTGGAGACAGAAAGATTTCGAGGGAAAGCAAAGGGTCGGGTTTCCTCCTATCCCACACCATTCCTGGGCTGGGCTCGGCTCAGGCTGAGCCCCACACCTTCCTCTTCCAACCCCTGTGCTGGTGCCAGGGATGTGCCCACCCACACATGGATCCTGGCAGCTGCTTGGGCACCCACCGGGGCAGAGTTAAAAATGTAAAAAACCCAGAAAGACCTTTCTGCGAGCTGGTGTTTCTCCCACGCACCCGGCGAAGGGGGAGGGAGGGATACGAGAGCTTCAGCCGCGATCCCAGGGGCAATACGGGCTGTAGGAATGAACGAGGTGAGGCTGAGCCTCTCATCACACCTCCACAATGTGGATTGGCTGACAGGGAAAAAAATCTTTATGTTACCTAAAGGTGGTGCCTTTATAAAGAAACTTTTGTCGGGGTTAGAGGAGGCAAGGTGGTTCTTCACAGACACCGGGAAGTGCGGGAACAGCCCCATCCCTGCATCCCTCCTGTCCAGCGGGAGAAGTGCGCTGGAGCAGCACTTTGTTAAGGCTTTGTTCCCCTTTGTACCTGGGGGTGGCAGGACTCAGAGATCTCGCCCTGCCCCTGTGCCTGGCTCTGCACCACTTTTTGGGGTGTTCACCCCGTGCCCTCCCGGCCCGGCTGCAGCCCGACCTGGTGTGAGCATCCCCCAGCTCCCGCAGGGCCCAAGGCACAGGCAGGGACCCGGGTCCTCAGCGCTAGACAGTGCTGCCCCTCAGGGCAGCAAGGGATGCTGGCAGCCTTGAAAAATGATGTCAAAGACGCGAAAAACCCCAACCTGCTTCCCCTCAAGTCACCAGAGCAAATCGCGCATTCTCCAGCAGTGCGTAATGCGAAATTAAATTGCTCAGTTGAGCGCCGACCTCGCTGCAAATGGGAGGGGAAAGTTCTGCGCTTCCCCTGAGCGCAATCTGAGCCTCTCTGCTCGTGATTTCCCCCAAGTGTCACCTGCTGGGAAATCCACAGTGCTGTCCAAAGGTACTGTTTGGCAACCAGACACGACCACAGCCGCTGGCAGCTGCTCCCTGCTTTCTCCTCGCCCTCAAGGCATGGAACAAATGGAAACAGAGATCCACCATCCTTCCACATACCCCAGTCCAACCTGGGGCACACACTGGTGCTCTGACAGTCCCCACCAATACTCTGCTTGCCTAAAGCCACTTCAGGATATTTTTCTTTTTGTAGAGAGGAATATATTTAAGAAATGTGTTTACTTATACCCTGTAAAAGCACAATAAACTTATCTCCAGACGTTGCATTAAAGAAACATCATGATTTTAAAAGTTACTTTGTTCAAACACTCCTCCAGGCAGGAAAGATAAAAACTAGCAAGGCAGTGGTGGTTAAGGAAAAACAGAACCATGCTGTTGTAATTTCACTGTCCCTAACAGAGCAACACACACAGTGCACAGGTGGGATAATAAGGTAAAATAACTTGGAGAAAGCTATTAATTTATAACAATGGCAAACATGGACAGCAGAGGTGTTTTAAAGCACTGTTCAAGTTACTGAGCACAGCAGATGCCACACTGTCACTCTGAAGACTCAGGTGGTCAGAAATGCTGCACAGATCGTCTCATGTTTAATCCTCCACACCCATCTTGCTCCATCACCATCAGCAGCTTTCAGGATAACTGGGGACAGCACCTGATGGGGGCCTGATTGGTTTGTGTTGATGCAAAGGCACAGATACACACGGTCCCAAAACCTGACATTTCTACTCTTCTGCAGGAAAAATGTGACTTTAAGCAGTAACAGGGCTAACTTCCACCCCGAAGCCGATCTGTCTGATGCAATTCAAGCTGCAGAGCAGGAAGGATATTTGTATTTCTATCTGCCTGAATGCAGGCTTGCACCCACCCGCTCCTTGATTGTTTTTAGTTACAGCTGATGATAATGCAGAGAGAAAGATCAATATGAAGTGTGTTGGCCTGGTAACCTCCACAAACTGCAGAACTTGCACTGCGTTGTGACACGGGGAAACTGAGAAACAGCATGAAAATTTTATGCAGCCAGAGCAGCTCTCTGATGATCTGCTGCCCGTGGGTACTGAGGTCTCTGTGCTGGGCTGGTTTTCCCTATTTCTCGGGAGGGATTTTGCAGCTGCTGCTGGAGTTTGTCAGCAGTGACAAACTGCTGGGAGACCCAGCAACAACCTCAGTGAGACCCAGAGCAGAGTCTGACCAGTCCCCTCCATGATCTCCTGCATGGATGGGAGCATCTCTGGCCTCAGGATGGGGAGGCCCTGGCACAGCTTGCCCAGAGAAGCTGTGGCTGCCCCATCCCTGGAAGTGTCCAAGGCCAGGTTGGATGGGACTTAGAGCAACCTGGGCTAGTACAATGTGTCCCTGAGCATGGCAGGGGGTGGAATGGGATGGGATTAAAGATCCCTTCCAACCCAAACCATTCAATTATTGCATGGCCTAAATGCATCATCTGCCTTTCAGAGGGCTGGGCCACCCCATGCTGCAGCAGTGGCCACCCTTGGCACTGTATGACCACCACCTTGGGGATGGATCATGTGGCATCACCATTGCTGCAGCTCCTCCACCAACGATGCAACCTTCAAGCCTGCTTGGCTTGGTATTTCTAGAAAATAGAATTTTTCCAGAAACCAGGCTTTTCTCCTCAAAGCAAAGAGCAAAGAATCCCCACTTTGTGAGGGCAAAAGCACAAATCCAAAAATGAAACAGTTCAAACTCAAAGCTTTAGAGCTGCACTGATTATGAGGTGGGGACCTGCTGAGCCCACCGAAACCCTGACTTTTGCAAGGCACATGGCTGGGGGAGCCTCTGAGAACCCTGGCTTGGCTCCATCCCCAGGGATCCATCACCTGGCTGAGGGCAACAGAATTTGGCTCAGGAGACCAGAGCGATGTGGTATCGATTAAAGGGTTTTTGGGTTTTTTTTATTAGCATGGGCTCATGTAGCAACTGCATTGCTCACAAGTGCCAATAAACCCCTCATACCACACCATTAACTGGTCTATAGATGCCACATCACTTTTCCGTAAAATACTTCATAAAGCGGTTTAAATTTTTCTGCCATCTTTTTTCCCCTTGTACCTCTTGGCTGTAAACCCAGGCTGGGTTTAACAGCCGAGAGCTCAGCTGAGCACAGCTGGCTGGGACAGGGAAGCCATCCTCACCTTTTCATTTGTTCCATGGTCTTAAAAAAAGTTTCTTAGCTGGGAAAGCATGAAATGGAGTAAAATTATGCAATGTGTAAAATATGGCATCCGAAATGATCCTGCAATTTCTCCTGAGCCCATGGTGAACACTGATACTCAGGGTTTGGGTCTGGTACTTTGGAAAGTTTTCAACTTCACCAGTTTCACAGAATAAGGCAGAGGGTGCTCTGGCAGACTTGGATTTTTAGTCTATTTTAACTGAAGACTCCAAAGGACAGATTTGAACACAAGGACCTGTAGAAAGAGGACTCATCTCCAACAGTGGTGGGAACTGTTTTCAAACAGGGAAACACACCAAAACAACCCCCAAACCCAGCCCAGTGCTAGGAGCACATGGTCCGATCCACCTGACTGCTTTCCAGCTTTCCTCAGTGAGCACTTAATTTTTGGAGAATCTGGGAATGAGGAACCCAAAACACAGTGTAAGGTCAGTCAGAGCAAAGAGAGTCTGGCTTGTTCTTGAGGGACGAGGAATGAATTGACATTAGGACAAAATATGTTCACTTTAGCAAAAACCTCAGCCAGGATGGTTTTCTGCTGATGTGGGAAAAGATTAACATTTCATCACTCCTAAATCTCTAGGAAAGGGGAAACTGCACAGGACTGGCAATGAAGATCTATTCTTTCCAAAGATTCAGTTTTAAAACACTTCCTTTTTGTAACCTTGAACTACCACTCCTAGCATGTTGCTTCAACTCTTTTTTTTTTTTTCCTCCTTTTTTCTTTCTCCCTTCAGGAGTTGATACAGTTGAGAGAGCAGAGAAATTAAACTGTGCAGGATTGCTTCCCACATTGATAGACTCAGATTCTCATTCACGCAGAGACTTAGAAAAACAAAAGTTTAAAAAAATCACTGGGATCTCTCTTTGCTCAGAAATCTGTATTCCATTAACTCTGACATAAGGCACAAAGCAAACCAAGAGAAAGAGAAACTCACCCCAGTGGGTGGCTGAAAAACAGAGTCAGAGCCCATTAGCATCCCCTGTGTGTGCAGGGAACAGAGGGCTTGGGCACATAAAAAGTGATCCTGATGGGAAAAACAGCTAATCCCTCCTTGGAGCAGCAGTAAAAGCCTATGGCCAAGAGGGTCTGCATGGATTTGGTAGCAGAGATAAGAGGGAGCCAAATTCCAGTGAGCATCCCCTTCCTGCAGCTGATTAGCAGCTCCACTCTGAGCTGGAGAACACATGCATCATACTTGGAAAACTGCAAGTGGAGAGTGCCCTGACAGCAACACTGTGCACACAGACACCCAGACGAGAACTGAGAAACAGGAAAGTCACAATAATCCTATTATCAAGGACAAAAGTTTGGTTCTGTCCTTCAGTGGGCAGACAGAGGAGGAAAGCAGGGGCAGGTCCATCCCAACTGGTGAGGAATTGGCTCCTGAGCTCCTCAGGGAGCTGGAGAGCCCAGGAGGTGTTGCAGGAGCACCCCAGGAACCTTCCAGCAAACCCTGCTCCACAGTAAATCCTAGCCACACTGGCACTGGCCCTGGGAGCTGCCTGTGCTGGATTATAGTTTGAAATAATTCTAAAACTAAGGCTTTAAAAGTACCAGCTTGCACAAGGGCAGGTGAGTTGTTCATATACATTCATTTCCCAGATAAGCTGTGGCTTCCCCTGGATTCCTGGAAGTGTCCAAGGCCAGGTTGGATGGGACTTGGAGCAGCCTGGGATAGTGGAAGGTGTCTCTGTCCATGGCAGAGGGCTGGAATGGGATGGTCTTTAAGGTCCTTTCCAACCCAAAACACTCTGTGATTAATGAAAATATATTTAGGACATCTCTGTCAAACTGGGATGAAATCCAGAAAAGCCATTAAGATGTGTGTCCATACAGGTAGAGGTTTATCTCATCAGCCTGTTTCCTAACAACATTTGCCTGCAAAAGATTGTTTAAAAAAGAACATTCTCCCAGGCACTGCAGAGCACACCTTCCCTGCTAACAAGTTCCCTTCATGCACAGCCCATAAGGCCTGTGGCACTTCAAGGGAATTCTGCATGGGGGTGAATTTCACCAGGAGAGAAAGGAGGGAGAAATACTCCAAATCCCAGAAAGACTCCCTCAGCCCCAGCAGCCCCTGTGGGAACCCTGTCAGGGCCCAGCCAGAAAGTAAAACCCTCACACAAACCAAATGGCGCTGTTTGTAATGGTCTACACAGGCAGAGGTGATTATGTGATGCAGGCATGGATCCTTCCAGCTGGAGGTATTTTAAACACACAGGAAATAATGTCAGAATCATAGGACTGCAATCTTTAAATTATATTCAAAAAAGATGCTCAAAGCATATATCATTGAATTATGAACAGCTTTGGCAGCTTTATTGATGATGTTGAATCTGGTTGACAGATGCATTTACACTGCATAAGCATTTGAGATGCAAGAGTAATTGCTTATTAGTCTTGTTGTGAGGCAAAACACCAGATTGAAATAAATACGAGCTCATGAACAAAATTTTGCTGCCTCTTTGATTATTTTTTCTAGCTAACCATCTGCTAAGCATCTGGGATTCTTAAAATCCAAGATCCATACCCCACACAGGTGGGAATTAAAAAATATGAATTGAAGGAGCTTAAGAACCCAAAAAAACGTAATATGAAATTGTCCAAAATTACTGGGGAAGCTCTTTTACAGCTTGAATATAAGCTTGGGAGTTTGGTTCTTACAGGACACAAAGCAGATGCACAGCCAAGGGACTCTGTCCACTTTGTGCACTGGTGCCTCTCAACTTGGGCCAGGGCCAAAAAATGCTCTGTAGTGATGCCAGGGAGGGGTGTAGGTACCCCAGAGATCAACTTAGCAGGACGCTCAGCACAGGGGTCTTCTTCACATATGAGAGACAGTGGGAAAATCCAAGTTCCCTTGAGGCCTCCAGAATAACTTCCAGGACTCTCTGGGGCTTTGCTTGCAAGACTTTTGGTGACATTGTAAGACTTCAGGTTATTTCCCTGTCCCTTGCTACTAGATTTTTAAACTTTCATCAAATTATAAAGAAAACACGAACATCGTGTACTAGTTTGAAAACAGACCAGTGGGAGGCACCAAGTCAGAATAACAATTTAAGAGGGAAATTAAAAAAATTAAAAGCAGAAACCACTGATTTAAACTGACAGTCAGGATACAGCCTGACACCCTGTAGGTCAGGGTGGTGGTAGCAGTCCGATAAAAGGGTGGCTGCAGTCCTCCTGAAGTGCTGATGTGGTTCTGTTGAAGCAGTGATCCTGCAGAAAGGGGCTGCTCTTCCTCAGAAGGTCCAGTGGTGGCTCTGTAGCTCCTGTCCTCTGGGAATCCAGTGGAAAGGGTGTCTGTGGTGTTGGGAATCTCAGATTATATCCAGGATGGGATGCTTGGTTCCTCCCTCTGGGTGGAGCATCTCACAATGGGATGATGAGTGATGAGGCCAGGCGTTGATGGGCTCAGTAACAGAAGATGGTCCGGAGGGAGTTATCTGTGAGTCATGGGCAGAGCATTGATGGGCCATTAACAGGAAGATAGTCTGGGGGGAGGAGGCAAGGGAACACTGCCCCACCTGATTTCAACAGCTCATGAGGATGGGAATAGAATACACTGCAACCCAGGACACACAGAGAGAAAACACAAACACAGGAACGAGGAAAAGAAATAACATAGGAAAGAGGAAAAAACAAAAAGAAAGGAAAATGCTGCCAATGAGGGAGAGGCTGCTGTGTCTCCTCAGCACTTTGCTCCAGTTGTTCCTTTCCTCTGCCCAGGAGTGCTGGGTGCCCACACACCATCCACGAGGACAGATGCAGCCCTTTACAACCCCTGCCCTTCCCTGATCTCTGACCATCACAGATTCCCCATTCACGTCCCCATGGGGGTCTGTGTCAGCTCTGCTACCAGCAGAGTTCAAGGACAAATCTCCACGAGGACAAACCCAGGAGCCAGAATGAAGTTTGCTGCAGGGTTTATTGCAGCCTCTGGGATGGCAGCTTTGATAAGAACATAAAACTGATATTTGAATTTTCCCCAGCTGCCACTGCACTTGGTGCTGAGAACATGAGTTAATAAAAACAGCCAGTTAAATAACTGTCAAATTCAGGCAAATACCCATAAAGCAAATGTTCTTTTAAAAAAGCAAATTAGACATGCATTTTTCTCCATGAAAAAGGGCAATTAGAGAAGCTTTATAACTAATATTTGGTTTTGGTTCTAAAATATTAAGGATCTTTCCTAAACACAGCACAGTGAAGGGTTTCAATTAATCTCCTTTGAACACACATATTCAGGTGGTTAAAAAGGAAAAAAGGAAGAAAGAATGATTTGTGCATCAAGATCTGTCATCTCCAAAAAGCTGTAAACAGTATCTTAGAGAGCAGAGTTTGTGTGACTAATTTGAGATTAGGTGGATTATGATCTAAAAACTAACTTGCTTATCAGAGAAATAATATTAGAGTAAAATAAATTAGAATGTCTACTGAAGACTCTAAAAGTAATTTTTAAAATTAATTAGAATCAAAAAGATGGATCTCAAAGGATAGGACAACTCTAATTTAGACAGACGGTAATTAATTCCTTATTTCAGAAATTCATTTACAGGCTGTAAGAGCAAATCATTCCTTTGCTGGAGTTAAGCGCCAGAGGGAAAGATTCATCTGGAAAGGGGATATGGGAACTTCCCTGCTGCTGGAGGGCAGGGAAGCCTCTCTGGCAGCAGGTCTGGCTAAGGGGGAGTCATGAGGGTTTATTTTGGGTGGAAGGTTTGGACTTACAGCTGCTCACACTGCAAGCACAGAGGTTCAGTGAACCACAGCCCTCACAAGGGTTTATGGATGGGGAAAACAAATAAACCAAAATATGGCTCCTACTTGCCATTAAAGATGATATGATATGTCCCCCACACTCTGTCTTGGTTGGGGCAGTAGCTTCCCCATCTTCCACCTTCACCAAGTTCCTGACAGACCAGCACAGACCCACCACAGGTCCTCAGGCCCCTGTGTGGGGACAAAAACCTAGAGATTTGGGGAATTTCACCTTAAAACTCTGTTATGAAGCAGCAGAGAGCCAATCTCAGAGCAGATGTGTCCCCTTCTTTTCCTCTGCTCCCACCCCGATCCAAGGAACACCTTCCACAGCCCTAAAAACCCAACAACCCCACCACTTCCCAAGGCAACATCCACAAGGAAAACAACTCACGCACCTCAACAGCATGTGAACTTCCCCTGCCACTGTGGATGTACCTGGTGTGCTTCCAGCCCCCGGACCATTCCCACTCTGCCACTCCACATCCCTGGGAGAAGCCAAAGCACAGCCCCAGTCCATGCCAGCAGGGTCCTGCTGATAACTTGGATAAGCTTGGAGCTTATCCTCAGAGCTGGAGGGCTCGTCAAGGGGAGGATAAGCAATGCAGGAATCTGCAGCCTGTGCCCAACTGGAGAGAAGCCGAAAACTAAATTCTTATCTGAAAAGAGCTGAGCTCTGGATCTGGACCCGAGGAGCATCCTGCTGGCCTTCCCATCTGCAGCCCCAGCCCCGAGTGAGGTGGGAAGGAGAGAACCATGAGTACGGATTTATTTCTTTGGCCTGAGGGATGCCACATGCCTTGTGGCAGTGGTGGTCCTAGGCTGGGCTAGTTTCTTGGCCCTGCTGCAACAGAGAGGATGAAGGGAACATTTCTCTCAGGAGGAATCCCGGTGACCCATGCAGGGGGTGGACAGATGGCTCCCCAGCTCTTCATCCAGGAAGGAGGAGGCAGGAATACAACAGGATTAGCTACTGCTGGCTCCAAACCAACCTCCCTCTGCACCTCAGCCTGTGCTCCTAAGGGGAGAAGCAACTTCCAAAGGGGCAGACAGGTCACCTGGCAGTAGCACTTCACCATCTGGGACCAGTAAGGAGCCACACAGCCAGACACACACAGAGCAAAATCAGTTTAGCACGAGATCCCACATTTTGCCCACAATTCTCTTCCTAAGGACACGTTCACTCCCCTTCACCACAGTTCTTTTAAGCCCAGCTTTATTTCACATAAACTGCAGAGATAAGTGTCTGCAGTTTCTTTTTGCCTAAGTCAGAAATCTAAAGTCAGAAGCCTAAGCATAATTTGTTGGAGAAGGAAGTTGCTCTGGCTTGCAGAGCACTCAGTTCTGAGCCCCAGGGGCTCCAGAAAACAAAGACAATTAGTTGCTACCTCCTAAAAATTAATTTAAGTGACAGACTGTGAAGCTGCCAAAAACTAACAAGCATGTGAAAACTGACTTTAAAAAAAATTATAGCAGTCTGTCTATTTTTCTTTTTTCTTTCAGAATGAGCCATTGCTACCTTGAAAGTCATTGCTCAAAGCAAAAAAAAAAAAAGAAAAACCAACCCAAACAACTGATTAAAAAAAGGAAAGTCAAGAAAAGATCTCTTTTCTCCCACAGTTTGTCTCTGAACTTTCCTGGGATGTGTTATCTGGAGGCAGGCACACTAGCACAGACTTGCAAGGATGTAAAATTGATACAAAGCACAAAAATGGGGAAGTTTTAGGGACAGATAGGACGCTCCCATCTGCACAGCACTACATGTTTGGAGCAAGGTCTGTGTGCTGGATAACTTCTTTTCCTTTCCAGAGGCATTAATGGGTAAAAACCTCACATTATCTTCCTCATAAGCCTTGCATTTGTAGTTTATTATAGAGTCTGAGCTGCAGGAACTTCAGTGGTGCAGCCAAGGACCCGCTCATGGTAAAGTCCCTCTGCAGAGCAGGCAGGAGCTGGCCCCAGGGTCACATCTTGGGATCCCAAAAACCTGACTGCTGCTTCCTTGACCTGGGTCCTTCTACAGCTCCCAGGGGGACAGGAGACCCACAGAACATGCAGTTGGCAGAGGTGGATGGAACAGCAACCATGACTCCAGGGGGAAGTTTACAAAAGAACTGAGAGAGGAACTGGGTTCTGCTCTCTCTCAGGTGAGCCGGTGCCAGAGACACGGCATCGCGTGACACTGACAGTGCAGGGGCTGGCTCAGAGGTCACCCCTCCACCATGCCAGCTTCAGCAGAGCCACTTATAGCCAAAATACACATCCATCTGTCAGACAATATATTTTAAACAAGATACGTGCCCCAGATTTAGAGTTTCAATATATTTAGCTTTTAACCTCTCCTGATGCCCACCCAGCCCCTGCGGCATCTCAGCACCTGATGCATTGAGCAAGGCTGGGGCTGCCATGGCACTTTCCTCCTCCTCTGACCAGCCTATTCACTCAATTTTCTCCCTAACAAGCCCTTGAAGGTGATGTTGTGGGTAGCTGCCTTCACAGCCCAGTGAATCCAATGCTCTGCCTGATGCCACATTGTCTCATTCATTGACTGTGTGACAAATGCCTGGCACTCGTTTGGTTTCTGTCATTATAACCCAAGGATATTAAATTTACATCAACCTGACAATGAGAGCAGGGCTGAGGATATGAAACGCTGCCTCCAGAGAGAGGAGGGGACAGGCATCCCTTGGAATGCACAATGTGGATGTAGGGTTCTGCTTTTCCTCTTCACCACCTCCCAGGCTGAGCACAAACAGCTTGGTTTTACTTGAAGAGTAGACCTGGAGGTCTGGACAGAGGTGGCAGAAGGGATGATGCTGGGGATGCCTCTCTCTCTCTCTCACAAGTATGTTTCAAGCCTGCATTCCCCAAAGTCCAAGGCACCATCCCCTGGCCAGCTCCACACCACATCCCTGGTGACCAAAGGCACATCTGGACTCTGCCCCTCATTTCCTTTCCTATCACTGTGATTCACTGCTCAGTTCCCCATCTAAGGGCAAACCTCTGTCCAAGCACGAGGAACTGCAGGTGGCTTGTCCCTCTCCACCGTGACCACGTCCAGCATCCCCTGCTCCCTTCACCAATCCCCAGATGACTGCTCAGCTGCTTCCTAATGCTTGGGAGGCCTCTGGGTCTCTTTATTGATACTAGAAAGCAGTTCCACTGGAGTGTAAGCGCCTTATCTCACCAAAGAGCATGCTGAATGTCTCTTATGCCATTACCAAATAGGAAGAACTTCCATTCTTTTCATCTACCAGAAATACATTTTTTTGGTGTGTTTTCAGCATAGTTATCCAAATACCTCCCTCCCACCCACCTTTCCCTGATTGTTGATAAACATGAAAATCCACTCCCCTCCTAGCAGGGGAACAGGCAATCTTTTATCCTCCCCTGATAAACAGTAATAAGCTTCTTATCCTCTTACCAAAAACCGAGAGCATTGCAAATCCTGTATCAGACACACTAGGGTTAGGGTTTTTTGCATTATGTGGAGGGATTTTGTAAAGTGGCAAATAAAAGGCATATCATTTTGTTCTTTTATCTGAAGCTTCCTTCTAGGAGGGAAGGCAGAGCTGTTAGAAAATACATTTAATTGGATATTATTCAGTATCAGGTTGAGGCAAGTTCTCCTGTCTCCCACAAAGAACTTCTGCACTAATCTGTTCCTACTCATGGATGAAAGGTCATTGTGCCGACTAGGAAGTTAAGTAAACAAAATTAGCATCTGATTTAAGAGACTTCTTATTCCCTCTGGTGTAAATTAGTGTAAAAATTAGCAAGACTTTCCATTGCTTCTGTTTTCTGCATTTAAAATGCATCAATTGCCTGAATTTAATGGTGTGGAGGCTTATTATTTCTTTATCTATGGAAGTGCATACAGATGGGTGGGGAGATGGAAGGGGCCATGAGCTTCAGCATCAAAGTTGCTCAAGGTCAGAAAAAGTGACACAGAAGAGCTCCCAGCAGCTCTGACACCTGGACACGGAAGGAGCCACAAGAACTCACAGATAGGAAAACATTTTAGAAAGGCAATGTGGGCTGTAGCTGTGAAATTCATCACCACCCAACAACAACCATTACCACAGAGGATACAGGGAGCTTCGGCAAAGGTTTGTTTCTTTGGGTTTTTTAAAATTGAAATGAAAAATGGCCTCTCAAGTGTTCTTTCAAATCCATGAACTTTCTAGAGATCAGAAAAACCCCAGCACTGCTTGGGATTACAGTAGAAAATCCCAACAAATGTGTTCCAGAAGCTGGTTCCTAATAAGCTGCTCATTAAAAACCTTTGAACTTCATCCAAAACATCTGTTCTTGATTATTGCTGCCCATTCTAACAAGTAACCCAATGCTACTACTGCAGCTTTTCATGATGAGCTTAACTTTGTACTGCACTCCTGAAAACACACAGGGACAAAAGGATGTAAAAGGTAAAAAAACATTGGAAAACAACCTCGGAGGAGGAAGGCAATAGAGGAATATTATTCTATCTTGCTGGGCAAAATGGTCCTCCAAAGGAGGAGTTGAACTGGCAGAAAGGGAGCACCTGAACCTTTGTACCTTCCTGTGGGAGAGATTTTTCTAATCACCACTTCTCTGGTTTAAAGTCTATTTCCAGTGTGCCACAGATTGCATTGCAGATGAGAGGGGTGAAGGCACCTATGGAATTGGAAGGTCAGAAAGGAAGCCCAGGAGGGTGTTTTTTGGGAGTATCTTTGGCAGAAATCTTCGGCTATCCTGTAACATGGAGAGGAGCTGGAACTCTGGGTTCCCAGAGACACAGAACATCTCTCCTAAGACATCCTTGCTCTGAGAAAAACTGAAAAAAGGAAAAAAAAAAAAAAAAGGAAAAAAATACCAACCAACCTCCCCAAAACAGGATTGGCTTCAGATACTGGCAAGAGATGCTGGAAATTTGGTATTTTTGTCCACCTGCACCTGATGCTCTGCAGAGACCCACTGGAATCCCATTGCACTGACCCCAGAGAAAGGTTTCTGCCTGCAGCCCAGTCCAGGAATGATGCTATGACCCCACCACAAGCCTCCCCAAGGACAAACATTATGCAAAGGGATCAAAAACAGCTTTTCCAGAGAGCCTCTTGAGCTGGGGGTTCCACTGGTCTCTGGTGAGGTCCCACCAAAGCATTTTTAATCTTACAGACTGCTAATTTGGCTGTTGATTTTTCCACTGCTCAGTTCAAACATATTTCCACTTAAATTGGTAAAACTCACATCCCCAGACCCCAAAGAGAGGTGCAGCATTTGCAACCAAGCTCATCATTTTGAGTCTGCAGTCGCTTGTTAAACCAAAAATATGTGGAACTGACAGCAATTTGTTAAACTTAGTAACATGAATTCCCTGAAGAGTTACAGAATATATCTATTTCACCAGCTCAGGAAAGGTAACACTCCTCCAGCCCCATAGGGGAAAGATAGGCACTGAAGCAATAGTTTGCATTGTCACTAATTCAGTTTAAAACATGAAAAAAAATGCTGGGTTTCTGGTTAAGAAGAGAGCAGATATTGCACTGACCATGGAGGGCTGGCTCCAGCAGAGGTTTCCCAGTTTTGGCTGGGCACACCAGGGGAGGGCCACTCATCCCTCACTAAAGAGGGCAGTTAAGAGACAGCCACTTGTGGCAGGACATCCCCCCTCTCTCATGGCTGGAAGAGATCACTCAGGCCAGATTAACAGCCCAGCGAGGAGTCAGAGAGCCCAGCAGCAGGTCACCTACAGGCTCCTGAGAGTCTGAGTCCAATCCCTGAGTACACATCTTGGTATGAGAGCAGATGTGGAAAGAGATAAAAGAAAATAAACATTGGTGACCATTGGACTATGATATATCAGAGTACCCGTTGTAATTTCATGAAAGCATGGGGGGGTTGGAGCGTTCAAACTGTAATTGTGAGCAAAAGTACTTGTGCTGAAAAAAGCAAATGACAGTAGCTGTAATTTGATGAGGACCCTTGCTCCCAGGGAAGGAGAAGACCTCTGTTGCTAGAGATGAAAGTGATGAGGACCCTTTGCTCCCAAGGGAGGAGGAGGGCCTCTATTCCTAGAGATGAAACGCTCCCAGAGATGGGTGAAGAGAACCTTTTGTTTCTGAGCAGCTCAACCTTAAAATGGTACCCCAGTAGCTCAAGATTGGACCCTCGAAAGCAGTTGTGGGGAAAGCTGTAAGAGAAGGGATGGGACTCACATGCGAGCAGAGAAACAACCTGGGTGGCTGTCTCACTGTGACACTGAAGCCATGAGAGAACTGTTTGTTGTGGAGATGTCTCCATAACATGAGCAAGTTGAACTAAGTGAACTGAAAAAGATTATTATAGAGGTGGTAAACAGACTGAAAATCTCACGGGTTGTCTTTTTATGTTGTCGGGGGGGAAAGGAGAAAGGTGGGGGGAGGAAAGTGTTCTGAAGGTTTCGGCTGATTTTTTTCCTTTCTTTTAGGTCTGTTAACAAACTTTTTTATATTCTTTTAAGTTTTGTGCCTGCTTTGTTTTCTCCTAATTCTTATCTCACAGAAGCAAAATAAGTAAGTAATGGATACTTTGAACCAAACCACTACAGTTTGTTAAATAAGTAGTTTTTATCTCTCACTTTCCTCTGAGGAAAATTTCTTTTTTCCCCGAACCTGGTGGAAGAGGTGTGGTTGTAACCTGCCTTCTATCAGAGGATATTTTGCCTCCAAATTTGTCCAAACCAGCACACCCTTCAAGAATTGGCGGTAAGAAACATTGGAGCCTAAGTTATATTCTTTCTTAGCTAGCTATAAATTTAATGGTACCTTTAACTCCATGTGTATTACACTAGTATCCCCTTTTGTCTTATCCCTGTGCAGTAATAGTCTGTTTTGAGTCTTATGTCTGTTAGTTTTGTGTCTATTAATAAATAATTCCTTTTATAACAGACGGAATCAGCCATTATTAAAGAACTTGCGAATGAGAGTGGGTTTTTGGGGTGCTGGACACCTCAATAACATGACTGCCTGCTGCCAGAGGCCTGGGCAAAAGGCAGGGACTGATTTAAACCCACATCATCCATTCATAACACCACTCTGCTAGAATTCCCAATATCAGAGCTGTCAGAAATCACATACCTACACTCAGACCTGAGCGCCCAGATCTGCCTTGTGTGTCATCAGGTCCTTTTCTCCTGGACTCCTTCCCTGCACAAGCACACCAGTTCTTCCAGGAAAACTTCACTATGAATTTCCCCCTCTGAATACAGAGACAACATTTGGTAGGAACACAATTTTTCCCCACTCTTATTATCTATGGGATAAAAATTCCAGCTTCCTCAGAGTCGGCGATTGAGGCGTGGACCCAGACCGGCAGGGAATCTGAATTGTTTATTCAAAGGAATGAGCTGGTTTTATACACTTTTCCAAGGCACAGTATTTCCTGACATGGTAATCCTCACTATGTGACATATCCTGTGTTGCTACATCAGCAGCACACTTCCTTCTATGGGATGATCACTCACTGTTCACCCGTCTGTCAGCTCCTGGCAGGCCCCTCTCTATAGGGGTCTGCTGTGACACCCCCTCCCCCCAAGGTCTGATGGAGACAAGCTTCTGTGTGCCACCATGTACTCCTCTGCAGGCAGGTTTTACAGCTTGTAACTCAACTTTATTCCATCTCTTCCCACCGACTTAAATAAACAAACTCCCCAGACCATGGGGTTCAGACACCTCTAGATGCAGCTGACACCTGAGCAGGGGTTTCAGAAGATAACCTTGAGGAGTGGTATCTGCAGTCCTCCCAAACCATCCCTGAAGGATGTGTTTCTCCTTGGGAGGAACATCCACAGTCATCAATCAAATAATTTCAGGCACTAGAATATTTAAAAAAAACCCCCAAATTTGTCTTCTCCCATGGGGAGAACAGTAACCTCACAGCAAGAATATTTTCTCCTATTGCCCAGATCATGCTTGGATCTACCAGCCCCATCTCATAGGTCTGGCCTTGATCCCATTCAGAGCCAGGACTTGGTGTCATAGCCCTTTTCCTCTCCATTTTATTCCTCCTTGCAGTTCTCCAGCCAAAAACAGTGCAAGAGAGGAGGACAAAAGTTCACAGCCTGCCGCCAAAGGCACCTCTTGCCAGAAGGTCAGCAGCCCTTGCTGGGCAGAGACAGTTTGTGACTGCTGTGGCCACGATGCCTTCCAAAACCAGTGAGGAAAACCACAGTAAAAGAGATGGGCAGAAGAGCCATTAAGCATATGCTGGGCTCAGGCTCATAAACACATAAACAACAATTGCTGGTTAACCACAGGCGAGAACTTTCAACAAGCCGCAGGTACCAGGCACAAATTGACAATAATGAGGTTTAATGGGGTTGGTTTACAGTCTCGCTGGTTTGCATGTTTTATTATTTCCTGCAAAATTAGCCAGTAAAATAAAGTCTCTCTGGGCTTGCAAATCTGTTGGGGTGGGAAAGTCCCAGATGTTGGAGGAGTCATAGTCAATACAGATCCCCAGGTTTTTACTGTTATAACACTGAGGCTGCAGGCAGAGTGTGAAAAGCACAGTAACAAGGAAGAAATTTGGATCCAACACAGCTAACAAAAGTTCTCAAGTCCAAGGAAATAAAGTCAAACTTTAGTTTCCATTCAGATGGAAAGACCTTTGCACTGGAAAAATACAAGGAGTTCCATAGAGAGGGATGTGTGAAACACAGTGACTGTATTTTCAGCACAAAAGTTGGAACTCTGCTTTGATTGCATTAGAAATGGAAATAAACGGAGCTCATTTGGAGAAAAATGTGGCAACTTCCAGCCCAAGCTCCCTGCAGAGGCACCCACAGCCCTCAGAGGCACCACTCTGCCTGTGGCACAGGGAGCTGGGAATTTCTTGGGATCAAAGCTTAAGGGAACACACCATGGGGGTAGGAGACAATGCCACAGACAATCATTGCTGTTATTTGTGCAGCACCAGGTTTTTAATTTGTAGTCCTCAAAATGCATCAGAGACGCTGACCCAGAGAGCAGGGCAGAACACACACAAACCCCAAAATACAGGTGTAAGAACAGTAGGGAAGAGAACTTGGAAGAAAAAGAAGAGGGAGGACCAGGTATTCAGCAGAACCTTAGTAGTAGATTTCCAGCTATGTACCTGTTTTATCAGTACCTGTTGTACACCTTTGCTACCTGAGTGCCCCTGGAAGCAGAAAGAAATGATGTCACAGCTTACCTGGTTCCATGAATCAAGGCCAGGTTTCAGGTAGGTCCTTGCTCCAGGCCGACTCCAATAACCATTAAATGGAAGGGAGCACCAAGGAGCCCCTCTCCCTCAGCTAAATAACCTTTTCCCCACCTCCCCCTCCAGCTGCTCTGCCCTTTGCTGCCTGATTGCCCCCAGGAACCTCACCCAGCATGGTGTGGGGAATTAATTACATCCTCCTTAAAGACTGCTGATTAACATTTCCATCACATGCTAACGAGACACTTCCTGGCTTCAATCTGCTTTCCTTCATTATGGCTTTCTGGAGACTAACTTTATACGTTTATGAGAAGCATTAAATGCACAATGGTCTGACTACAATTTATAGCTCTCCTGGCTCTGGGGTTTTTGTGTAAAGACTCAGTATATTACAGTATGAAATCTGGAATGGGATCCTTAGAGCACACAGCTGTTCCTTAGGTCACTTTGGACGTTGCCATCACTGAAAAAAACCAGCAACCAAGCCCAGAGCTGTGGATTGATGCACCTGAGAAAATAGAGGGGAATGCCCACCTCAAAAAATAGCAATGAAGAATTACCTTCAGGTCATCCAGAAAAAGCACAGGGTGGTCCAAATACTAGCTGCACTTCCAATAGAAAGAGATTGTTGAGGCAAAAAAATAGAATTGTCATTTTGGGCAACAGTTAAAAATGAGAGAGAAAAATAATAAGCAAAGATGATAGAGTAAAACTTCTGAAGATCAAAATGAAGGTGGACACCTAGAATATTTCTTGCATTTAATGCAAGAGAAAGATTCCAAAGTTTGAATAAAATGCCTCACCCTTCATAAAGGGCTTTGCAATCACTGCAATGTTTATAAGCCCACACATTCAGCACATGCATTCAGCATCCCGAGCCTCACTCCAATACATAATACAATAAATACACAGGAAACTTATTGTAATACATACACCACCACCACAAATGAAATTGTAATTACAAGCATAATTCAGACAGATTTTAGTTAATACCTGTTTACTAGGAGGTACTAATTTTGCCGGTTTGGACAAATTTGGAGGAAAATATGCTCTGACAGAAGGCAGGTTACAATCAGCCCTCCCCCACCAGGTTCGGGAAAAAATGAATTTTCCTCAAAGGATAGTGAAAGAGATAAAACTATTTATTTAACAAACACACAGGAAAAGGATAATCATGCTAAATAATGAAACTTCTTGCTGTGGAGAGAAAAACCTGGGAAAATTTCAGAGTCCTTCTGTAGGTAGCCTCTCCCCTCCTCCTCAGAGCTGGGATGGGGTGGGCCCTCCTCCAGGGCCAAGGCCTCGGTGGAAAATCCTCCCAATGTATTCTGATGTTGAAACAGTCCAGCAGAGAAGAAGGGGAAAAACTGAAGTCCCAGGGAAACAAAAGTTCAACTCTCCGGAGGAAAAAGAGCTGAAAAAACTGCCGAAAGCTGGGTGGAAAGAAAACCAAGCCAGGTGCTTCCTCCTGTTCCTGCCGCTGCTGTTAGAAGCAAGAGGAGTCTGTGTGTATATCTGTGTGTTCTTGAAACAAAAACGGCTTTGAAGAGTTTGCTCAGTTTTTTCTCTCTCCCCTCTCAGGCTCAGTTTAAAGGCATAGAAAGGCACAAAATTAATTTCTGGACATAGGGCAGAGATAGGGGATACACATCATAAAGTCACCCCAAGACATTCCCAAATAAATGTCCTAAGTATACAAAATGTTCTCCCAGCTTCCCTCTGCCAAAACCTGTTCACCCCCTAATTGGAATTTTAAAAATTGCTCTATTTTTTGTAGTATGTTGGCAGCCTTTGGAAACTAAATGTGGCCAAGTCGAAATGTTCAGCACCTCACTTGTGAGAGCTGGTGTGAGCAAAGCAATCCATCTACCCTGCCCTACTCCAGCCAGGTCAGGATCCATCACACCAGAACTCCTGGATAAAAAATGCTGACAATTCCATATCATCTTTTCCTGCCTGATTCCCAGTGTGTGCCCTCTCCCAGCCAGCTTCCTGCAAGCCCAGGGAGCTGGGGAAGATGCAGGGTGACCTGCAGGCTGGAGTGGTCTGGGACAGTCTGACAATAACCGGGCACTAATCCGTCTGTAGGGTGGAGCAGGTGCTCCTCTGCCCGTTCCTGTGCCAGAGAGCTGCACTCCTGCTGGGACTCTGAGGGGCTGAACCTTCATGCCTGACCTTTGTAGTGAGTCTGGGAACTATTTACAAATTTGGAGTAAGAGGCAGTAGAGGTGAAAACTGTTTATTCATACCAGAGTGGAGACCAGAGGCCCCAGTGGAAGGAGCTGTGTCTGCCCTGCCCCACATCAACAGGCCAGGCAAAGGCAGGGGACAAGGACAAGCACATTTCTTTGCCTCCATTTGCAGAAGTCTCACTCAGAGGCACAGATAGCCCATGGCAGGGAGGGGGGAAGCG
>NW_008246054.1:6620409-6628328 GCF_000691975.1 Corvus brachyrhynchos
GAACAGGATTCACACCTTCAAATTATTCAAGTCCTAAGTGAAGCACTGCTGAGCCAGCAAAAATGAGCTGCAGCCTTTGCCCCGGACTTGAGCCTAGTTCTCTAGAGAAAAGATTAAAATGAGTAACAAAAGACCTCATTTATGTCTCCTTTGCATGTGGCCATAGCGTCTCTGGAGCCTTGCCCTGGCTGGTGATGAGCACATGGAGTGCTGAGGGGACCAGAGGAAGGCTGCGCTGGCAGAGGTGCATCCTTCCCAGTGGGAAGAGAAAAGGAGACCCTATGAGAGCTTACCAAAGCTCCTGGACAATGCAGACCCCATGAAAAAGTCCATCAGCCCTGTCTTCCACTCTCAAGACCTGGAAATCCCCAAATCCCTCAGGCTGCAGGTTGAGAAGGCTGGGCTGCAGGGAAGTCTCCAGGTCCATCAGCAGGTGAGCAGCAGCAATTCCCACCACCCCTGGAGCTGGACCCAGGAGCACCTGCCAGCCCTCGATGAAGTCAAAACACAAACCACCATACGCCATGACAGCCCAGGATTGATCTGGCCCTGAGGAGACATAAGGGGAAAAAGTGGAGAGTGTTTGCCTACACAGACCATAATTCTGCAGCCCCAGGCTGTGCATTTGCTGCACATTCATTTCCCCCTCCATCACTGGGGTCATGTGCAGTAAGGAATTTTGTCCTGTGGGGCTGGCAGCCTTTTATTCCAAGCCATTAATTTCCTTCTTGGAATCCCTCTTCTGGACCAGGACACACTAACTGTGAGCCTACATTTCTGATAAAGACCCTGAGACATAAATATTTTACACTGGTAATGAGATATTTAGCATTGATATAGAGCTCAAAGCCCAGTGCAATTCCAGCTTTGTTAATTATAATGAACTATTGTAGGGCTTGATTTCATCTGCTCCTTGTAAATCTTGCGTTGCTGGTGCAATGTGCTGGTGGCTCCTTTCCAGGGGGAGGCTGGAGCTCAGCCTGGGGAGTGTTTAATCAGATGTTTGGGCCCACCAGAAGAGCAGTTAATGGTGTGAATGATGTGTGGGTTGTGTGGTGCCTGCTCCTTTCTGGAGATGCAGAGTTGGTCCTGTGCACAGAGCCCAGTGGAAATACTCTGTTCTGCTCCTTGTGTTTTCAACACAAGGGGTGGAAGCTGCCAGCCATGAGGATTGTCTTCTACCCCCTGAGTTGCCATGATTAGTAGGAGAACAAACCAGCTTTTCTACAATTTCACCTTTGGAAGAAGAGATGGACCTGAGCCATCACTGTTTTAAGTCCTATGGACACCTTTTGCCAGCTGCCTGCTGTTCAGATGGTGATGGAGTGTGAGAGTCTTGTCACTCCTCTCACAGCCTGTGCTGGGCAGCTCTGTCCCCACCTCCTGCCTCTGCTGAAGCACCTGGAGTTGGGAGATATCAATGACAGCAACACGACCAAGCTGAAAATGTGATGGAGCGTGAAGCTGGCGTTGAGAACTGCCATGTGGGAATGGCATGGTTCTGCCTTTATTTAGAGTTAGTGGATACTTGAAAAAGTACCTTAACATTTTGTTAGATGCTGAGCATAAATCTGGATAATAATTCATGCTACACTAGGCTCTTTATAACAGTAGTTTGCTAAAACAAATTGAATTCAAACCTATATTAATTTACTAACTTTATGCTTGACATATCTGTGAATAATTTTTCATAGCCTAAAAAAATTCTAGGCACAGGCTTAGTTGGAAAAGGGCAAGGAGATCTAAAATTAATGTACATTAAAGCATAACTGGTACTCTAAGAGCATTTGTTATATGCAACAATAATTGCTTTAAGCTTTTTTTTTTTTGAGGGAGATATTTGTGTAAGGGCTGAAAGAAGTTTAGATCTGAAAATCCTGGGATAGAATAAAAAATCAAAGCTTCTTATATTTCAAACTGAAGTTGTGTGAATTTGGGAGGAGGGAAAGACCCAAGCAATTTGGCACTTGGGAGATGCAGTGTTAATAATGGAACAACTTAAAGAGAAAATTTGCCTTTTTCTTCTCAAATTGTTGCTGGGAGTGAAGGGAATGAAACTTCTTTGCTTTTGAAGATGTGTTGAAACATCTCCACTCTCTCCCATCTCTCCCTCAGTTGAAAACATGTGACTTTAAAAAAAAAAAAAAAATTAACTTTTATGCATTACATCCCAAATGAGAAACTATTCCAATTTCATTTTATTTTGAGGTAATAGGGAAAAAACTGCCAAGTTTTGTTAAAGTGGAGGCTCCTTTCTGCACCACTTCTCCACAAACCCCGTTGTGGCAGTCCTGGAACAGCAATCCCAGCTAAGGTGTGACAGCCATCCATCTGCTTAGTGAGAAGAATCCCTCCCCAGTGTGACTTGCTGTGCTGACAGCATCGTTTGGACAGAGCAGGCCAATTCATCAGGGCTCCCCAGAGCATGAAGGATGCAAGACACCCAGCAGTTCCTTGTTTTCTCTTCCTGCCTCCTATGAGGATTCATATTTCAGGAAGTAAAAACCCTCCTCACGCACCATCCGAAGGCTGCCTTACATTTCACCTCTGTGTCATCCCCTCCAATGCACATTAATATTAATTTCCTTTCCTCCCCATCTCAATAATTATTTACTTATAGAGGATTTACTGTGACACTTCAACTGAAGGCAATGCATATAAGCCCTGCTCCTGCTGTACAATAATTAATTTTTAGCATTCTTAATTTATTACCAATTAATTTATTCGAAATTATAGGAGAGACGACCTGCTGTAGATAACTGTTTCTTTCTAATGCCTTCCTAGAAAATCTCTCATTAATGAGCCCATTAATTTGATGGTGGCAGGGGCAAATCATCCAGAGAGAACTCTTCAGTTGCAATCTGTGTGTCCCACCTCGTATTCTTGAGAACATGGCAAGAAGAAAGCTGGGTTTCTTTGCAATAAATGCTGGTATAAAATATGCCTGGATATGTATGTATGCAAATAGCCTGATCTAGCATCATTAAACCTCTTAAGGAAATATGAAGTTTTGAAGGCATTTCCCACTTTAGAGCTCAGGCAATGACTGGAGCATCTGCATTAAATGTTTAATGTTCAGCAGAAGTGCAAATCACTATTTAATTAACTCCTTCCATAAAATGTGATAGTTTAGTGAAGTGAACACAGATGAATTATCATTATTCAGGAGGATGCTGAATGTGATGGTGAATACCAGACTTTGCAGATCTGACAACAGTGGATCAGGAGGTTCCTGGTATCTAAAACAGAGTGGAGGTTTTTTTCCAAGGGAACATTTATTATTCATGAAACTGCATTTTTCCACAGCAGCCACTGTTATCAGACTCAGGCATGTGAATGCACAATTAAAAGCAAAATAACTACTGCCAACAGCTGGCAAAAATAGCTTCCTTGAGCAGCCATTCATTAGCTTCTGATCTGGAGCCTCTGCAAAGTCACTGCTGGAGCTAAAAATGAATGTCACTAATGCTGCTTTGAGGGGGAGATCATTTGGTACCTGTCTCTGTGCTGTGATGAGGAACAAGCCTTCCTCCCCTCCAAAGGGCACTGTCCCTTCAAGAGGGATCACATGGAAAAGGACACCACACAGAAAGCAGAGCAGAATTTCCCCTTGGTGCCTGCCAGATGTTGGGTTCCTGCAACAGGCAGAGCATAAACTACTAATGCTGTTTTGAGGGGGAGATCATTTGGTACCTGTCTCTGTGCTGTGATGAGGAACAAGCCTTCCTCCACTTCCCTCCAAAGGGCACTGTCCCTTCAAGAGGGATCACATGGAAAAGGACACCACACAGAAAGCAGAGCAGAATTTCCCCTTGGTGCCTGCCAGATGTTGGGTTCCTGCAACAGGCAGAGCATAAACTGTAGACTTGGATCCTCTGTGTAGAATTCATGAGATGAGCCCTTCAAGGGCCAGGATGTACAAATGGGACCAGGAGCTTTGCCACTGGATTTCCCAATCCTGTCTGTTTTCACTGTGTCCCCTGAGACCTGAGCTGTGCCAGCCTGTGCTGGGTGGTCAGGGATGTATCCTGTCCCCTGAGCTCTGCAAAGGCCACATTCCTCTGCTTGAAGAGCCCCTGTGCCTCCATGATCTCTAAAGGTGAAGGGTGCTCTACGGTCTCACTGATTTCTCACTCAGACTCCAATTTTGTGGAATTCTATTCATCCCCCAAGCCATCTGGAAGGGATTAGCCACTTTGAATGGATTAATTTTATCAGACCACTGCCATCCACCACTATGCTACTCATCCATGCCCCTCTACAGCCTGTGAGATGAGGACAAGTCCATTGAGCATCCTTATCTCAGACATATCTCCTGGTGAGTCACCCCCTTGAAATACCTCTCCCTCTCTCTGTTGATTACAGATGAACACCAGCTGCTCATTTTATTTGGAACAGCTTTTTTTTTTTTTTTTTTTTTTTTTTGGACAGCTTTTTTTTTTTTTTTTTTTTTTTTTCATTGATGCTACTGCTATACTACACACTGACAAACATCCAGACAGGGCCGTGTCTGGTTTCTGGGGACTGCAGAAGCTTTCCTACAATATGTCAGTTTAAAAGGCAGCACGAATGTGAGCTAGTTCAGAGAGTGTCCCTGTGGAATAATGTTCAAAACAGGGGGAAAAAAACCCTGTGTGAGGATGACCTGAGGCAGCTCTGATTTTTTGAGGAGTAATGAAGAGTAATGAAGCCAAATGTTTCAAAGTTGGAGTTCTCCTATTTTATTTCCCCTCTTTCACTAACAGTGATCCTGCACTTCATCTCTCGGGTTCTGATCTAACAGGGCCTCTGCTTGCTGAAATTTTGTTTTCCCTTTTGATAGATGTTTCCTTGAAACAACCCTCCTCAATATAAAAACACATTCCATTTGAGCAGTCACTAAAACTGTCTTCATGTCTCCCTCCGCTCTTTGCCTGAAGACAAACCCCAGACCCAGCAAGGAGATTCTCTGCTCACAGAGGGCTAAATACATCTGTGTCAAAACCAGCTGAATTTAATGTCACTTCAGCAATCATTTTGCTCTGGGTGGCTGTCAGAAACCATTTTCTTTGCCTTGAATACTTGTGATTAACTTCTCATTGATAATTCCGTGATCTGTAACAATCCTGTGCTTTTCCCCATGTGCTTTTCTCCCTGTACTTTTCACCAGCCCTTCCCTGACCCTTCCCAGGCTCTCAGTGATGCCCACCAAAGAGGGGTCACAGCTGACAGGGGTGACAGGCTGAGAGCTGGCCCTGAGCTTTTTGACCATTTTTTGACCATTATTTTGATCCTGTGTGCTGCTGACACACTCACATATGCACACACATTTATCCCCTGCTCTTTGCTGGAGGAGATGTTATCCAGCTGCCTTTGCCATCTTGGGCTGGGTTGTTTAATCTAGATTGGTTGTTTAATTTAGAAATGGTTCCTACTGAGAAAAGACAGTCAATTGGTACACGTGGGAGTACAAAATTGTTGGGGTTTTTTCAGTTTGTGAACAGGAACAAAGAGGGTTCTATGCCCAGAAAATAAAGTGTAACAACAAATTTGTGTTTCAGTGCTTAGATAGAAGTGTCAAAGAGAACCCTGGATGGAGTTTTTAGGGGCACACTAGCCACGCTCAGCTACTCTCAGAGGGGATTTTCAAGGCCCAGCACTCTAAATCAGCTTCCTACTGCCAGATGAAAACACCAAAATTCAACCAAGTGCATGTCAGGGATACCCTGTCACAGCATGTCCATGACTGACCATGACCACCAGAATGAAGGGTGTGAATTTTCTACAAACATAGAGCAGAACAGTTTTTCAGTAGCCATCAGCTTTGGAGAAACTCTGAAGATGCCAAAAATGCAATCACCTGAAAAGAGCATGAGAGTGTATATGCAGGTGGCAGTTTATCAATTGATCATCACTTTCATCAACAGCTTTTCATTCCTTGTTCCCATCAATAGGGACATCTCTGAAGGTTCATTCCAATCAGGGCAGACTAATTGGTACTAGAAAGTTCAGTGTTTGAAGATCGTATGATTAGGGAAATTTACAAATTCAATTTCTTTCAACCAGATTCAATTCTAATCTAATCAGAGAGATAGAAAACTCAAGTGTAATAATGACAAAGAAAATGACTTTGTTTCAGGCCATTTAAATGTCCCTTACTGCAAACATTCCAACAGAAGAAACTGAGTTTAGAGATGGGTATTTGCTTTGAATTCGACAGCAAATGGGCCATTTTCTGTGTCTAAATTAAGATTCTCTCTTTTTGAGAGAGAGAGACAGACACCATCTAAGTCAAATGAACATTTGTGACATTTAATAAAGCAATTATATCTAAAGACCAGGGGCTTGAGATAGAATAGACTGGTTAATGTTGTCTGGGAAAAGTCTTTCAATATAGGAGTGATGCTTCTCTGCAGGATCCTGATGACTTTGAACAGAGTCAAATTGCCACTGGAGACCATCTTCTATCAGTGCTATTGAAGTCAAAACCAGATCTGGACAAAACCAGGTTTTTATGTGTTCCCAGGTAGGTACTTCCAAAGAGCCTAAAGGACTGAGGAGCCTTGTTGGCTCCCAGGTTCTGAAATGCCAGAGAGCCAACCCCAGTGATTGCACCAGCTCTGGCCTGCTGTTGGTTGGCCTGCTTGGTGCTGGCTGTGTCAGAAGGGAGTTTTACACCTTCTACTGAGACCAAAGCTGTGCTGGATAACTCAATTCTGGCTTTGAGCAGCTCGAGAAGTTTGGAGATGGACACTCAAAGCACACTGAGGTTGTTGATTGACCGTTCTGGAGATCAAAATCCTCAAATTGGCAGGAAAACAGGGGCAGAATGGTTACAAAACGAGCTTGAGTTCAGTGCTAGTGCTTTGTTGGGTCTCAAATTTTGGCTGGATGGAGCAGCTCAAACCATGAGAAAGATTTTCCTTTATTCCTTGGCCTATCCACTTGCCAAAAGTTTGGCTAATAGTAAAGTTGCTGATTTAATGGGTGACACTGAGGTTTAATGCAGGGATGTGTGACCATAAGCACAGACCAACCCCAGGGAAATTATGTCCTGGTCATTTTAATTCAAAACCCTGGAAAAAAATGCTTTTCCTGGGTTTCCTTGTTATTTGTTTGATGACTTGTGGTTCAGTCCTGCAAATCCCACCAGCCAGAGGGTTCCACGCTCACCATGAGAGACTGAGGCACCTTCCTAATGCTAAACTCATCCAGTGAGTCTCCAGCTGTGTGAGATTTTAGAAGCTGCAGTTTGTGATGGAGAAGTGAATGCTGGTTCCACACTGAAATTTTCTTCAAAGATATCCTGATTCAGTGCCATGAAAAAGCCTCTTCCAGTCAGAGAGCAATTTAAATCAATAAATATCACCATCCTTTAATGACACCAAAAAATAATTTCAGAAGAGAAGGTGAGACAACACCAGCAGTCTTTTAAATTTAATGACCTATGAATAAAACCAGATAATCCCTGCATTTGACGTAATCATTTCTGTTTGATTCCATTCAATTCTTTGTTAATAAACACAGACCTCACTATTGTAATTTAATACTCTAAAATTATAGGTTAAGGTAGGGGTTACCTGTCTTTTAAGGCATTAAATGATTGGCATTTTGCTTATAGAGGATTTTATTACCCCAGTAATACCATTTTCAGGAGAGGTTTTCATAAGCTTCATTTGCATGCTGATTTTTTATAGCAATTATCAGTAAAAGGTCAAATATTTGCTTTATCTATATAATTCAATTTTAGAAATGCCTTTGGGATTCAAATTAACTCCCTTGTAATATCTTCATTGAAAAAGAAGATTAATTATGCTTACAAGAAACCTAATTTGGCTTATCAGACCTTTAATGTTACAGAGATTGTTAATGCATTTAAATTTAGGATTAGTAGAGTGATCTGGTTCCATTATTTTGGTGACTTTAATATTTGTCATTAT
>NW_008246054.1:6628344-6635352 GCF_000691975.1 Corvus brachyrhynchos
CCCTACAGTGAAATTAGAATGTC
Source organism: Corvus brachyrhynchos (assembly GCF_000691975.1). Taxonomy (NCBI): domain Eukaryota; kingdom Metazoa; phylum Chordata; class Aves; order Passeriformes; family Corvidae; genus Corvus; species Corvus brachyrhynchos. Next base: position 6,628,368 of record NW_008246054.1, read on the forward strand.
TATTATAAAGCAAATAAACATTATATATTGACCTTAGTAATTATGCTTCTGGTTTTTAAGAGTGCATAAAAAGATGTGTTTGTGACTCACATATAAATTTAGCATTCCTGTGTTAAGTGGAGTCAGGGTGGTAACACTGCCAGATTCATCGCTGGAGCAGGATTTGGCAGGAGGATTCATGGCACTATTGCCAGAGGGACCCCCAGGAGGAATTACTGAGCTCCAGCCCCATCACCTGCATCCCTGCAGGGGCTGCTGCCCACCAGGCCCTGGGGCCTCTGGACAATGCTCTTTACGGAATCTCAGAATGGTTTGGGTCGGAAGGGACCTTAAAGCTCATCTCATTCCCCCCCCTGCCATGGGCAGGGACACCTTCCACTGTCCCAGGTTACTCCAAGCCTCAATGTCCAACCTGGCCTGGACACTTGCAGGGATCCAGGGGCAGCCACAGCTTCTCTGGGCACCCTGTGCCAGGGCCTCACCATCCTCACAGGGAAGAATTATTTCCAAGTATCTAATCTAAACCTACTCTCAGTTTGAAGCCATTCACCCCTGTCCTGTCACTGCACTGACTTTGATTGGAACAGAATCAGAGAACCAGTTTTGGAGAATAGTGCAGGCCTGTGTTCATCCCACCTGCTTAAAAATACCCCAAACCTATCTCATTTCCTCCACTGGGTTTTGCTCCCTCCAGAACACTGTGTCCAGCCCATAACCCTGATTTTGTGGGGGGCTGCTGCCACAGGGACAAACTGGGAGTGCTCCAAAGCAGGTACTGCTGTATAAACCTGTGCAGTAATAAACACATATCAATTCTCTTCCACTTGTCTTCTTTTTGCCTTTGCTATGCTATGGTTGTTTGTATGGGATGCAATTTTTCATGCCACGCTGATTGCTGGGATTTGGGGTTATTTATGCCAGGCTAATTGCTGTGGTATCACAGTGTTCATGTTAAGATAATCACCATGGTATTGGATTATTCATACTGAGCTCTCTGCTGTGGTGTTGGGTTATTGCTGTTGAGCTCATTGCTGGGGTATTGTGTTTTTCATGCCACGCTCATAGCTGTGGTATGGGGCTATTTATCTTATGCTTATCCCTGTAATATCTGATTAAACTGATTAAACCAGTTGCTCCTTTAGTAGGCAATTCTGCTGTCTGATCTGGTATCAGAGAGGAAAATCAGCCCTTTCTCTGCTCTCCAGACCAGGTTCACACTGAGATTTTCTTTCAGTTGACTTTCCACAAAGCCTCCTGGCTGTTTAAGTCCTGAAGAGAACTTGGATCTGGGGTTTGCACAGGCAGTGAAGTCGTGTCAGAGCTGTCAGGGCTCTCTTGAACCATCTCCATCTCTGGTCTTCAGACACTCCTTGAGTAACCACTGTGTTACAAGCACATTTTGTAAGGGATGACACTTTGGAGGCCTCTCGGAGTGACCAGATTGTTACATCCTGGAGTAAATAGAAACATGTGACATGGTCATTTTTCTCCTGCAAGTCTGCAAACACAGCAGTTGGAGGGAACACGAATTTGCAGTTTTGGAAATGGGGGATGCTCTCCTGGAAAATGACTTTGACTTGCAGGATGGGGACTGCAGTAGGGCTGGTGCCCAGCAGAGCTACTGGGACCTGCCTGATGTCTTGAGATACTGGCACAGGTAACACCAGCCCAAATCACTGTGGTCACCAAAAGCCACTGAACCCCTCCTGGAAGGCACAGGTCTCTCCAGTCCTGCCCTCTCCTTGGCTTGGAAAGCCTCACTGATGAGCCCCAGCTCAATGCCTGACTTTGGGAAGAGATGGATTTCTTCCCTAATCTATGTGTGCAAGGTCACAGAGCAAGATTCAACCCCTGCTATGCTTTGTCTCGCTCAGCCCCTCACATTCCTGTCCTTTGCTCCAGCTTCAGCTGTGACTCTGCTCATCTCTGCCAGTTACATACAAATAAAAATGCTCAGCTTAGTGGCACCTGCCTTTCTTTGTTTCTAGGGTTTATTTTGTGACTCAGTACGTTTCAAAAGGCGCTTAATACATCACGAAAAATAAATCACTGCAAGAAACAAGCACTGATGCTAGCTTAGGAGAAAATCTTTAAAGGTGTTTTTTTGTTTTGTTACCAGAGTGCTGCTATGTATTATTCATTACAGCCTCTGAGATTTAATTATTATTAGTGCTACTGATGATTGCTAGAAAAATAAACTGTAGCAGAAAGTGTCCGTCATTGTGTGAAGGGCATCTATATGTTGTATAACTCACCATACCCATTTGCATTAATCTCATTAGCTGCTCACAAGGCAGCTCCTGAGCTGGGGAATTGAGGGGGGGGACACATGTGCCCTGCCTGTTCTACTCTCTGTGCCCACCTGGACTCTGGAGCATAGAACTGAGTTTATAAACTCCATCTCTGGCTTTCTGCCCTCAGGTCTCTGTACCCAGGATTCTCTCTGTGGGGCTGCTCAATAATTTTCAGCCCCCTGGGCTGCCCTGCCCACCCCTCCCAGTCTCACCTGCAGCCCTGAGCACTCGTGACAGGGAGCATACAGATATTCTGTTAGGAACGACCCTGAGATCTGCCTGGTGCCTTGAGGCAAATGCAGGAGAGATACTGGAGTGAGTTCAAGACGAAATCTTGATTCAGCAGCAAGCAATGCCTTTTAGCCTGCCCTGGACAAGACACACAGCCTGGCAGGTAGCATTCAAAGGCTCTGCCATTCCCTGCTCCCTCCCAGCCCCAGTCATTCAGAGATGATCAATGTTTTCCTCTCTTTATTCACTGTAACTCAGTCCAGTGCATCACCTGTTATCACACCAGCCACACAAACAGCATCCTGCAGCCCTTCCTGGGATTACACAGCACATGTGGAGATGCTCCTGCCAGGAGCTGTGGGGGTGAGGGAGGGGGTGGCACACCTTTCTTCCCTCCCTGCTGTGTTGCAGTTGTGCACCCACCCCTCTCGCTCACTCCAAGCCCTGTAGGAAGCTGGAAGTCTCTCTGTTGGCAGCTAATTTACCCACTGCCTTGGAAGTCTCATTAATTGCCTGCGAGATCTTGCATGACCTCTCTTAGAGGTGCCCGAACTGTGAGTGATCTCTGTGCAAGGGTTTTGACAAAATGCTGCAGAAACTGTGCCTTTCCATTTTGTACCTCTGACATCTCTGGCTCCACACTTGGGACTCTCATTAGAGACCAGAGAGAGAGAAAAAGAACGTGAGTGTTTCAGGCTTAAATTCAATCTCTGCTCCTTCAGTCTTGTGTGACCTTGCTAAATCACTGGATCTTTTGAAGATTCAGTGTCTCCATCTGCTCTGTTAGGACAGAGGGAGCCAGTTATGTCAGGCTGAGCATACCAGAGATGTGAGATCTGTTGTCTTTAATCCCCATTTCTTCTCCCTTCTTAAAAGCATACCCACTAAGGGAAAAAAGTGAAGGCTGGGAGAACAGCCAGGAGGCTCCCATGGATCAGGAAACAGGCTGTGAAACGATCCCCAAGATGGGCATGTAGATGTAATGAGTCCAAGAATGTGCAGTCTCTGATCACAGAGGCTGAACAATGTCCAGTGAAATCCAGGAGCCTACAAGGCTCCAAAGAAGCAAAGTGTGTTCAAGTAACTTTCTGTTCGACTCCTGCTCCTGCTGTCAGATGAATGCTTTAACTGCACAGGAGCACATCAAAAGACAGGGAGCAGGAGCTGAATCTTTCAGAAGAAAACAACACAGATCATAGGAGAACAGGGCAAAATGGAACCAGGTATCAACCAGGGAGGTGGGGTACGGGAGAGATTTGATGTCCTTCATTTACAAGAAATAACTCGAAGGGAAAGACATGGATTGAAATCTTGGCCAGGTCAGCGTGTCTCATGCAAAGCAGATACAAAGTTTGGTACTATTTATTTTGGGTGATTATAGATACAAAGTCTCCACATATCCTGTCTCCTATGTGCAGATGTGGAGGACATAGATTGTCCTTCTCTTGCATTGGCCCAAATATTTGGATCCAGCTTTCCCCTCTCTATGTAGGTTGCTGTCTTGGCTGCTCTCTTTAGCCACTCTGGTGGCAACACAAAATCTTTGCTGGGTTTTACATTATTCTTACATGTGCAAACCAGCTGCTGTCTTCAGCCAAGATTGAATTAAGATCTTAGGATGTAACCCAAGCAGTTGTCTACCCTGACTTTGGGGCGTTGCAGTGAGAGGCAGCAGAATTGGGGATGGTTTTCCAAGGGGAGCACAGGAGGATGGCTCTCAATGCTTCCCTGTGGCAGCCAGTCTGCCCTCAGAGCCACAACGCCCAAGATCCTGTCTGGGATTTGTGTGTTTAAAGGCTGGAGCTAATCTCATAAATGGATGTGTGAAGTGCTGGACACTTACACTTGGATTGTTGAAACCATATGGTCATGGGGCCACGGAGGGGATTTCTCTGACTGTAATGCAGAAATATGCATTACATCTAAATTGACCCTGAAAACTGACTGGAGCCTGGTATTAGAGAAGATTAAATTAACCCCCAGCAATAGCGCCATATTACAAAAATGGTTAGATCTTAATAAATTGAAAATGATAACAGTGGCAAAAGCTGTACATTTTCCCTCATGTTCCTTTATTGCTGTAACACTTCTTTCCAGTTTGTTGCTTCCGTGGGTTTTATTAGCACATTTCAGTGGAGTAGATTTGCTCTGAAGTGATAACAGCCGACTGTAATCAGAAAGTTTTATGTTATCTGCAGCAAACAATGGTAAATGCCACCTGAGAAGGGCTCCGCTCAATGCCTTCATTACTGTGATTAGTCTAAGATAGCAACAAACTTCAAACCCGCTGATAACAGACTTTGTTAAAAACACAATAAACACTGAACACCCTGCACTTCCACCAGGTAAAGAGAGGGCTCCACTCCCAAGGCCTCTGGGGCTGTTGGATGTGCAGACCTGGCCGTGATAACGAGGTGTCCTCACCTGTGGGTGTGGATCCATCCAGAGCAGGGACTGATGATCCCTCCCGTCCTTCCAGCTGGAGGTAGTCTGCGATACTGCCACGTGGGTGGGAATCAAACTCTGAATCAGCAAAGCAATTGGCTTCAATGAAGCTTTAGCATGTCCATGAAATACGGTGCACAGGATTTCTGAGAAAAGATCCAGGTTGTTTTGGAACTTTGTGGTGTCCAGTTTCCTGAAGTAACAGAAAGAGGACAGGAGTTTCCTCACTCACCTACACAGCTGCTGGTTTGGGATGAATTATCAGCAAATACTGGTTTTACCTTGGGGATAGAAGCCTTATAGGCCCATATGTCTCCTTCAAACTGGTGTTCTAAACTAAATGTTACCAAGTCTCAGATGAAAGTTGAAACTTCCAGTGACACAAGCTGGTGAGACACACCAGGGTCCTGCCAAACTTACAATTTTTTTCATATTTATTTGGCATTTTTGATTGCAAACCCTTGGATAAAGAGCCCTGTCCTTTGCTCACCTTGGACACAAGAGAGGACGGGATTTGGCTGCTGCAGGAACATTGATCCTCTGCAAGAGGGAAAATTTTACATCTGGAGATTAAGTTTGAAATGAAACAAGGTGTGCAGCTATATAACCCTAATAAATGGTGTTTCTCCTTTTGTAAAACTTTTTTTTTTTTTAATAGCATCCATGTCAATACAGTTAGGTTTTCTGGAGGGTTTTTTCTTGGTGTGGATTTTTGGGGCTTTTTTTTGGCTGAAAGCCACAATTTTTCCAGGTGAAAACATTGTTGTCTTGGTTTATAGCAAGTGTGCTTTTTGGTTCTGGAGGAAAAGAAATCACCAAGAGAAAAACTTCCTGAATGGACACCCTGTCCTACAGGGCCCCTTGGGGCTGTGGCAGGGATGGGAGCACAACCAGGGTCTGGCACGTGCCATTGTGGAAGCCAAGGCTTGGCTGGGGAGCCCTGTGACCACGGCAAGAGGGAACAGAAGCCAGCTGGGCTATCCCGCTCCTTGGCACTGCAACAATCTTCCAGAATAAAAATACTCCAACTTCCAGCGAGAAAAATTAATTTTGTGCAGAATTTCCAAATACAAAGTTAATATTTCCATAGAGCAGAGAAATCTCATTGAAATACCCTTTAGAAAATCAGCAGTCAAAGCCTTTTGGAGGAAAATCAGTTCAGACAGAAATATCGTGCTCAGGCTTAGCTCTGAGCTGCTGGGAAATGCTTTCCCTCAGCCCAAGAAGCAGCATTTTGCTTTCCAGGCAGTGTGGGTTTTGCACCCTCGCTGCAGGTAGTCAGGGGCTGTGCCTACGTGTCCAGCATGGCACATCACCACCCCTGACATACACTCACTTCCCAGCCCTGTTGACAAAAGCAAAAGGCAGAAATCTTAAATAGATCCGGGAACAGCAATCCTGGTGCCAAAAGGTTAGTTTTGAAGTGTTTGACATTTTCTACCCGAGTTGAGCAAATAATTTATCTGATTAATTTAGTTTCCTCCCCGTTCACGACTTGACCAGGAGCTGCTACTGAGATTTGCTCAAATTCATTTGTTATCTCAAGTTCCTGCCTGGGTCTGCAGCTTGTTTACGGGCAGTTTGCTATAAACAGCCACAAAATTCAGAGCTGTGCTGATTGCTCTTGATGGGGAATATGTGGCAGGGTACTGTTTTAGCTTTCTGATGGGGTGATCTGATCCTTAGAATTCGACTTCTGATGTGACTGCAAGTGAAATTTGTTGCCTATAAATAGTCATTGCTGTTTGCCTAAAGGTCATTATGATGCCTTTTCCTGGTCTTAAAATCAAGAGTCATACATGGTTAGAAGGGGAAAAGGGATTTTACCTTGGTATTTATTTTAAGGATCCTTAGGTGCACACATCCAGGTCACATGCACCGAAATGCACCCCGCCCAATATGTCCCAAAAGATCGGGTATATCATTATAGGTTTTACTAATTAGCAGATCTATCAAAGATTCCCCAATGAGAAGCTCAAGTGAACCCCCCTCCCCAAGGAGCCTTCCCCTGGATG
>NW_008246054.1:6635841-6642565 GCF_000691975.1 Corvus brachyrhynchos
GGGAAAAAGCACTAAGAATACAGAAGTTGTAAAAAGGTATAACAGGGGTATAAAAGAAAAGGCAAAAGATCTTCATGGCATCAATTGCAGCTGTGGACACTCCTGCCAGCTCCCAGAACTGCTCAATAGCTTGGCAAAGGACTGTCCTGGTAGTCCAGTCTGACCATGTCACCATTGTCTGACCATTTCTGTGTCACTTGGACACAGAAACCTCACCAACAGACCCCTTTTAAAAAGTCCACCCTTGCATTTGAGGACCATGAACTGGTGGAGAACACTTCTACTCCCCTATGTGGCATTGATAAGTGGGGCCTTGGAAATAAACAATTGGGGTTTTAAAGTAGTAAGTCGGATGAAGAAATATTTAAATAAAATATCGGGTGACTTTTTCAAGGGAGAAAATATTTTTCAAATTTAGTCTTCTCCCACATCTTCACAGCTACTGATTAATGGGTCAAATCTCTACCCCCAAAATACATTTCCATAACAAACTAAGGAGTAATGCCACATGGTAGGAGGAATCACAGCACTGTACTTGTGTGCAGTACAGCATCAAAGTGGGAATAATGAATCTGGGGTTTGTATAATCAAGATGCTTTATACTTGGGCTGGAGGGCTCACCTCGTTGTTCAACACTCAGCAAATAATTTTATAGCATTAAATCCATATTTTTCTGCTTTCTAAGAATAATTTCCATTACTTTGTTTATGCTTTCAGCAGCACTTGACACGTCTTGCTGATCTATGCATTCCTACAGGCTCAGTGTAGGGGGATCTTGGCTGAGGGACTTTGCAATAGAGACAGAAAGGAAAGGGAACTTCTGATCTGTGGAAAATTCTGACATTTTGAAACAAATAACTATTGCAGAGGATGATGAATGGTCACACTTGTGAAGTTCTCTGCCAACTTATTTGTCAGGAGTCTTGGTTCAGTGCCATCAAGACATGTTTTTTCAATAATGTCCAATCGCTTTAGTTTGTTGCTACTAAACTGAGATGAACAAAGTCCAAGGGAAAGCTGCAGACCTTTTAATTAAGATATGATAGATTATATAAACCCACTGCACTACCTGCATTATAATAAGAGTGCAAGGAGAAGCTGCAATTGATTAAAACTAGGAATGTGTTCCCTTCTGAGAAGTGAGTGGAAGTTGAGGTGATGCCTTTAATTGAGCTACCACCTGAGAGCAGTATCCCTGGGGTGTCCATGAGCCCCAGGTGGGAGACACAGCACCTGGATCCCTGGACTTCACAGAGAATCATCATTAGAAGGTAAATTAGTACTTTTTCTTTGCTTTTTTTTTTGGCTTTATTTTTTCAAGGTCCTATTTCTTTGCTTCTCTAATCGATATTTTTCATGCATTCCCAAGGAAGTAACACATCATAGGCATTAAAACTTGGCAGCTTCCAAAGACACTGAGGAGCATCTCCCTCTTACAGGATTCGATGGGACTTCATGGACCCATGGGGCCTTTCCAGTGCAGCTGGGTTTTGTACCCAGAAGGAAAGAAGGTGTTTCAGGCTGCTCTGGCCATGTGGGAAGGATTTCTTTGAAAAGTCACAGATGGACTCATCCTACAGCAACAAAATGCTGAACAAAAAATCCCAGTGAGCACACAGTGTTACATGGACAGTGTCCCTCCACCTGCTGTTTGTTAATCTCTTGCTCTGTGATAGCATTAATATAAAGAAAGCTCATCTAAAATGTTTTATTGCTTGTGAGGGGGATAAAAAAATCCCTTGAAGACTCTGTTAGAGGTGAGTCAGTGTACTTGATAAAACCAAAGCCACTAGGCATTTAAATAGTTTGACATATATCTTAAATCATATTCACAGTCAATTATACAGAAGAATGGCATTTGTACTTATTGAAATCATCTGACACCTCTCATTAGAAAAACACTGCTGGCAGTTGATTATAGTTTTGCAAAACCTTGGGCTGGAATTTTCTGTGCCACCAGTTTTCCTGAGGCAGGTTTGCATCTGCTCCTTCTGCTGTAAAATATCAGAAAATACACTTCTGGAAGTTAAACCAAGCAATACACCTCTGCTCCTGCCAGCCCAGCAAGGAAATACTGGGTTTTCCTTGTATGATCATGTCTATGAACATCCCAAGGATCTGTGTGTCAGTGGCAGAGCAGGAACCAAGAGCCCAAGTCATGGAGAAGGATCCCACTGTCACAGGCAGCACATGGAACACAATGTGTTTGCTTCAGGTGAGTCATAGCCTGAGCAGGGCATGCAAAATGAGTGGGATTTTTAAAAATGCTTCTGTTCAGGGGGAATCAGTGCTAAGTGACGAGATTCTGAGTCAAAGCAGAGCCTTGCTGGCGTGGTGGGGTGTAAGGTGGGGTGAGTGACACCCCACCTTCCTGCCTCCTATGCCTGCTGCTTCTTGTTACACACAGGAGATGAAGGTGGGTGCAGAGCAAATACTGTAAAGGACCTGGGAAGCTCTTTAGGAAATCGAACCCTTCCACTTGTTCTACTGCAATTTGAATCTAAAATTTGACCTATATTTGAAGAGAGGTTAGAATGAAGCTCTTGGGAACTGGTTAAATAAGGTTAAATAATGCAAAGTCAAAACACTTTGTTTCATTTCGTTTGATTATTTTGGATGGAAATATTTCAATCTTGCCTTCAAAAACAAAATAACTCCTCCCCCCAAGCCTCCCCCAAAAATACCCACCCAAAAAGAACCCAACCCCAGAGCACTGTCTCAATTACTCTTGTTTTCCTGCTCTTTTCAGTTCCCCGTGCCTGTCTGACTCCCCCCTGCTTGTTTCTGGAGTTGCTTTATCAAGCCAAGAGGTTCTGCCTCTTCCCTTAGAAGTCTCATTGTCTCCTTGCTGAGCACACTTTGAACAATAGTTCTCTAATTGCTCTTCAGAGAAAATTTGTGAACAACTTGGAAGGGCCCTCTGTCTCAGGGGAAAGAGACTGTTTTCAGCAAAGGTTGTCTTTTAGTACCTAGGAGTTGTTTCTCTGTGAGCTCTTTGTGTCAGTGTCAGCCTTTTCATTCTGAGTACATATAGTTCCTAAAACAGCCCATGTGGAGCCACTGCGGCTGGAGATTGCCCAGAGGAAAAGATGCCACGTTTTCCTTCAGCTGACCTTGAAATTGTGAAATGAAGGCATTCTGGAGAATATCTCGGGCACAGGACGCTCTCCTTTGATCAGGACATGAAAGGACACAATGTTTCTCTAATATCTGATGGGGCGATCAATCATCTCCACGCAGATTGAGAATTGCCACTCTGTTGTTTCATCACCTTTGTCTGACCTTGGAAAACTCCTCCTAAGTGCTGAGAGGAAATGTCACAGAGCAGCTGTCATTAGAGTTCCACGATTAGGTGACCAAATCAAAAGCAAAAGGTTTTTAGGATGGGAAAACCGAAATGAACCATCTTTAACAATTTTCTGCAATGGAAAAGGGGAGTTAAAATTCCTCCTCAATCACTTAAATACCCCTCAGCCTGATTGATTTTGGAAAGTTCTATTTAACACCTGCATATTTAAGTTTAAATTTGATGAGGCTAGCCTTAGACTGGAAACGTTATGCCACACAAATCCCCTTACAGTATTTTAACGTATTTATCCTAATTATACAGTAATCTGTAATAAATTCCCTGATCCTTATATGAATTCAGTGCCTCTATAAAGCTCGGAACAAGGCAAGTTTTGGTTTCAGAGGGCTGTGAAAAAGCCTCTACCACTGGAGTATTTCTTCCAGTTCCACTGGAGGTCAGTGCAGCCCTACAGTTCTGCTGGCACAACTGTCCTTTTCACTCTGATTTTGTGCTACAGCTGAACACAAACCCCTGTAGAGCTGTTTTTAAACTAGATTTGTGTAGTAATAAATACAGGCTTAAGAACCATGTTTCATAGTTATATTTGGAACATCCTGGCAGGGATGTGAGAATCGCGACTCGTTTGGGTGTTGTGGCTTTTTTTCCCTTTCTTTTTTGTTATTGTGGCAGTTGTTTTTCAAGAGCTTGGGGTGATTTTTTTTCTTGTAAAAGTAAAATTACTTGGAATGCAAAAGTAGCAGATTTTGTGACATGTTTTCATATCTCCAGAGAAAAACAGATCTTTGAGTTCCCAGCCTGTCAGAGGAGTGAGGTAAGTGCGGTCCAGCATGTGTCCTGTGCACTCGCAGGCTCTGGATCACATTTTTTGTAAGATTTAAGTGTGAACTTGCTCAAGTCGATGCTTTCCTCTCTTTGCCTTCCTGACCTTCCTCCCCTTTTTGGTGTAGGGCATTCCCACATCACACTCACCCCTCCTAACTATGCAGATATACCTGACTGTGCTCCAAATCATCCCCTGTGGGAGAAGATGAATGAAAAAACCCAAAAAGCAGCCAACAAAACCTGGGCCAAGTGGTTTAAAGTTATTTCAGACAGGCTGTTGGGGTTGTGGGTATACCTCCAGGTCTTGCTGCATGCCTGGCTCCATGGGGAACTTGCTGCTCCTCTGACATGAGCACAGAATTCCAGGCACACTCTGGATCTCCTGCCCCTGTTTGGCTCTAGCACAGCAAATCCTAATCCTACAGCCCAGTATGACCAGACATCACAGGCAGACCCGCTAAAATAGGAGAGCAAAGCAGAAAAAGAAGGGAAATCTGAGTGCTGGATACCACAACAGAAGTTTTGTCTAAATGGTTGATGCATATGGGCTGCTGTCCCAGGAAGGAAGGTGACAACACTGAGCAGACATCATGAAGAGAACTTTTAGTCAAAGGCTACAGGGTCCCAAAACACAACCCGCTCCAAACAGGGATTGATATGGTCCAGTTCAGCCAGCTGAGCCAGTCCTGCTTCAGAAAATCCCAGTCACCCCCAGCCAGGTGACAGGGACCAAGGCTCCCTGAGTCCCGTGTGAGAGCGATAAGCTTTGTCAGGCATGTCAGTGATCTGCCCTTGGGCTGTCTGTCTGCTGCTCAGGCACGAAGGAGGAGAAAGGTGGAAGATTTATCCTGTTGTCTGCTCCCAGAGGCCATCTGGGAGCAGCCTGGGCGCAGCCTGTTGTGGGTTTGCTGCAAAAGCAGAGTGCAAAGAGCAGGATGTTTCTGCCCTTGGGGTTTTCAGGAACATCCCCAACCCAAAGTTTTATGTGTCTGTTCCAGGTACTTTGTTCCTGCTCATTGATTTACTTTTCAGCTGTACTGGCCAGAGAGCTCATTAGGAGAAGGGGCTGCAAACCTCAATTCCTCCCCCCCGAGGCAAGGAATGGTTCAAATCTTCAGGTTTGCATCCTTCCTTCTCTCCCTGAAGGGATATTGAGGTGGAAGCTCTCTCTTGCTGAGCTGGCCATAGAGGACACTGTGTCCAGGTCTCAGTGTAATTCAGTGTACATTTAGCTGAGTCAAAGCGATGTTAGCAGAGCACAAAATTATCAGGCTCAGCCTCCTGTATACACTCAAACACAGACATTTCCAAACACGCTGCTTCAACCATGGAGGATTTCTTGTGTTGGAGCAATCTCATAAAGGAAATGCTGACAGCTGTATCCACTGGTTAATTTAAAACTCAGCTGGAACAAGACCTGGGCAAAATATTATTGTGAAGTGACTCTCATTCGCTGTTCCATTACTGAAGCAACAAGTTCTACCACAGGCTGCCCTCCCTGTGTCCTTGTACCCTGGCTTAATTTCCCTCTTGGCTCCTGCAGTAATATCCTTCTGCACCAGAACGTCACAGCATCGTCCCCCTTCCTGCTCTGAGCCTGCTCTTGCTTGTATATTTTGCATATACAGACCCTTTCCTTCAGGAGGGCAGTGGGATGCCTCAGGAAGGTTTCTTTTACACCTGATTTGGCAGCTCCCTTCCACCCCCGCCCTCCCAGCTCATGGTGGGTGGCAAAAAAGTCTCTTCTCCTGCTTTTCCTGCCCAGCAGTGAGGCTCAGCTCTCCCCTCTTCACAGCTGGGTTTAGGCTCTTTGATGAGCAATCAAGAGGGTTCCCAATCCATTCCTTACCCCTTCACTCCCTATCTCCCTGGAACCATCCCACCTACCATATTTCCTCCAAATAAAAGAACCTCTGCTGAGTGAAAGAGACCCCCCTCTTCCAGTCTACCAGCTCTCTGCAGCAGCTGATTTACATAACAGCATTTTCTGTTCTAAATCCTATGATTTCCATGTCTTTCTCAAGCTTTCATTCAGCAAAAAAAAGCTCTTTATAGGCCAGAACTAGGAAAGCTGGAAACTTTGCATTTGTTTTTAGAATTAGCAAGTCTTTCTTCCAAGCGATTTTGTACAATATATGCTTTATATTTCTCTACCCCCTCTATGACACATCTTATGCTAATAGTTCCCTAAGTATTATTAATTAGATTTTTTTAAGTAAGAGAAAGTTCTTGAAAGTTAATTAAAAGTTGCATGCAGTAATTGTGCAAAAGTAGCTTTTCCGTTCTAAAAATTAAACCTCTATAATTAAAAATCCGATATTCATTTAAAGATTCAAATGGGGTGTTTATGACTCATTTATTTTTATTTATTTTTTGCCACTTTGGGAGTGTAATTGCTCCAGCAGAGGAAAATCAATTCCAGCCCTGGTGTTTCCATGTCCCCTCCCTTCTGTCCCCTCTCTGGGAATTAGGACACTCCCCTCACCCCAATTATGTCATCCAGGGAATGACTGAGTCAGGAATGAAGGGACAGGGACACATGTTTGCACATATCTTGATCTTTTCCCCTAACAACCTGTCACTTTTTTCTTT
>NW_008246054.1:6642588-6668797 GCF_000691975.1 Corvus brachyrhynchos
CCTAGGATGTAAAAAATTTATTGTTTTGTTATCTCAAGGCTGGAATATAGATTTCAGAAGCTTATCAGCATCTCATATTTGCCAGCAAGAGGCTACTTACTGCACATTCAAATAACACCCAGGCTGGAAATCCAAACATAACAGCTTGGCAGATCCAAAGGAATGTTAGGAGGAGAGTTTGGATGTTGGTGTAAATCCCAAGGGACTCCATTCACCACAGTGTGTCTGTCAGTGGGAGGTTTGGATCTTTCCCTTGGCCCTGGTGCTCTGGATGGATAGAGCGGGAGAAAACCTCTATGGCCAAAACTGTGCTTCCGTGTTGTTTCCACCACTGGAGTGCTCAAAGAGATGTCAAAGAAGGAGGATCAAGCTTTTCAAAAGTGAATTTTGTGTAAGGATCCAACTTCAGACAGCAGGGAAGGGACATGATTTTCCTACTTTGCATTTCTTGCACACCAAGCCTGCTCACAGAAGCCCAGGTAGCTGTGCATGCCCAGCTATGTCTTTGGAGTTCCTGAAGAATCCAAGTGTAACATCATAATGCAAAAATCCAAGAGGCCCAAGCCCAGGCAAAGCCCTCTAATTAATGCTGACTAATTATCACTTCCCTCTTTTGGCTCTAGAAGTGTCTCAGCCTTAATGGCAAAGTCACCCCTTCATGTACACATCAAGGTGGAAACTATCTTAGGTAGGTCTTCCTTGTGTGTTCCAGAGCTCAATGCTAAGTAGATGTACATCATTATCATCAAAGTTATTAATTATTGTGCTGAGCAGATGTCACCCATTCCTCTTGGAATGGCTTTTGCTTCTCTGAAATGCAATGCACAGCATGCCAATAGAACAAGAGAGTGGTGTAATAACTGGCATATAATTAATAATCATCAATACCAAATGCATAATCAAGAGAGAACACCTCGTGCTGTGTTTAGGAAATAGCTGGGCCCCTCGTGCACCTCTTTGGGCCACAGGGTTATTAAGAGTTATTTTTACTGAACAACTATTTTGGGAGCACCAGAGTCATAGGAAGGAGAAGGAATTTTTTTTTTAAATCTAAAAGGAGTCAATAAGAATTAATTGAAAGGTTTTAAAACCTGGAAATATTTAGGTCAACTGCACAAAAAAAGGCTTTAGCAGCAGAGAGAGTTCTGTGAGCAAACAGCTAACTCCAGTAATACAAGCGTCACCAACAGAAATAATCAAGAATAAACAAAATCCTTGTTGAATTAGCACAGAGGGAGAGTTCATTTGTCCTTGGGCTGGACGAGAGGAGGAACTTTTCCACAGGTATTACTGTTGCAATGCAGCAGAGCAGCACACTGAGCCCCTCATCAAGGTAAGGGCTGTTCTTGTGGCAGCTTTCTAGGACAGGATGTGAGAGTGCTGTGAGGGACACCCAGAGTAAGGAGCTTACAGTCAAAGCAGACAGGGCTTCAGAGCAGGGGACCTGTCATCTCAGCTCAAGGTGACAGTGGTACCCACTTCCTGACCCAGGAAAGCATAAACCACACCATCCTCCTGCTCCTGGAGATGTGCACAGCAGCCCCCAGCATCATCCCACGCTGGCACAGGAGCCACCTGTGTCTGCTGCAGCCCTGGTGAAGTGCTGGGTGCCGCATTTGCCCCAGGAAACTGCCTCGTGCCACCTTGACTCTGATGGTGGCTGGAAACGGGCTGAAACCAGACGCTACAGGGCAATGGCAGAGGCATTTTAGCCCAAATCAGGTGCAAATCCCTGCTGCAGAACCCAGAGAGGTAGACTGGGACATATTACACCCAACTTTAGCACTTTCAGGGCTGCATTTAATCTAAGAGCTGCCTCCAGAAATACCTCCAGAGAGTGGCAGTTGTCCCCAGAAAGTCTGCAGAAGTACTTCAGGACTAGACACTGATTTTTGAGCATCACATTTAGGTCTGTTTTTTCTCACCAGACCTCAGGATGTCTCACTGAGGCTGATATTTCTAAATTTTGAAAGAGATAATAACCATTCCTGAATATTAACCACTGTGCAGCAGGGACTCTGATAAAGATGATTACAGAAATAAACCACTAGTTGATAACCAAATGCAACGGAAAAAAAAAGGAAGTTATTATTCCCCCAACATTATCTCTGTGCTCTGCACTAGTACATTTTAAGGCAACCAGCTTTGCTGAAGCACTGAGACACTGAAGATCGAAAGAGGCAGGGAGAATTAATTAGACTTCTGATATTATCCTGGTAAATAAAAGTAATAAGCAAAGCTCTGAAAAGGAAGACTTGATTCATATTCAAACATTTACAGAATAAACAGCTGCTGATTCTCCTATCTAGCCCAGTCCTCATCCTTTAAGGCTGCAATAAGTGACCTCTTAATCCAAGAGATTAATACAGGCAAAAGACTGCATGAACATCTGGAATTGAAAAAGAAAGCATATTTTCTTCACTATTCCAATTTCCACTGAATTTCAGCATAAAGTTGTTTGTGTCTCTTTTTTAAAAAAAATGTTTTTTGGTTCCTCCAGCAATGAGCTTTTGATGATGAGATTTTGTGCATCTGAACGCTTTTGCAGCCTTTTTTGCTTTTCCCCTTCTCTAAATAGGAGCACTGCAGTCCTTCAGCTGGGTTATATCTCCATTGTACTGGCCATGCTCTTAAAGCACTTATAGCAATAATTTCTGGGCATGATGGACAGACTCAGCAATAACCTGATCCTGCAATGCACTGAATAAACCCTTTAGCATTTAGTACATGGACACTAATGTGCTGGGAAGTAATTGCTTAGAGGTTCCCAGCTTCAATATAATAATGCAGGGATTGCATTTATAAAGCATACAGCAGAGGAAAAGAATTATTATTGGCCAAACTTCCTCTCTCCCATTTTGATTAACACAGTAGGAGAGAGGCAAAGGTACACTCGAGGTGATCCCAGGTTACCACATCCCCCAAGCACCAGGGGCTGTGTTTATATGCTTTAAACGTGGAGAAATTCCACTGACTTCAGCCCATTTACTCTGATTTTACACCAGCATTCCTGAGAGAAGGGCCTGGCCATTAATATCCTCCTTCACTACAGTAATGCTGAAACGAGTGAAAGATTAAAAAGTCAATGCTGGCTTGGCAAAAAAAAAGTTAGAAAAAAGAGTAGCTTTACAGTAAATACATAAACATGCAGGCAGTGATTCCCCAGGTGAGCTCAGCTTAAAAAAAGCTCTGTGGAGTTAGCAGGAGAACAAACTGTGTGAAGCACCGAAGTTTTGTACTTCTACTTATGCGAGTAATTACTCTAGCCCTCATCAACATTTCTCTGCCTAAATAGATTTATAAATTAAAGATGTCTAAACTTTAAGTGAAAACTAATTCAGGTATTTATTATGAAAAACTTTTTTTTCCCTGGACACTTTGGGTTCATAAATGATTATTAAACAGCTATGCTATATTTTTGCCATCACTTTTCCCCTTTCCTAAGCACTGCAAATGACTCCTTAACAGCACACAGAGTGGGACCACCTTTAGGATAGAGAAATGCTGCTTAAAGGCAATTTCTTTTTAAAATACTTGATTTTAGAGCTACTGAAAAAAAATTATTCAGATGTCCAAAATAAAATAAAAAGAACAGCTTTCCCAATCTATTATTAATACCAATAAATGGGAGCTGGTGGATTTAAAAGCCAAGATGTAATGCATTTTCCTGGAGCAGTGAGCCTTTAAACAAGTTCGAGTTATTGAGATTGTGTAGTAAAAACTGGTAAAATGAAATATCTTTTCAGATAGGATAATAAAGAGGATAATATTAACATACCTTGCCTGGGAAGCATGGGAACAGAGGTGCCATTGGGTGCTGTGCTTTATGGCCTTGGCTGGGGAAGGCTGGCAGGTGAGTGCACAACTTCATCCTTTAAACTCCCTGGTGCAGCCTGGGAATTTCGTGATGGGAACGAGGGAGAACCACGGCCCTTTTCCTGGAAGGTCTCTCTCAGGAGGCTTTTTCTCTAGTGCCTCCAAGTGGGATATTGCCTCTGCCTGGATGGTGGGCTCAGAACCTACTTTGGTGCTTCACCAGGGTTGCAGTGTGGTCTCAGTCCCTGCTGCTCAGAGAGGGATGACAGCAGCACCTTAAAGGAATAGAGGGAATGGGGAAGAAAGGGATGCCTGAGCCAGGGATCCTGCTGGCCCCACCCTTCACAGAGCCATTGCCCTGCTCCTGTGCCCTGCTACAAAGCAGGAGCTCAACCTGGCACTGTCTCTAGGGAAACTGAGGCGAAGGATCAGGGCACTGGGGCACACCAAAGACTTTGAATTAAACTCTCGTTAATCCAAAAGCTCTCAGAAAGACCAATGCCAAGTGCTGGGGGAAGTTCTGCCAAACCTGCCCGAGGAATGACTGAAAGATGAAAGAGAATGGTGTGGAGGCAGGGGAGAAGATGCCAGTGGTGGGACACAAAGGCACTGCTGGCAGTGGGGGAGCCCAGCTGTCAGTCACAGCAGAGTGGCCTATTTTTCACTCAGTATCTCTGCCCTGTCACACACTGAAATGCAAATTCTCCATTTGCCAGCGCCCCCAAGCATCTTGGCAATTTCTTACTCTCAAATTTGTTTGTTCAAACAAAACTTATCTCTAAGAACATCTTTTTTTTTAACTCCTGCAACCTCCATATCTTTGTGATTCTCACTCCAGTAAAGACTGCTGCAATCCACTTTCCTGCTGGCCTTACCAGGAAATCTAATTCAGATTTGTTTCAGCAGAGGACAATCTCTTCTAGCTGAAGGGTGTTGTAACCACTAGATTTTGTTTAGCAGGCTGTAGCTCCCCAGGAGCTCAGCAGGGGTTACCTGGGGCAATGAGACCTGGTCTTGCTCTGGTCACATATCAGCACTACAATCAGTGATGGCAAAGGAGGCGAGAAGGGTCTCCTCCCATGAGGGTTGAGAGGCTTTAACCACATCCATTCAAGGCACCCCTCAGAGGCAGAGAGACCTCGTGGCCTGGACTCGGGCGGTTTTGTCAGGGGCCCAGGGGCTGTCCCTGGGCGGGGTTGGGGTACAGGAACCAATAGGGAGAAACCGAGGGAGTGGCCAAGGCTAGGGCAGGGAGGAGCCAGAAGGGGAACAAGGGATCACGAAAGCAGTGGGTTAAGAGGCTACCACAGAAGTGTCCACCTGAGATTGATTCTCCCCCTCCTTTGGCCCTGTGTGAACCTGAGATCACCAGGTAAAGGGAGGTACCAAACTTAACCAGCTGAAGTTTGGCAAGAAGTGCCCACCAATATCCCTGTGAAAGTGAGATTGCCTGGTCTGAAATGTGGCTGCTTGGAGTACTCGTGAAAGTCTTATCTGTGATTGCACAGGGAGCCTTCCTGTTGGCTCTGAGAAGATGAAATCCATGCCTTTAAAGAATTTTTTAATAGATTTCCTCATTTATTAATTTTTATTTTTATTTATTTTTATTTATTTTAGTATCCTTTTGAAAGTGGTGTCCTGCTGCATGCTTCTGCTCTAGTTTCACCTCTCCCTTGGGCAGAAGCAGCACCACTGCACTTGATGGTGCTCAAGGTAGAGGGTCAGCTCAGCTGCAGCAGCTTCTTCAACTGCATCCAGGATGTGGAGTTTGCCACGAGCATCCTCCCTCTGCATCCCGAGCTGCTCAGCTGCATGTTAAGAGCAAAACCAGCAATGATACATCTGTAACTGCTCGGGGTAAGAGCATTTTAAACGTAAAGGAAGAGATTTAAGAAAGTGAAAAAAAATGAGCAGAGATAAGGCTGAGACAGTGCCAAAGAGATGGAATATACATCTCAGAGAAAATCTAAAAGCAGATCATTACCTAAAAAATACTAGCTGTAAGCAATGGTTTGTAGTGCAGAAGGAATATTTACCCACCAAGGTTTTGAGAGTCTTTCTATTTCTTTCCTTTTGCTTCCACCGAGGAGTAATTTCAGAGGATGGAGGTGGGGATTTGGAGGTGGTGGGATCTGGTGTCTGATCCTAATCCTGCCCCTGCTATGTGGGGCTCCCTGGCTCATTAACCCCACTGTGCCTCGGGGAGTGGGGGCTGCTGTGCTGGGAGCTGCACACCCCAAGGCAAGGGAGTGCTTGAGCCAAAGGGTTTGTGTACACATGGGAAATAATTTGGATAACCAAAGACCAACCGTTTGGGGTCATACTCAAAGTCTCTTTGAGCATCTCCTCCCTAACAGTGGGTGAACTGAGGGGGTGTTTACAGAGTGCTGCCACTACTGCCTCAGCCCTTCAGCTTCCACGGCTCCACTGCTTAGGGGCCTCTTTGACCCAGAAAAAGGATTTTGTATTAAAAAGCAGGAGATAGGCTGTGAATTTCAATTTTGTGGCATCTTTTCTTTTGCAGTTGCCATGCCTTATTCCTGTTTAGTTTAGCTCACTTTCAAGCAGATTAAACTAAACTGGTACACAGCACTCTTATTATAGGATGAGTGCTCACAGAGAGAGCTATTCAGGAATAATTATTCTGATTTAAACATTTCTAAATCATTCTATGCAAAGGCAAGTCCTGAACAGAGAGACAGCGGGTGGATGTGACATAGAGAAGGGGGAGCACAAGGAGCTGTAGTACAGTATACAAGTGCTTGTGCTGGAGTCCGTCTTCCAAATGTTAACACATCCAGTCAGGACATAAATCCTCGAGGTTATCAAGACAGCCAATGCAAACTGAGGTGATCATGGTGAATTCTGACCATTCAATATGCCCAGCTAACTCCTCCTGAATGAGGCACAGAGCAACTACTCCCCTAAGATAATTTAGCAAATAAGTTTGAATAATAAACACAATCCAGAAAAATCACCATCTGCTTATGGACAATTTGCAAACAGAAAGAAGGAACAGCATTCTTTTAATGAGCAATCCATTATGAATTATTCACACAGCTCTAATTAACATTGAGATTCCTAATTTTTCCAGGCAGCCTTACTGTAAGGATACTTTATGATTCCTTTGC
Organism: Corvus brachyrhynchos; assembly: GCF_000691975.1. Classification (NCBI taxonomy): domain Eukaryota; kingdom Metazoa; phylum Chordata; class Aves; order Passeriformes; family Corvidae; genus Corvus; species Corvus brachyrhynchos. The sequence goes on from NW_008246054.1 coordinate 6,649,536, forward strand.
ATTTTCCACCTCCTCTGAGTTCTTCCAGACATTCAGGAAGAAACCCCCACCAGCCTCCTTTGGAGGTGTCTTCATTTGGCAGGGGATGAAATGAAGACACAACAAAAAAGTTGGTGTTTTTCACCTTCCACTCCTTCATAGCAAAGTGCACATCAGCCTCTGCCATTGTCATTTGTGATAATTTGGGCCCTGTTTTTACACTGATGCAAAACAGCTCTGCAGGTGATTTAGAGTATACTCAAGTGTCACAGGGAAGTGAGATTTGTCCTTCATATCTCGTTTGGTCTTGGATGTCTTTAGCTGTAATGGCAAAATGACCACTGTAATGCTTAAAGTCCAAATTTTCAATGATATCTTGGTACTGGAAAACACAAAATATGGCCCAAATGGCCATGGCAACATAACACACTATTAGAGTTGAAAATAAATTCAAGGGAAAATAGAAATTTTCCAATTTTTATGTACACAAAACAAGTGTATCCACCTATATTCTTTTTACCACTCCTTTCCTGCAAACATAGAAGTCTCAGTGTGTAACAAATTCTCTCTTTTTGCAAATATTTAACTAAAGCAGTGATACCTTTTTAGTGACAGTATTCCCAACAATAGGAGCTGCACATTTTTTGTCTGAAATTACAGTGAGAGTTATGAGTCAGCATTATCCACTTATTATGGTGGGAGGATGGCTCCTACATTGCTCTTTGAGCACAGAGATTTACCCACAGCCAAAATCAAATATGTAGATAACGCTGAGGTTAAAGACAGCCTTAATTCTGGCTTTATGGAAATTAAACATTAGGGGTTTTCATTACAGACAAGCTGGGCTAAAAATGAATCCTCATTAACAGAATGCTGTGATATATGGTTACATCTTCCTTGTTGGCAAGAATGTACCATCTCTGAATTTAGCTTAACAATTTCATACGGCATTTTCCCGCTCCCTCCTCCTCCTCCTTCACAGTTCAAGAATAGGAATAGCTCTTGCAGAAGGACAGAAGTTGTTTTTCATTAAAGTATCATAGTTTAGGGAAAAAACCCAACCCAATTCATCTCCTTTCCTTGCATGTCATTTAACACACTCAGCATGCAACATTTCATGTGCCTCACAGGTGACATCCTCAGCCATCTTCAGAATCAAATTTGCTGCTTTCCCCATCTCCCAGAATCCTGACTCGCCAGCACTTCCCTCCTGCCTTCTCATTTCCAAATCAAACACATCTTAATTAACCTCTGACTTTCCAGAGTAAAGCCAGAGGTTTCCCTGGGGAAATAAAAATCAAAGCCATGCCAATGTTGAAGAAATATATACAGCTGGTTAAAAGGAAGGCACAATCTTGGAGAAAACCAAGGAGAAAAGGTCAGAAAACTTTAAAGCTTGGGTGTGCACAGAGTCACAGTGTACCTGAGGTAATAGCTTTATTACACACAGCTGCCTGACAGGGAAGTGGAGGTGATTAATTCTGTGAGATAGGATGGAACCTGAAGGTTATGATTTGTAACTATCAAACACCTATCCATGTAAAACTTTATTTGGAAACAATATTTTTTACCTCTTGGCAAATCTGGGGCTTTATCCTTGCTGGGGACCTTCAGCACAGTTGTGATGCAGCTGTGTGAACAGTACCAATTAAGTAACAAAAGGCTTCCCAGAAGAGACAGTGTTTAGAAGCCCCAAACAATTTTTCCCTGGGCTACTGAGGCATAGTCATCAGGAGATTGCATTCCAGCCTTACCTGGAAATTGAAATTATATTGAACCCCTCTCCTTCCCCCCAGACTTAGAAAAAGTACGAGGGCAAAATGTAGCTGTCAAGGATGGAAACTATTTCATATTGTCATCTTCTTCATGGTATCATGTATGAAATTTAGGCAAGGCAACGGTTGTGCAGCTGCTGCTGCCTTTGCCCACATTTTTAGGTGAATGTGGAGAGCCTCCACCCCTCATCTGTAACTCTGGAGTTACGCACACATCTGTTACGGTCCAAGTTTTGATTGGCAATGCCTCTGCCCGAATTAAGGTGCAAACGAGATCATATGCCAAAGTCAATAGTATGGATTTTATTTGATAGTAAATACGAGAGAGAGAAAGGAAGAGAAAGAAATAGAAAAGAGATGGGGTGGACAGAAAGACAGTGACAGAGACAGATTAAAGATAATGTCACCATTCCGTGGATCCCATTGGCATCCTGATGATCCTCTCCAGCTGGTATTCTTGCTGGTGAGGGTCCCCCAAAAAGCATAGAATCCAATGGATTAATATACCTTCAGGCCAGGCGGGAATGTCCAGGTACCTCTCCCAGAGGGGGGGCAAGTCTGACACTCTCTTGCAGCAGACTCTGGGTCTGTTGCATTACTTTTTACCACGTGCAGTCCTGTGATGCAAGACCTCACAAATAAGTCTGGGGAGCACTTCAGGGTGTCTTTGAGGGATTGTGGTCTTTCATGGATTATGGCATCCCCTCAGCTGCCTCTCACTTCAGTGTCCCGTGGATGTGTCCTGTGGGGTTGGGGGTTCAACAGCTGACCAATTTGTGTAAGGGAGGATGGATGTTCAGTGCCTCTGACCAGAGGTAACGCCACACACCTGAAACCTCCTCCCCCTGCCCTCAGTTGCCAGAAGAGTCTGTGTAAAGCTGGCCTCTATGGGCTGTGGTCTCCCTCACCCCAAACCCAGCCAGAGATATTTCTCAGCGCAGCTGCTGGGTTTGGCTTTCTTGCGGATGCATTCTTCTCCCTCAGCTTGAGATGACTGAACAATAGTGTCCCCTTTATCTTAGCTAGGCGGCTTAACTCACAGTCCAAAGTTCCAGTTAGGCATCATCAAGCAGGGGTGGGCTTCTGTGGTTGTAGCTTCTTTATACAGTTTTTGCTGTAATGGGCAGAACTCCTTCATAACAATGTTTAAGGCATGAACCATTTCAGTCCATAAAAACAACAAGGAAGGCAAAGCATCAATTCAATGTCTTAACTTCAGTATCTGTCAGCATTTCTAGCTGGGCAAGCCTTTATTGCTCACTCTGGGACCAAAGACCACAGGGCTCAGGTCAGTGCACACAGGCAGATGCCTTTTATAGCACTGGAGTTGTTTTAATACCTTCCTGTTTTGCTGGGATATTCCAGCAGCCAAGGTTTGGAGACACTGGTGTCTCTGCTGCCATATCTCCTCTTGCTGTAATTCTACAAGGAGGGACAGCTGACAGAAGCTGGGGCTGTGAGGGCTGTCACCCACGGCAACCCCAGGACTGGCACCTGGATTGATTTGCATGAGTGGCCTGTCCAAAACTGCCCAGTGAGGATAGACTCCTCCAGGACAGCGTCCCTCCTATCCTGCGTTTAGATCCCAACACGACCCGATGTCTCTCTGCTCAGACGCTGCATGCAGTGGTGCAGTGGCGTAGTCCCAGTGTTCCCACATCCTTGTGCCTGTCGCTGTGATCTGGCTGGCAAGTAAAGGGAAAGAAATCTCCCCTGGCTCTCCCTCCCCAGCTCCTCCACTGGGTGTGCGGCCGGCAGGTCCTGGCGTCTCCTTGTGCTGCCTGGCTGAGTTCTGGATGAGCCTCTCCTCCTGGCTGAACTGCCGTGGTAAATCAGGATTAAACTACAGTCTCTGCTGCATCATAAAACCTTTAGCTCTTTAGCACCAGTGGAGAGGCAATACCACTCTCAGCCTCATCAGAAATGGTTTCCTCTTACAGATGTTCACTGACCGTAACTCCCCATAGCCTCTTCTCTCCCCTGCTCACTGCAGACAGCCAGTGCTGTGCTCTAAGGACAAGTGATGCTAGAAGGAAGAGGTTGGGTTTTTTTTCCTTTTTAAATAAAACAGACAGCAGTCCATAAATCTAGTCCTCCTGCCTGATCATTCCTCCTCTCCGTTTCCCTCTGGCATTGTCAGAAAGTGGCTCTTGGAACAACCTCTTAAAAATGTATTGGCGAGAAGAAGGGAAATTGTTCTCAGTGACAACAATGCCGTACACATATTTATATATTTATTCTGAAGATCAAATTGATAACAAGTCCCTTCATGGCTGCTGATTTATCTGCTGAGCAGGTATCTGTGCCGTATGCAGCACATAGCCATAACTGTCGTGGCTGATACAGGGATAAGATGAATAACCTCTACAGATTTCAGGTACAAGTAGGAAAATGTAATCATAACTCACTTTAGAACCAAGTGATACATATTTACACTTTACCTATCACAGACTAGCAAGCCTTTCCCTTTTATTTTGCATTCATGGACCTGTGATGCACATCAATCTTTTTTTCAGTTTGTTAATATTGTTGTCACTCAACTGAAATTTATTATCACATGACTTATTATTAGGAGACAGTTTCATCTGAGGAATATTCGTTTAATTTTCCATATTCAAATTTCCTTTCCTGGCTTGACTCTGCAACACAAATACCGAGACTTTGCTCAGTTCTAACCTATTCCACTTTTTTCCTCCCAAACTATCAGCAGTAAATGTCACAATATTTATAAACCGAACAAGAGCAGAAGTCAAAGTAGCAAAATAACATGGATATAAACTCCTAATCAGCCCCAGAGGCTTTAATGGATGGGCTCAAATGCCTGTGGGCTGATTTCTCTTGGGAGACCTGGCCTTGAAGGACCCTGTTTGGGTTATGATTTGCTTCCTTATGGCAAAAAGAAACTAAGAAGTACAGAAGCCCTGTATATAGGCCATCAGAAAAGCAGCTTTGCCTACTTTGGGCAATTTTTTAGGACTTTGAATGCCTCCTGCACTTCCAGTCTCTCCAGGTTTCCTCTGGGCTTGATACCATGAGTGCAGCAGCAGTGGGACTGGGTGTGGGGACACCCCTTTGTCACTGTGGCCGAGCTGGCAGTGCTGGGCTCTCTGTACCCTCCTGCTTTTGGGGATGAGGGTGACCCTGAGCAGGGCCAGCTCCACTGGGCAGGGTGAGGCCACTTCTGCTGTGCCAGCAGAAGGGCAGACCTGGCTGTTGCAGAGAAGTCTCCACCGTCAAACTTCACTGAGGGAAGAATTTAACTTTTCTTTCTTTCAATCTTTTTTTAGAGGTCATAAATATTTATGAAGAGCCTGTCAGTCATTTTTAGGGTTTCTGACTGTGTCACAAGAGAAGAGCTCTTATGATGATTTATAGTAAATTGCAGTAAATTGCATTCCTGTCAGGGAGCACAGAGGAGTTACACCGTGTCAGGGGATGCAGGCAAGGTCCCCAGGATGGCAGTGATGCTCTGGGGTGAACTGGTCCCTGCCCGAGGGACACTGTGAAGCCTGGGCACTTCTCAAGTGTCACTTCAATCCTCCGACTTCAGCAAGGCATGGCTGGGAGAAACTCCCTCTTTTTGGGCAAAAATCATAGCAAATATTCCTAATCTGGCAGGTCAATCACTTTCCTGGATTTCTCCACAGCTAAACATTCCCTGCACACAGAACTGCAGTGCACACCACCAGCAGGGCTTGTTCCAGCGCTAGGTATCACACACAGCTCCAAACCTCCTTTAACTGCATACCACAGGAAACAGTCATGGATTCTCACACCAGCAGGGTTTTGGACCCTGAAAGGATGTAAAAGTGGGCCTGAGATACCAAAGTAACAGCAAGTATTAAAGAGACAGTTTCTGCACAAAAAAGCAAATGAAGACAAAACCAGAAGTGCTTTATTGCAGGTGTTTGAAGGAGACAGAGACTTCTGTAGAATCACAAAATAATAGAATGGGCCTTAAAGAGCATCTCATTTCAACCCCATCCAGTAATGAAAGAGCACAAGCTACATCCCCATTATCCCAAAGCATAACCTCCTCTTTCTCCCTGTCTCTCAATGACTCACTCCTGGCCAGTTTGAAGCAAATAAAAAAGTGAAGTGCAATATTTTTTAAACATGCCCCAATTTTGTCTGATTTTGCTGCTCATTATTAGAACTACAAAAGATTACAGGAAAAACTGATGGCACCCCAAGACTGGAGCAAATCCTCCATGGATCTCAGCACATTAACATGGAGCACCCCATTGCGTTACCAGCCCTGCTCCAGAGCAATGCTATTGTTCCTTGGCTGATTCCACCACTTTATATTTTACTCATTAAAGTGGGAGAAGAATGTTGTGGTGAACCATTACCAATCCCAGGGCCAGCCCCAAAAGCCCTGAGCATTCATAAGGCTGGGAAAAATACATAAATCCATGCCTTACCTTTAGCTGCATATCTCCCTTCCCCCATATCCGGCCGCTTACCCACAGCTCGGGACCCCTGAAGTGGCTGGGAGACCCCCGAGGCTGTGCTGGTTGGTCTCTGTTACCCCTCCCCACCTACCCCTTCCTCCACTGACTGGAACCCCTCTCCCCACTCCAGTAACACCCCTGGCAGATGTGCTATTGATTACTGTATGTTTTCCACGCCTGTTTGGCCGGGGTACAAACCGCAGTCCCTGGCCACCTGGGGTTCTCTGGCGCTCTCCACGTGGACCCTGGAATAAACCTCTTTTCCCCCATGTGGAGCTTCTCCGTTTTATCCTTCCTCCTTGCGTGCTGCAGCCACCAGGAGCAGGGGCGAGCCCAGGCTGGGGCTTTGCCCGTCTCCCCGCACGCTCAGGAACAGACTCCATCCACCCTGGTCCCAGCCTGGAGCAAGCAGCAGTCTCGCATGGACCCCAGGACACCCAGCTGGCACGGGACCCTGCAGAATGTCAAGTTCACATCTTGCCCAACAAGTAAGAACTGTGAAGATGGGAACTGCTTTTGCATTAATTGAATCAAGGAAGACAGTGCAAGCAGCTTTAAGCCCCATAAATCTAGATAAATTATCAATGTGCTTTATCAAACTTTGTCCATAGATTTATAGAGTGCTCACGTCACAGATCTGTAGTTCCTCAATGTAATCACTTCAGCATTTTCTATCTATGGTAGCCAAGCTCCATGTGAAATAATGGAATTTATTGACAGAGAAGCAGGCACTGCAATTTTGCTGTTGTTTAGAAAAAATTGCCCATCAATGAGGTGTTGGTAGAGAAAGACAAAAGATATTACAGTAAGATGACTATCTCCTGACTCCTCCTGAATTGATAGATGAGCCATTAGCTTCTAAGGAGGGAAAGGAGTGGCCACTCTTCCAGAGAACTGCTCTGGCTTGTACTCAGAAATTGTACTGCTCCAAGATGATAAAAAAACCTAAATAAAATCAAACTCCAAACCCTAGACTTGTTCCAGTCTGCTGAATTTCTTCAGTCATGGGTTGCAAGTCAGAAGTCTCGGTTTTGTCAGGGTTGTTTTTGTTAAGCTATCACAATATTTAGCCTTCTAATTATATAGGTTTGTCTTTGCACAATTCCTGTTCACATTTCATTGTCTATTAAAATGTGTAACTATTTTTGATCATATGAGGCAACTGTGTATCATCTTCCTCTCAGCATTAGAGGACACAGAGTGTGAGAATTCAGGAACAGCTGTTCAAAAAAGGCTGAATATAATCTCTTTTTTTTGCTCTGCTCTAAGTCCTCTGACTTCTCGTTTAGTTTCAGGAAGGAAACAGAGGCTTGCCAGAAATCCTTAACAGAAGAGGGTTTATAATTACCTCCGGTAGTGGGAATGCATGTTCACGTGGGCATCAATTTATAATGCAATGTGCTCTTGAAGCATCCTTTTCGGAGACGGCTGCAGGAGCTGGCACATGGTCCAATGCTCTGGGAACAGGATTTTGGGACCTTGCTGTGCTGAAGGTGACTGCAGGATGGGACTGCCAATGTTTCTGCAGATCACCTCGATTTCAGCAATTAGCATAACCTCCCTCTGTACTGACTGTCCTCGAAGAGTGCTCAAACTGTCTTGAAATCTTTCCTTAAAGAATTTCTATTTTCCACCTGTAAACACCTTAGAGTTTTTTATGATTGAATGATGGTTAGCGCTCAAGCCAGAGGAGGACCCCCTCAAGAATGCATCTCTGCTGTTGTTGAAAAGCCCTGATCATGTCATCAGCACATAATGATGCAGCTTGTCTCCCACTGGGTTCTATTAATCCTGCTTCCCCAGCATCCTTTGATGCCTATTCTTGCTCCAATTGCTAGTGCAAGCTGCTCAGACAGGTCCACCAGCTACAGGCTGTGCTGCTGGATGGACACCTTGGGACTCCAGACAAGACTCTCGCTCCTTTATTTCCAAAACTACGAAGTTGATGTACAGGAACTGAAAGGCATCCCTGGTAAGCAGACACATGTCATCCCCCATTCTCCCATGACATTGACAGCAAGATAGTGTCATTTGCTCATTAACTTCATCCTACTGCCAAGTCACTTCGTGGGATACAGAGGTGGGAATGAGCTCTTTCTTCTGTGCTGCAGTAGATCAGGCCCCCAATGAAATCAGGGCTCTGTTGCTCCAGGCTAGATAAACTTGTTTGGAAATACTCCTGGCCTTGAGCACACACTGTCCAAGCAAAGGAAGGGAAGGTGGGAGGGGAAGCAGAAATCCTGAAGAAAGAAGTGACTTGCCTCAGGCTACAGAGGAAGTCAGTGGCAGAGGCAGGGCCCAAGGACCTTTCTGAATGCTATTCTGCTACAAGGGACCTTGACCTAAGAGATAATCATGAATGAGGTATAAGCAGTCTCAAGCCTGTGTCTCTGGACCGGGATGAATTCCTTACTTTGATATGACATTTTAAATTGCAGAAAACTCCTAGCCTTCTCCTCGTGCCTCAGTGACCCTTAGGGAGCAGAGTGGGATGTGCAGTAAAGGGCAGCCCATGCGATGGAGGCAGGCTAAGACATAAAATGCTGGAACAAAGCATCGTGGTTTGGTGTCATCAACAAAACCCCAAATTCCAGCCTAGCCACATGTGAGACATTCAGTCACAGACAATAGCAGAGAGGAGTGCTGTGTAACTCTGTGGTGGAGTGGGACAGGTACATCACACAGTCAGGATGACTTCAAGCAGATAGCTCCTATTGGAAGAGAATGTCTGGCTTGTAACATACCCCTGTAAATGGACATATCCCAGTTGTGAAGCCGCTTGGAAGCACACTTGTCCTGGCACTGTAGGATGTCACACTTAAAAAGACATGGTGCAGCCAGGGATGGGAGACCTGGTCCACCACTCACAAGGAAAGCCTGTTCTCACAAGAATTCCAGTCAAACTGAATTCTCCTAAGGTTAAGGGAATGTGCACATGATCAAACTCCATGGATGTAAGGACAAGGCACAAATATCCTCTTTGTGACCCTGCTGGGCTGGCCTGCTGTGCCCTAGTTCTGCCCTAAGGGGATGACCAGACCTTCACCACCAATTAAATGAGAGTCATTAAAAACCTCTTATGGACCTTCTCAGGTGAGCTACTATATCTAACTGCAGGAGCACTATTTGTGTCCCTGCAAATGTCCCACAGACTTTGGCAGTGGCAGTGGAAGTGTCCAGCTATGGAGTCGATGACACACTCAGCCAGCACCTTGTGATAGTCTGGCTGCATCATAATTTCCTTTAAAGTAACATTTTTTCTCCACTTACCATAAGTCAACTTGTTCTCCTGCTTCAGTACCAGATGTAAATTACAACCTTCTTCATGCCTGAGCAGAGCAGCCACAGTGCCACATTCTGGGGGTGCTCAGCACAGCTCTGCAGGTACCACACCAGCCCCAGGAGGTGTCACGACTCAACTCTTGAGTGACAGAGTGCTCTACAGCTCAGAAGATATTTGCCATTTGGATACACTTCCTGTGCTTCCCCTGATCATTCGTGTTCCTGACCTGGCAGTAAGGTAAGCAAAGTGTGTGGTGCTCAGGCTTGAGAGAAAATTAGCAGGAAGAGCCTGGAAGTGCAGTCAAGTCATATTGTGCCTCACTATTCCTGCTTAATGTGCTTGACCACTGGGAAAAGATACTGATGGACCTCTTACAAGGAAATCCACCCATTCTGATTTTATTCTGGTCAAATTGAATTTACTTCACCTCTCCTCCACCTGGTCATAACAAACCAAAGATGTCTTTCTACTTTTCCATCTCCCATGGCCTTTCTGAGTGGCACTGTGCAACTCCAGTATGATTTTGTCTCTGTTTTTCCCCATCTGCAAAAATGGTGCTGGTAATGTTGGCATGTGTCCATGCCACAGTGTGTGAACCACAGCTGAGATATGGCCAGGATGATATTTATGCAAAGAAACAAGGAGAGAAACCACATAGAACAAATTAACAAAGTTCTGACAAAGCACTGAGATGTTGAGAGTTCCTTAGCAGACAGGAGATTGCAATGTGGTTCCAGGTGTTACTGCTACTGTCTTGGTTTCCGATGTCTGTATTATCTTTGTCAAACAAAAGCTTAGCCATAACTGCTTCCCCTGTGGATAGTCCCAATAAAGAAACCAAACCCCAAGAAGTGGAGCAAATGTTTTCTGAAACACTGCTAGCCCAGGACAGCTCAAAGCCACAGGTGAGTATCACAGGAGAAACTGTGCCACTTATCTTTATGTGATTAAAGTTCTTTAAAATAAGGAAGGGCCAACTCATGTCCATTCATTAGCCCAACATTCACTAAGCACATAAATTAATGTGAGGAAGTTGTGCAGTAGGAGTTAATTTCTGGATTTAGCTACAGTGTATAACTGCATCTAACACTTAATGGATTTAAAAGGCAGAGTCCAAAATACATATTGCAAAGAGCTATTGCAGAACATGAGCAGTGCTGCCAGGCACTCAAACATGCAGCAGCTCCCTTCTACTTTGTCATGACCCTGAATTAATTTCTACATTAACCGTGCACTTCTTCCTAACTAGTCCAGCCTCTTAAAAGATGTGCTCCTGGCTGATGGGGGTTACTATGTGCTTCCTAACCCTTCTCCATGCCTGGAATTGCCATCTGGATCTGTCCATCAATGTGCCGAGAGAATTGCAAATATCTGTGATGACTCCTGCGTGGCTCTGTTTCAGCACAAATTGGGGTTAAACACGATCCAAACAAAACAAGAAGTGGGCAGAAGTCACTGGTTGTGACAGTGCAGGGAGGTTTGAGTTGGAAGACAATTGATGCTGGAACAATACTCAAAAGCTAAGGTCCCTTTCAACTTAATTTGTAAGTTTGCAACAGTGAAGATGAGTTGTTAATTCACCCTTGACAGCTTTATTCAACAATCAAAGTATATTCCTTGTGTTCTGGTTTAACAAAACCTGGTTTGTGGGGGCAGGGAAAAAAAAGCTGTTCGAAACTTCTATGGCTGGCACAGAGCCAATCGCTGAAGGCTCTGACAATGGGCAGGTTACCAGCCCAATTAGACAAGTTGGTAACACCTCTGTGATGACATACTTAAGAAAAGAAAAACTGCAAGAAGCTCTTTTTTCCTGTTCCCCTCCAAGTGTCGTAACCGCTGGACTCTGCCTAGCAGGCTGCAGCTCCCTGTGAGCACAGCAGGGCTTACCTAGGGCCATGTGACCAGTCACATCCCAGAGTCCATTTCGGACAGCCCCTCGATCTGGCTCCGGCAGCTAGCAGCGTTACAACGCAGTGATGATAAAGGAGGCAGAGAAGGGTCTCCCATGAGGGTGGTAAGATGGCTTTATTCACATCTTGTCCCAGCGCCCTCAGAGGCTGAGAGAGAGACCTTGTGGTCTGGGTGCGGGGTGGTTTTGTCAGGGGCCCAGGGGCGGTCCCTGGGCGGGGTTGGGGGACAGGAGCCAATAGGGAGAAACCGAGGGAGTGGCCAAGGCTAGGGAGGGAACAGGGGGAACATGGCATCGCAGAACCAGGGGGTTAACAGGCAACCTCATCCAAGGGGTGGCGAGGGGGCTTCCAGGCCCCTTCCTGGTGGGGGCCACGGGGGGCTGCACAGCTGGAGCCCTCCCAAGGCCGGGACCGCGTGGCCGGGCCCCTCCTGAGACTGGAGCCACCCATGTGGTGCTGGCAGGCACCACATGGCCAGCAGCGAGAGACACGGCGAGCAATTCCCCGATGCGGAGCCCAGACAAGATCAACCTCTCAATTACAGCCTACAGACACCAACTTTCTTCCATGTCAGAGAAAAAGGAAAAGTGATGACATGTGAGGAAAAACGAGAGGGAGGAGATGCTCCAAGCGCTGGAGCTGAGATTCTCCTGCAAGCTGTGGTGAGGACTATAATACAACAAAGTGTTTCCCTCTAATTCAGGAAGTGCATGGGGGGATGCAGAGATCCACGCACAGCCCGTGAAGAAGAATACTCACGCTGTCGTGCGTGGATGCTGAAAAGCTGTAATCTAGTAAGGAACTTGGACAGAGAGAGATGACCCTTGCTTTTAGAGATCGAGGAAGAGAGCCTTTGCTCCCAAACTAGAACAGCTCATCCTTAAAAGACTAAACCCCATGAACTAAAACAACCCACGCTAGGCAGTTGTGGGAAGACAGCTTGACCCGTGGGAGGGATTTCACATTGCAGCAGGTTCGGGAGGGCTTGAAAGTTAAGAACACACTAGCAAAGTTTGCAGAGAGCTATCTCCTCTGGGAAGGATCCCACGGCACAGCAGAAGAAACTCTTTTCCTTAAGCATACTGAAGAAAGACTTTTAAGAGGTGAAATACTGACCAAACCCCCATGTTTTGTTTCCTTGAGCGGTCGGTAGAAAGAGGGAGGGACTGGGGAAGAAAGATATTCTGAAAGTTTGCTTTGGTTCTCATTACCCTTTTTTACTTTTAATGCTGTCAATAATAAATCTTCTTTGTACTGTTTAAGTTTTGAACTTGTTTTGCCTTAAAGGTTTTTTGCAATAATCCTTATCTCAACTCATGAAGTTTTCAATTTCCCCTCCTCTGCTTAGCTCTGCTTAGCAGAGGAAAATGAGGGAATAGATTTTTCATGGGTGCCTGGCACGTAACCAGAGTCAAACCGTGACACCTTAAAAATTAAATAATGAGGACCAGTGATGTCTTGTCTTTGTTTTTAAGGGTATGAAAGACATCAACCATCATTCAATAGAGAAATTGAGAGATTTCTGTAATCAGAGACATGAGTAGAAATAACCAGACTCCCTGACCAGGTATCAACCCCTCAGAGCTCAGCTGGAAGATCCATTGTCTAACAGGGGAAACTGGCAATTCTGCAGGACTGTCTGAGCCTAATGTTGCTGGAAAGAGGCTGTGGAAAACACTACAGAGATCATAAAAAATGTAGTATTAACACCTTGGTTAGTGGAAGACTCTGGTCCTCCTCTCATGGAGGTTCTACATCAATATGGTATTGGCAGACCAGTGTGGAAACTGGTGCCCGTGACAGGAAAATCAGGCACAGTGCTCCGAGCTTTCCATGGGATATGATCTCTGGCATGAAATAATCTCTGAGCCTAACACAGCTCCTATAAGCCCTTGGACTCTCAGTCAAACTAATATTATTGCACCTTCCCACAAGAAAATTCCTCTCTCCTATGTGGTTCTGGGATAAATTTTCTCTCATCATCAATTCACCATTTAAATCTGGAGAACAAAAACAGAGTGAAATTTTATTTCTCTCTGTGAGGCTCTGCTCTGCCATTGCATGCTACAGATGTATGCTGATATGCTCCAGAGAACTAGCAGGCTTGTGGTATTTGTTTCAGTGTCCATGACATCATGGCATTGTACATGGCATAGCCACATATGCCAGGGAAAAAGGAGAAAGAAGAGTTTGTGAGGTGGGGAAGGAAGGTTGATAATCTAGACTTAACAGAGGTGTGATTAGAAGAGCAAGTTGCAAATTAACTAATATTAAAAAAGGAAGGTTAATTAGTGAGAGCTAGACTGACCCTTTCATACTAAGTCGCAACACGTTCTTAATGTCACACTCTCTTCCACAGAGCAGATTGAGCAGGCTTGGTCTCTTGAACAATAGACACATGTGGATTAAAGCAGAGCATTTTCCATTAAATTTTTTTTAAAAAGTAAAAAGAGAAAACAAAAAAAAAAGGACATGGCTTTCAAGGGAATTGGATGGCTCAGGGGTTTGTTAATAGTTGTTCAGCTTTCAAGGTCTCTGGTCTGATTGCAGACCAGGTCAATAGGGAGAATGCCTTTAATGGCTGGATAGTGATGGATGTGAAATGAATTGATGGTCTTAATCCAGTTCTGAGCAGACTTCACAAAAATATCTTAACCTGTCTTACTTTTCTTTTTTTTAATAGAAATGTAGAATTTTGAGGAAGGAAAACCAAGGACGATTAAAATGCCCAGCTGGGGCATCTCTTATTCTGTTCCTACCTCTGCTCTGCAATTTCTCTCATCTCTGGCAAATCACCTGGTCCCTCATATTCTCAGTTCTCTTTATGTAAAACAGAGGTGACATTTGAGTGCCTGTAATAAAAGCTAAACACCTCAACATCATGACCAGGGTATGCAGGCTTGGGTACCCCTTGCAGCCCAAGGGGATCCATGTCTCCCTTGCCCCTCTGCCTTCATAGATCACTCCTTTGCCTGGAGCTCAGGCAGCAGAACAATGTTCCTGGGTGCTGCTTTAGAAAGTCTCAGTCCTCCAGGCCATCAATCAATCACCTTTCTGAAGCACTTAATTAGTTTAGGAGAGGGAAAAATAAAAACTAGAGCAAAGAAAGAACTAGATTTCATCATATGGGAAGATTGTGAGGGGGAGTTTGCCTTTGAAGTGCCTACAAGGGAATCTAATCAAGGCATTTACTATAAACAGAGAAAATCGATCACAGAACATTTTTAACATTTAAAACATGTCTCTGTTTGGACAGCTGAGATATCCCATTACTGTGAATGACACTGCTGGATCAAGGTTCTATGCAGTTTGAGAGAGGCTGTAAATCAGCCCCAGACCTCTGGGCACAAAAACATTTACAGAATTGCTTCAAATTATTTGTAAATAAAGGACTAAGTTCAGCCCTGGGCAGAGCATGTCTTACCTTACATCAGGGCTGAGCTGAGCAGGTGGGACCAGGTACAGGTGGGACACAGGGGGGTTTGCAGATGCTTTAGGGGGTCTAATATCTCCCAGGAGAGCAGGAACTGGCAGTGGGATTTGTACCAATACATGCCCAAAAGCCATGGGGTAAATGCAAGTAGGGGCAGTGTGTCTTTACATCCCTGTGAGACACCTGTCCAAAGCTTTGGTGAACCAAATGCAAAGAAAACAGAGCAGGGAAAATTTACAGGCTGCTTAATGAGAGTGAATTTGAGGGCATAAAAGGTTGGATTTCACTAACATGAGTGGACTCTTCATTCACTGAATGCCAACTTACAGTCACGCTGGAGGCAGCTGGTGCCTCCCTTTCTCCCAGCACCTGGTGGAGGGCTAACTAGGTTGACAAAGTTGAAAGGATCACAGTCATAAAAACCCAACACACCAAACAAGCCACAAGGTCCTAAATGCTGCTGCTCTCCCCTTTCTCTGAGGTCAGTATCATTAACTGAATTTCACAAGTGGGGCCTGACAAGATGATCTGCCTTGAGCAATATTATCCAGCTGGATATGTGGGGAGCAAACCCAGGCCTCCTGAGTACTCTGCTGGCTGGGCCACCTTCCCTGGTACTCTTCTGGAATAAAAACATTAATTGGGGGAAAAATTAAGGCCTTCTGATTGTGAAAGGGTCAGGATCTCTGGTGTTGCCTATGCAGCATATGCAGAAACACCAGAGTCAGTGGCAGTACTGCCTGAAGGCACCTACCTCCACCAAGCACTACCTTGGATACCTGGTGGGTAGGGCAAAAAGGCTGCAGCTTGGGAAGAGCTGGGATCTGTGGCAAAGACTGTACTGTCCAAAGTCACCACCTGTGTGATATCTAAACTCTCTCAGCAAGAGACAACAGTGAGACTCCACAGCCTGGCCCTGCATCCTTGACCATATCTGGATGTTTCAAATTAGAGTTTTTAATAACAGATGTTTTCATGTAAGCCAGAATGGGATCAGTGGGGTTACCTGTTCCTTAGGGTGGTATTAGGGCAGGAACCCTCCTGCTTGGCTCATCAATACTGGGGAAAGTCAGTTCTTCCAGACTCGAGTCACAAAGGCAGAAAGAGAATGTGCTGCTCTTCCCACTGCCTCTGCTGTCCAGGTGTGTTAATCCCAACAGGAGCTGTGGGAAGGAAAGCCCCATTAAAGAGAATTTTAGTAAAGGGCTGGTTTGTAGACCCAGGTGACCATGGGCTCATTTGTGATGTAAGGAGGACGTGCTCCCTCTGATGGCTGCTGAACTTTGGAAAGGCCACTTCCTCCGATGAATTACCCTTGAAAATCTCAATGGATTTTCCTAGAACATTTCCTACTGACTTTCTAGGAAACTAAATGGAACTCTCCATGTTGGATTTTTTTATACAATCTCCCTGAAATTTTCTGCTAATGCTTGCAAGCAAAAAGGAGAATAAAGGACCCTATTCCCCTTCTGCTTCCCTATGGATGCTGCCAAAGATAGAGGTAGTTTTCCCTCTGTGGGGAGCCCGTGGAATATCTCTGACTCAGAGACATCTCAGAACATCTGTAAAGAGCATTTCTTGATCTATATTTGCACATTTGGAAGAGCAAACTGCAAAATGGATATTTAATAATGAAAGGGGTATTTTTCCTTTTTTATTTTGTACAAATATTAAAGGGTCCCATATTCCAGACTGAGTGACACTGCCAGCAGTCCTATTGGACCTCCAGAAGGTTGGTAGGTATAAACCAGCAGAGAGCATGCACAACTGTGTTTACCTTCTGGTTGAAATCAATAAAAAATATCAAACCTCTTTTATTTTTTCAAGTGCTGAGGCTAAACCCCACACGATAAACTATCACATGGATTTGGCAGTGAATAATCCAGAATGTGCAAGCTTGATAAGTAGACCCATTCCAGTGTTCAAAAGCCCTTTCCCACACTAAAAATACAGCATGACAGCCTAAGCTGAAAAGCCCAGAATTACACAAACCAGAGGAAAAAAGGCCTTGGAAGCAGTGACTCCCGTGACAGCAAGGAGAGGGATAACCTGTAGGGGAACTGTATGGTCTGCTCCTGTCTGCTGGGCAGATGAAGACTTCTTACTGTCTCAGCTCTTGATCCAAAGAAATTCTGCTGAACACTTCAAATTATCATTATATTCATTTGGGTGTACAGGGATCCATGTTTCTTATATCCAGATGTTCCACTGGTATCCACTGGTAGGAGATGCTCCCAATGGCACCCGTGGGGCTCACAGGGTGGACAAAACCCTCTGCTGATCATAGAATTATGGAATATCCCAAGTTGGAAGGGACGCACAAGGACCATTGAGTCCAGCTCCTGGAATGCGGGATGAAATACCTGACACAACTTTTCAGGGCTTTCTACCCAAGCCCTTTTGTTCTCACTGTACCCATGATTAGCACAAATATGGTGATGGAGGACAAAGACAGTGATCTGCCAGGACACTGCCTACAAATTGCTGGATGTACATGGAAGAGCACAGTTAATATGCTCTGCATGCTCAATTAATCTAGAGTTCCCTGGGTGAGCTGGGCAGGCAGCAGAGATGTGGTTTTCAGGGAAAAATTGCCTTTTTCTGAGTCTGTTCAGAAGCAAATGGCTCACCCTGCAATTAGGGCTAGGCTCCTCTGATTAATGCTAAAGACCCATCTTAGTTATAAAGCTCCAGCTCAGGGTTCTTCCAACAATCAGGAAATACTGGAGTTATTTTTAATCTGTGCCCAGGGAAATGTTTTTTTGTGGGGAAAAGTAGAAAAGAAACACTTTTAAAAGAAATCCTCCTATTGCAACAGTGGCAAAAAACAAACAGCTCAGTTCTGTCTAGGAAAACTGGGCCATGTGTTTCTTGCCTCAAGAGATGGGGTTGTCAGTGCTCATCTTGAGAAGTTTGTTGGTGTTATACACGTTTATGGTGATGGTGCAGTCCCCATTCCTGGAGGTGTCCAAGGAACTCTTGGATGTGGCACTCAATGCTCTGGGCTGGGTGCCAGTGTGGGGATCAGTCACAGGGTTGGACTGCATGACCTCAGAGGTCTTTTCCCACCTAAATTATTTTATTATTTACTCTATGATTTTACATACTCTAAACAGATGGTTGGCAATAGGGTATAAAGTGACTTAGAGTGTTCAAGAAGGGAAGTTCATTTGGGGAAGCTGTCATTATTAATTAGGTATTTCCAGATCAGAGGTACATAAGTGACCTGCACCACTTACCCAACGCACAAAGCAACACAAAGGTTCTCATAACATAATAAGGTTAAACCAATAATGAAGCAGTACAGGCACATTACACACCACAGTGCAGTGTTTGTCAGGCTCCTGGATCAGCTGGGTAACACGAGTCCTCATGGAAGCAGGTTACATGGTGGAGGTGGGAAGGGAAGGAATACTGTGCAAATAACATTTTCCTTGGGTGATACTCAGGGTTATGTGAATAAAACAGGAGCTAATCAACCTCCTTGGAATGCTCCCATTAATTTGTGTGGCTGAACTCAGGCTTCAGATCTTGCTAAAGTAGGAGGTCATTAAAACAGAGAGCGAGCTTGGATAAAATGAGAGGGGAAGTCCCTTGACTGAACCTTGTTCACCACAGTGCTTTTAGGAAGGTTTTTGTCTCTCTCTCTCTGAGTCCCTTGGTAAAGATTTGCTGAAAAGGTGGTGGAGAAAAGCAGCAATCTGACTGCTAGTGCCAGATTACACAGGGCAGGTTTGCAGCTGTGGGATGCCAGCCTGGCCATCAGCACAGGGCTCAGCACAGCTCTGTCTCTGGGCTTGCCTCCTTCCTCAGGAAATGCCACCTTTCTCTGACTCCACAGCCCTTGAAGGAAACTTTCAAGAACCGCTCAAGTTTTGTTATTGGCACCGTTGGGCTCCTTCCCAGAGATCCATTATATCCCCCAGGAGTATCTTTTGCGGTGTGCTATACACAGAAAAAGTCCCTTCTTCCTCCCAGGAGCTGACGGTCAGTGGAGCATCCCCACAGAGATCTCCTTGTGCTCCTGAACTGCCCCCCTGTGGCTGTCCTCACCTCACCTCAGAGGAGGAGGAAGAGGGTGGACTGGAAAGCCCCACATGGGTCTGAAACTAGCACAGGCTGCAGTCCTTGATACATTAATGAACCTCTATAATGAGGATTCCCACTTACCAAAAGAACCCCACCCTGCACCCCCCTTTCCTCCTGACATGTGCATGAAATACACAGCCACTGGTGGCTGGAGACAAAACCCTTCCAAAAAGAGCATTTGTAACCTGACAGTTGGCACCAGCTGCACATCAAAAGGCAGTTTAGACTTAGTCAAAGATTATGATGCCATCGGAGGAGAAAGGCTTTGTTGTTGTCTTAGAGTCTTAACCTTGTCTGAAGCCAAAATTAACCAAAAAAAAAAAAAAAAAAAAAAAAAAA
>NW_008246054.1:6668816-6691155 GCF_000691975.1 Corvus brachyrhynchos
TGTCTAACCTTGTTAAAAACCAAAAATAACAAAAAAAAAAAAAAAAAAAAAGAGAGAGAATAAAGAAAATCAATAAATCTAAAATTGTATTCAGCTGGGACAGATGGCAATGATATTAAATATTTTGGCTCTTAGCCAAGTGCACTTTTAATGCAAAAATTGATGTCAGCGAAATAACCTTTTCTCCTTTTAAAAGCCCTCTCCAAGTTGATTATCCACTAAAAAAAGAGAAAGAAATAAAAGAAAAAAGAGAAGGAAGAAAAAGAAAGGTTATCTAGCTCAGAGATGCATTAACAGATCACTCTGAGTAACAACCCAGCAGACTTTATGGCATAAAACATGAACCTTCTTTAGAAAGCATTTGGTTGGGGTTGATAATGCATAGCATCACCAGAGAAGTTGCACTGCCTGTGCCTGAGCTGTCTCCCATCTCCTAATTTAGTGTACAATTAGGACAATGTCTGTGAGATCTAAAGCAAGTACCTACTTCCAGGGCGCTACTCCTTGATCTAGTTATTGTCATGCCATCAATGATATCTCTTCCCAAATAAGCACCCAGGCCCTGCTGAGAGTCTCCTGATAAAAGGCACAATCCTGCCAAGTGCTGAGGATCTCCAGTCCCCATGAAATTCGCCAGAGGATGAAGGTGCTTCTTGCACTGGGGAGGTGTCCAAAGCCCAGCACTCCGAGCTCAGCATCCCTCAGGATCTGCTCCAAAGCACATTTCCATTCAGAATTAACAGCAAGTGAATTTATTTTTTCTTTTCCTTACAAGTGTATCAAATAAATGGACTGAGAGTTAGTTCTTCTTGAATATTTCTTGTGCTTTAGAAAGATTCCTATGGCAGACTGATTGCTCTGGAATATTTATTTAATTTACCTATTTTTAAATTTATGCTGCATGTTCCTTACTATTCTCTAGGTACACAGACGAGAAAAACATATACATATCTTTTTTGAAATATACCATGTCACAGATGTAGCCAAAGAAGAATGATGTGAAGGTGGAGAGGATGCTAAGAAAAGGCTGAGATATAAACCCAGCAGTGCTGGGATCTTTCCATTGTTTGGAAAGTGGGGTCAGTATACACAACCTTACACTACCTATGGAGAAATGAGGCACAGAGCAAGGCTACAACCTTCCCAACATCTCTGGGCATTTGGAGCAGCATTAAGAGTACAGTCAGTCTCTACTCCAGAGTGATGTCCTAATTCCCAGACCTTGTTTTTCCCACCCACTAGAAGCTGTGATCAGGGCCTCTGAAAAATTCCCTGTGGCCAGCCTAGGAATTATCAACCTTTTTGAGAGCTCTATTGCCAAATTGCTTTAAAAATTGAGGTATCTTTTAATTTTGCATTTGCTATAAAAGGTATAAATCATACAGTTATAAAATTTTTGGCTTTGTAGCATAATGAAGTCCATACATGTTTAAAATCCAGGCTTGTGCTAATCATTCATTGTCAAGAAAGAAAGAAAAGGGTGCTAGTTTGGATGTGTAAATGCTTCTCCCTCATACAAAATAAAAAGAGAACCCTTAAAAACAGTCTTCAAGACCTGCTCAATTTAATTCTCTAGTAAATTTTCCTTTTTTTTCCAGATAAAATTAGCAACACACCTATCGATTTTTCTGTAGCTGGAAATGCATAGGTAGAGCTAAAAGAAGGGTAAATAAAACATGATGGACTCGCAGAGTTAGAGAAAGAAAGTGCTTATAAATGCAGAAGTCCACAAGCAGAACAGAACCTGTGCAGGTATCAGGCAGGAGGCCAAGGAGGCAACTATTGAGCTGTTATTTGTGTCAAAAATCTCCAGGAACTGACTCAGACTGAGCTTTCTTAAGCAAGACCTTCCACCAGGATCTATACAGTTATAGTCATCCCACGTCATTTATGTCACAGGAATTTCCCTAAATAACAACCTGATCCTGCAAACAGAGGGACCAGGTGCACAAAGGCAGTTTAAGCAAGCTGGGTGGCACAACGTAATGCTGTTGGTTTAAGTGATCTTTGATCAATGGTATTCATGGGAACAGCTGAGTTTTTTTGTCCTTAATGCCAGGAGGTGTTTTACCACTCCAGTAGTTTTAAAATCAGGGAGTGAGTCCAAGAAAATCAATATGTAAAGCAAACTCTTCCAAGTTCACCATGTACCTTGCAAAACAATGAAGGTAAACAGTCTAAATCTCAACAAGAGCTGGGACTCCTTGGATCCACTGCATGATCACCTATTCCTTCCTCATGTGAAAGGGGACAGGTCACCTCTCTTTCCTCTTATCCTCAGTTATCCCACTTCCAAGGCTGATTCAAGAAATTAGATGACCTGCACCAGTGCAGTTGCATCAGGCTGATCATAAATAGGGTGACATTCAATATCTGAAGTAGTTAGTCCCAAACATGAAGGGTGTTAAGGATCTGAATCACCAACATACACCAAAAGCAGCAGCTACACTGTGTAACAAATCAAGCCTTAAAATTGTATTGATATTTAAATATGCATTTATATGTATATAAAAATTTTAAGCTTCATCCAAGCTGACAAAAGGAGAGAGCTGACTGTAGCAGAGAGCTCTCATGGATCAATGTTGCCTTGGCCTTCATGTGTCACGTTTTTGATGTTGATACAATTTTCATAGAATCAGAAAAGCCCCTGCTCCTGCAGAGGAATTCCTGTATGTCAGTGATGCAGCCTGCATGGCATTCAACCTTCAGCTCCAATTTAAATGGGGTGTGCATGCCTGCTCCTGGGCTCTGCTGGGCCAGGGATCATTTCCACTTCTCCAAAGAGTCTCCGAAGGACAGGGCAGATCCGGCATGGAAAGAACTGCAGAGTCAGTGCACAAAGAACAGCACAAGCTGTAATGCAGAGACAGTTGGTAAATGAACAGTTGAAAACGTGATGTTAGAGTCACATAATGAAACAAATCCCCTAGTCTTACATTAAACAAGAATGCCAGGAGTTGGAATTACATGGCTTAGTTAGTGTTGCAGGGTATGAGAACACAGGACTGTGTACCAAGCTCTCAACACTGAGTGCATTACTTCTCTGCTTCGCCTTTGTCCACTTCTCCTGGACCATCAGAAGCCTCTTGGGACACAGACTGTGCCCAGACAGGACCACATGAAGGACGCCTTGAGGTGGGTCCATTTTTGGGACTCTAGTGGTCACTACCATGCAAATAATGGCTAAGACCATGAATAAAGGTGAACTCAAGCAGAAAGCTGAAGTGGGAAAGGGTTTGATCCTGCATTTTTGCCCTTAGTGTGCTGCAGACTCACGGAGTAATGCTGTACATGCTTGTCCAGATTCCTCAGCTGTCACAAGGAGATAACCACACCAACCAGCATGCCCTAAATATGTTGAGATGTAAGTGTTAGGGATGTCAAGGTGTAAAATTTGTACAGTAGACTGCAGTATTATTCACCACCTAGACATAATCAGCAAGAAGGATGACTCAGATATGGCTCTTATTGCTCCAGAGCAATAAAAAATATCTTCCACCATAAATTTTAAAAATTAGTTTGTGTCTTTTCTGAGTTACTGGAAAAGTAACTTTCCTTGCTCTGTTCGTATAAATAAAATGCCATTGTATTATCAAAAGCAGCATGAAACATGATGCTCAGCTGCAATCCCCCCTTAGCAAGGGGTCTTTTTGTGTCTACAGATTTGACTGTGCGGTACCACAGCTCACCTGTGAATTGAACCACCTGCAATTAACTTCATCCTACTATAACCAATTGCTATTAAATTCACCCATCAAAAGCATTTTCTTATGCAGAGCATCAAGTTTAATCTCAGACTAGAACAACAGCACCGGGTTTGATTTATCAAATCAAGTCACAGTGTGTAAGTGTCAAAAGAAAGAGTAAAAATAAGGTTTTAAGACTATCAGGAGAAATTGGAGCATTCCAGGTACAAATAGAGAAACACATACAGGCTGTCTGTCACATGGCTAGCAGCAGAGAGAAATGCAATCTACAGGAACAGCACTGCTTTCTCTTTATTTTCACTTTGCTCAAAGGGCACTTTTCATCTGCAGTTCCCAGCATGGTGGGTGGCAGCTGTGACATGGGTTCAGAAGTCATACCCAAAACTAATCCGTCACATCCCAGTTTCAGCCCACAGGACCCAGGCTCAATTAGGAGCTGGCAGTTGACTCCACCTGGCCTGAAGCAATTTACCTCTATTTCAGGAACAAAAATAATAAAAAATGCAGCATCCCTGCAGGGAATCTGCATGAGCCAAGGCTGGGGTACCACAACGTGGGCTGTCCCATGTGAGACCTTGGGCATTTTGTGGTTAAACAGGAGGGTCCGGCCCCTGAGTCCCAGTGGCCTGAGGTATTGTCCCAAAGGCAGATCAGTTGTGGTCCTGGGCACTTAAATAATTTTTTCCCTCTGTTTTATTAATTCATTCTTGCCACAGGAGGGAAGACAGTTATGTCCATGAATGTTCACCCTTGGGTGCTGGGACTGATTTTCCTACCAGGTGAGAATTTAAATAAACCATTCCCCACCATGCTGTTCTTCCCTGCCAATATTTAATCAAAACAATTATGTAGGGGGAATTGGCTGCCTTGCAATCTTGATGCTTGCCCCAGCTCTACCTGTTGCTCCACAGTGGAAGCTGCTGCAGGTTCAGCTCACTCCAAAGGCCAGAACGGAACATTTTGTTTTCAGAGTTGTGCGTGACTTTCAAGCTGCAGCTACTGTTTGGTTTGTAAGAACAGAAAGAGGACTGCGGATATTAACTGCTAACAAATAATTGTCTGATACAATAAAGCAGATCATCACCTCCTCCTTCTGCAAACTTTTCTTTTTTTCCTGGTGCCATCGAAAGTAGGCTTTCCCCCCACTTATTTCTGACAATGCAGCAGAGAAGACTAAAGATTTGCTTTCCTAGGGTGGATACCAGAATCCATTTACACCTGTGGGGAGGGGGTTGCTGGATGCTGCTGATCAATTTGAATTAGCAGGTACTTTAATTCTGAATTTGCAATTTATTTGCTGTGTACTCAGGGCAAGAATATAAGTGGAATGAAATAAAAATTGAGGTCTCAACTCAACAGTATTTGGTAGTAGATTACCTCTGTTAATGTGCATAATTTTCAATTCCTTATCTGTCTTCCCCAGACAGGTGACCCAGAGTTATTAGCGCCGTTTATATCATTAAGTACTGGGCTGGGATTATGGTCCAAGTGACTGCACAACACTGGATGTGAAATTCAGATCTCCTGAGCACCAGCTAATCACGTTCATTTGGGCTGATCTTCCATCTCCAGTCCTGGCTAATCTAGGATTTGATTAAAAAAGCAGGCAGCCTTCTTCATGGTTTAATCTGTGTGTGCAAAGATCATCCAAAGCAACCTGATACCATGAGGGAAGGGGAAACCTCTCTGAGACACCCAGGGCAGGCAGTGAGACTGCACAGACCCACCTCACCACTGCTGTGGAGAATATTTTCAGTGGCATGGAACTCAGATAGGGGCAGAAAAACATGCAAACACACCGGGGTGCAGGGAAAATGTTCCCTCCAAACAAAGCAAGACATGTCAGCATGTGACATTTTTTATGTCTGGTTTATCAGTTGGAGGTCAGGCTAACAGGTAAATAGTGCTTATCAGCAGAGGTTCATTAATGACTTTTCCCTTCTGCCACAGAGGCTCCCAGTGCTCACGTGGATCGTCCCCACGTCATACAGGAGGCAATGTTTGCAGTGTGGGATGAGATGAGAGTAGTTTGCTCTCAGCAGGGTGTGCTGTGGCAGTACTGCTGCTCCCAGAGGTGTCCCTGGCTCCCTGTCTGCTCCGGCCCATCCCTGGGGATAGGGGAAAGGGAAGAGCCTTTCTGTCGCTGAGGAGCCTGTCTATGTACCTGCACAGGGTATGAGGTCAAGAGAACAAGGAACGGAGCAGGAGACTCTTCGTTCCTATTTTAGACATGTAAATGTAGTTCTTTTTCTGCTTTTACAACAAAGGATGTCACCTTTGGACAATAAACACCCTGAATTGCTCACAGACCCTTGGAGTTATGGTGTGGCACGTGGATAGTTCTGGTTTAGTGACCACAAAAAGCACTTTGGACTGCTGCAGGCACCACATCCCTGATCACTCAGTGCAAGACCAGGGCAGAGTCAGCACCGCCCAGCCTGTTGTATGGATGACACCGCTTCTTTCCTTGCAAAGGATAACCAGTTCTCTTTTTGTTGAGAATAAATCCCCCAACTAGCAGCTATTTTCCTCTATTTCATGCAGAGATTAATTTAAAGTAGAATAAACACAATACTACTGTTAGTATAGTAATATACCAAAATAAAACATACAACAGAGCAATGATATGCTTATCTGAGGGGAAAAAAAAAAAATAAACACAATACTACTGTTAGTATAGTAATATACCAAAATAAAAAATACAACAGAGCAATGATATGCTTATCTGAGGGAAAAAAAAAAAAAAAATCCTTATTTATTAACCAATGAAATGTCAACTAACATATTTTTCCAGCGAGTCTGGGATGTTCCAGTTCAACCTACTGCTGATGGTTGAACTCTGGTGTCCTCCAGCCACATTAGGAGTTCTCTCACTCTTCAAGGAAAGCTGCACCCCAGAGTCTCCTCCCTGGTCTGAGTGCTCATCTCCATGCACAAGGACAAGGAGACAAGGGGCTTGCCTGTGCCTCTGCCCAGCCACAGAGATGGGCTGTGACTGCTACCACCCTCTAGTTCAGTTATCCAACAGCCGTTTGTAAAAAAAAAAAAAGAAATTTTAGGACCCCCAGATTTCAAGTATTTTGGAAGCACTGTCCTGGGCTTCCTCCATTCCCCTACATGACTGCTGCCTCCAACAGAAGCAGGAAGGCCAGATCTCTCTGGAAATCAACCTCCTCTGCCTGAGCTAGAAAGGGATGCCTGGCCATGGAGGAGGACTTCCCAAGGCAGGGATTCCTTGGAAAGTGAGGGGTCAAGGATGGGGGCTGCTGACATCTTTGGTAGCAGAGCCGAGGGGCTGGGGGCGAGTGCTGAGGTGCTCCCTCCAGCCTGAGCTGCTCCTCTCCCTGCCTGGGGCACAACTGGGCTGTGTCTTGGGCACACCTGGGCTGTGCTGCTCCCCCAGCAGCACCTCAGGCATTTAAGGAGAGGTTCCTCACCCCCAGGTGCACAAGGCAAGAGGGATTTGAGGCGATAGGTGAGCCAGGCACAAAGGTGCAGAGAGGATGGATGTTGGCTAAATAAAGAGATGTGTAAGGGTCAGCTGAAGATGGAAATATGTAGATGCTAAAAAAGCTGGCAGAGAAATTTTCCCATTTTTACAGTCACTTGTGAGAGTCTCCTTTCTCACTCAAGCTAGCTGAAAAGAGTGTAGAGGTTTTTGTAAACCAAGACTTTATCTCACAGGTGCAAACTTGTTATGCACAGTCTTGTTTTCCACACTGGGAAAAATATTTTGAAATGGGTGTCGTAGCATTCAGCCAATCACTCTGGGAGGTGGATGGTCAAGCACCTGATGATGTTATACCACTCTTGTGAACAAAGGTATATAAACGAGTCTGTAATTAATTAAATAATCCCATTTTATCCTGGACTTCTGTGTCGTTCTTCACACCGTCCCTGTGGACAGCAGTGACAGAAATACATGGGAGAAATTCACTCCTCCCTTCGTTGTTTCTGAAGTTGAATAAATAAACCCTTGTTCTTGCCTGAGGCAGGTTTCTGGTGGATGTGCAGCCAAAACCTTCCCAGTGATTCACTTAACAGTTGTGAGTATGATAATAGCAATAAAAAACCACCCAAACAAACAACATAACAGAAAACTACAGAGTTTTGCAAGACCTCAGAGCTGAGTGATCCAAATAGGTGACATGCCATTGCATTTTCTTGCTTGGTTTTTAGGGAAGGGTGAGATGGGAAAAAGTGGCTTATTTCATTCCTATTCTCTTACTTACTTGACAATGTTTTGTTTAGAAAAATGAAGCTATTGGCACCAGGTTTTTTACCTCTCCTCAATGTCAATATTGTCAAGGCAAAATTCTCTTACCTGCCAGCACAAATTGCTCTAACTCACTGAAAGAAAAAAACCTAGCCATTTTGGTAGAAATATTGCTCACTTAGAAGTTTTTTTTATGGATATTGAAAAAGTCTTCATCTATGCAGCCAACTCCAAACACACAAAGACTTCCAGCTTGAAGCATTAGGAAGCAGCAGTCTACAGTCAGTGTGGTGGCTCTAGTTTCTCCCTCTAGAAACCAGATACTCACATTTGTTAAAAAAGCAGTTAAAGCTGTAAGCATTATCATTCCAAAAGAGGTCACCAAAATGTGAGAGGGGAGTCTGCAGAGAGCCTTGGGAGGGTGGCTAAAGGATGTGAGACCTCTTGTATTCATTTTGGGGATGATGGTGAATGCCAAACTTCCTGCTCTCTTTCCCCTCTCCAGTCCCACAGGAGTACTCCTACAGTTCATGTTTGCTGAGCCAGCCATGTGTGTCCTAGGAACTGGTAGGGGACTGGAAGGATGAGGGGCAATTGTTGTGTAGGCTTGGCCATTAGACAGTGAGGAACCACATTGCATCGCAGGGCACCTACTGAGAAAGTCCAAGCTGTTTACCTGGATGCTACTTTTCCCATTCCCACAAAGTAGGAGATGGCCTCATTATGAACTCTGGCTAAATAATCAGCAATGTGGACCCCTGATCCCTGCTTTGAGTGGGAACAAATTTGATATCACAGTGGACAGTTTAGGGTTTGTGGTGCCATGGTTGCTGCCAGTGCCATGTCTGTGGCACAAAAAGCCCAGGACAACTCATGTAGAAGATCTGATACGTTTCAGCACTGTCCTGAGAGACATATCCTCACACACCCATGGTTTTTATCACTCCTCCAGCACCACCCCTTGCCCCATGCTCACCGATGCCAACGGCCTGCATTCCACCTACTGACTGAAACTCATTTTGAGCTTGCCACGGCTGACATTTTAATAGCTGCATTGGAAACACCAGATCTGGCAGAATTTGTTTCATTCTTCATGAAGTGTAAATGCTGACACCTTCCCAGAGTGCTCTTTGAGTGAAGCAGATGAGTGAATCCTGAGTCTCCACCAAGGCGAGTGCTCATCCCCCATCATGGGCCCTCTCCCTGGGTGTCACTCTGAACACAATGAGCATCACTGCCTCTTTTGGGCTGTCACTTTAAAATCTCACTCAGATAGGTGCTCGAACATAGGTGACAAAAGGGACCCCCTTTGTGAGCTTCGAGTGCAGATCAGAAGCAATCAAAGCCCCACAGGCACTTCAAAGCACAGAGATTTATCAGCAATGGCAATGGGGAAGAGTCCTAAAAAGAATGGTGTCAAAAAGGGCCACGTTACATTGTTATACTTGTGCTGGGAACAGACTAGTTTTAAAAGCAATTTGCATAATATATATTCTCCACTCTTGGAATAGCGAATTAACAGTTCATTTTACGACTCTACCAATCAACACCTATAGCCCATTAAATTTAACAACAAACTTGCCTCATGAAGGAGGTTGAAGCTGGGTCTTTCAACAAGCACTCCCTAGCACTTATTCTTCACCCTGAATTGTGTGTTTCTTTGTTTCATAAACCAGCATTTCTATTTTCTCATCAGCAAGTGGCATGCTAAATTAATTCTAGGTGTTAATTTACACACTGGGTGCTGAATTCAAAACTCTGCTCTGCTGGTGTCAGTGGGGACTAACCTTGCTGTGTTTTTTGTTCTCTAGAATGAATCCAGAGCAGCCCAGCACTGCTCACAGGTACTGCAGGTCTCAGGTAAACCTATCTTGCATTCTGCTGTTGCAGAAAAACAGAGCAGATGCACTAACCCCATTCTGTCCCCAGTTAGTGCAGTGTAATTTGAGAGCAACCTCACAGAATGGAAAAAAAAATTTCCTCAGTATGAACACTGAATATAACTGGAGGCAAAAACTGGCACAAGAACTGAAAATAGGCAAAAGCTTATTTAAAAGGTTCAGTTTCAGAACCAGCCCTGAGCATGGGGTCACTTCAGTAAATGAACCTGCTGCTAATTGAGGGGAACCCCATGCTACGTGGCTTCATTTGCAAAGCTATTTAGAAGGAATGATCAATATTTTATAAATACGTTAAGGTGGTAATAAAAGATGCATGATGTTGTGTGTAGTTAGGAGCCTTTCTAGAAGGAAATGAAGGAATTATAGATAACCTTGACATGTCGAAATTATGCAGCTGTAATGGTTAAGGGGAAGGGCTTTAAAGATGCTTTATGTTAAGAAAGTGATAAGAATTCTTTGAAGGAAAAATGTCACTTTCTTTATTTTTAAAATCTGCTTTTCCTGTAGGGAAATTGAACTTTTGATAGGGGCGTTTCCACTGCATTCCACACTTCACTCACACATAACTAAATAATTTCTGCTTCTTGATAAACCTGTCCAAAAGTATTCAAAGTTCTACTTAGCCCAAAGAATGGATAGAGTGAGAATAAAAACACGGCAGCAGTTGCGCTTACAGGCAGTGAAAATGCCTGTTTCCAGTGTTCCTTTCTCAAAAAAATGGGAAAAAAAAATTTCTGTGGTGCAGGACAGACTTACCAGTGAGCCCTTGTGAACTACAAGGAAATTGGAGAAGTTTAAGCTCTGTGGATTGGACATCTAAATCCTTGCCCCAAACTACATCTTCTGCAATGACCAACATGGTTACAGAGACCATGCAAAGCTGTATTTGCTATAAAGCCCTTTGCAGTCATGACCTCCACCCTTCACCTTCAGAACTGAGAAGAAAGAGATGGGATCTCTTCTAAAAATTACAGGTCAAAAGGTCAGACTGGAACTTATCTAAGAAGAGCTGCAGAATAAAGGCTGTGACTGCCCAGCCACCCTTGTGGGAAGGATGAAGGAGGGCAAATTGGATTTTGGGAGGCATCAGAAGTCTGGCATCAGCTGGGAGCTGGCAAACCTTTCCAGGTACTTGTGGGAAGTCTCTTGCAGCCATGTACAGACCTGCATGTCCATAGGGAGATGTAAAGGAATGTTTGCACTGTGCCATGACTGTGTTTGCTGGAACAGTACACCTGGAGGACAACAGGAAGCTGACATCCCAAGACAGGCCTGATGAAGGCGAAAAAAATTTGGATATTACTAACCACAGAGGTGCTTTAATGGAGTTTCTCACAGGTGAGAGGCTGGAGGAGGCAGGTGCCCTGCCTGGCCCTTGTGTGCCTGGGCTGACCATTCAGCCATGGGGCTGCTTTGTCCCAGTGTCACTTTTGAAATTTGTGTCCTGCATTGCATTTTTCCAGAGAAAGAAGCCCAGTCAATAAATACGTCCCATGAAACACACATCTCAGTGTGCTTCACCTGGATATGTTTTAAAAGAGGGGTTTTGCCCACTGAGAGCCTTTGCTGGCGCAGGGTCTGCAGCCAAATCTGAGCCAAACCACTCTGAATTTTATGGCTTGAATAGCAGAGCCACTGAATTTGTTGAATGTCCTATATATGTGTATGTATGTCATGCAAAACCCAAAGATGTGCTTCCTCCTTGGCCTAACTAGTGATATGTCTCCTGGCTCAGAGAAACACTGGAAACTGCTATCCCTGCCACTTGGCCACGCTTATTTCAGGGTAAATCATGGATCTCTCTTCACTTAGAGAAGATAAGAGAAATCTTGAAGTGTAGCTCTTGCCCTCTTCCCCTTAAGAAAATTATCCTTAAAGGAGATGAAATCTGGTGCAGTATCATTTTCAGCCACCAAAAACAGCATGAGGAAGAAGGAGCCCAGATTAGAACAGCTACTCAATGTCAGAACCACAGTGGGGAAATGAGCTTTTGACGGGGTACCGTTCCTTCTCGGACAAGGGTAAAAGAGCAGAGGAGGCTGCTGTTCTGCTAAGTTCTTTATTTCATAGTCTCACAGCTTTCTTGAAGGCAGAGTTCGACGGGGGTTACATGATAAAGGCAAGCAGCAGCAGCAACAACAGGCAGAAAACAGCTTCTTCTATATGCTCTATATGCTATATGGTCTATATGCTCTATCTTTTTTCTTACAGAAGTGTGGACTATATTTGCTAATTAACCAGTAAGAATAATACACGATTTTAGTTTTTCTTTTCTTAACTTATCCTGGTCTAATTCTAACAGTTTAAAAGTCTTACACAAGTGTTACATAGGTATTACACAGATTTGTGTATACAGTTTCTATCAGTTCTTATTGCTTATGTGAACATTCTATCTAAAAATTGTGAACAGTATAATTCTATCTATATTTTGTCTAAAGTAAAGAATTCTGTGAAAAGGTAACACTTCTGCAGCAAGAACTGTGTCTAAGGCCTCTGCTACAGCTTTTTAATGTTTAAGGCACTTAGCATATATTTCTACTAAAAGTTTAAAAAATCTGTATTTCTATTTCCCTTTGGTGTGGCTTCATGGATCTCAGCTTGTCCAGAGGTTTTAATTCAACCCCTGTGGTTTGGCTTCCCTCTGGGCCTGGGTCCAGAAGAGCTTTCACTCCAACAGAGAAAAGTGGATGAAAAGTGATCTTGTTTTCTTTATAATAAGACCATTCTCCATTTTGTTTCAGGAGAAAGAAGATCCCTGCCAAAACATTTTCAGTATTAATTTATAAAAACAGTTGAATCGATGTTTCCTTTGACAAAAATGGGGGAAAAAGTCTAATCCAGCTTTTTAAACCCACTCCAGCACAGACAGAAAAATAATCCTCCTTATGCCAAACCATAGGCTCCTACTCCATGGATAAAGTGCTATGAGCATTCTGGAAGAAATGATGCAAACAAGCAAAATTAAATGACTCTGTATCACACAGCAGGGGCCCCTGGTAAATACACACCAGACAATTTGTAACCATGTTTATGTTTAAACATTTTATGGGTCTCCGAGACCCCAGGTTTATTCTAAACAAACACACACTTCAGTGTATGGAGATAAATAAAACCAGAAAGATAGCTCTCAGTCTGACAGGGCCCAAATGTGAGACAGACTCTGCACTATATGAAAGAATTATTTACGTAGGTACAAAAATATGGTCCGGTTCCCTCTCTGTGTGCAGGCAACTCTCTCCATCACTTAGTCTTTTATGATTTTTTTCTAAATTCTGAGGTAAACAATCCGCAAAAAAAAAGAAGAAGAAGGACATCTATTGTACATTGTAAGTTTGGGACTAAAATGATTGACATCTTTAAAAATAAGGGATATGTCCCAAGAGTTTCACATAATTTTTCAGCATCCTTGAGGCAGATATTTCTTTTCTTAAGCGCAGGGAGGAAAGATCAAACTCCTGTTGCTACTCTGCATCTATTACTGGCAAATAGTGACTTTTAAAATGTTGTTGCTGTATTAGGCACCCTTCCAGCAAGGTGGTAGGGATTTCTCCTTTTCCTCTTATGGTTTTTTTTTAAGTCCCTAAAAATTGCTGGATGATTTCTCTGTGCGCAATTGTCTAACCTGGATCTGCTCTGCAAGAATGAAATGGCAAAGACACTCCTCTAGGACACGGGATAATGCTGACCAGGTATTAAATTCATGCAAAACACACACCAACCTAGAGATTAGAAACTGAGGAACCAGGAAAAGTGCTGAGGAGCAAAACAAGCACATCAAAGCCAAAAAAAAAACCAACCCACAACAAAGAGTACTACACTAAAAAAAAAAAAAAAAGCCCAATTTAAAAAAGCCCAGAGAGAAATAAAACCCCCAAATAGAATCCTCTAAAATTGTGTGAGAGAGCTTTGGATGGTTTCAGCATTTGCCTGACTATATATAGCCTACAATACATAACCATTCCCTTCCCGTCAGAAGATGTTCTCTCCATGCTGGATGTGGCACAAACACACAATTTGCAGCATCTTCATCCGCCAAAGCTTATTGAATTCCAGGGTCACGTTCTCCCTTTTTTTGCAGTGCTTCCAGCAAAGGGTTGAGTTTGCTTTGCACAGATTGACTGAAGTTTTCCATTACCTGCCACAATCCCTCCTTTTCCACAGGTCTGGTACAAAAAGAGTCACCCAGAGCAGGGTGGCTGGGCCAGAACTTCCCTCCAAGCTCATTTTACACCGGCAATTTCAGAGTTTTTGGGAATATCTAAACAGTGATAAAATAGATGAGAGACTCTTGGGCCTGTAGAGATTTTCTTTTTGAAGAAGGATCTTTGGCAACTTCTTTTTCTCTTTTCATGGATTCCTACAGTGAGGACTGGATGCATTTGGGGGTACACTGGAACATTTTGGGAGGGGGAGAGGTAGGAATCAAAGAACGAACTGTGTTCTTTGGGCTTTACTCCATCCTTATCAAAAGCAAGAACAAAAAAGTGATTTTATTTCTAATTACAGCATTGCAAAACTGTGTATTTCAGAAAAAAATATATTTAGGACAGCAGTCAGCCCCTTTTTTTACACGCTACTTCTACAAAGGACTTTTCCTGGAGTCCAGATTCTGCTGCAGCTAAAATCCCCAATTACAGTAAGAGGTGCTTGCAGTACAGGTTATTTTGATGGACATAATACCCAAAACTAAGTTTTCTACCATCTGTTTGTCCCTAAAATTTGAAAGCAAAGAGAACATATTTCACCACTGCAGCAGTGAAAAGTAAGATAAATGCTATTAAAATGCATGTGCAGCATATGTTCTTTTTCTATGACATGTTCCTATGCAAGGTTTTACTCATTTCTCTGGAGACAAATATCAGTAGAAAAAAGAAAAAAGACACCACCCTTCAACCCCCAACCAATACCTCCACTAATCCAAGCTTTCTGAACACAGGTAGGTTTGTGTGACATGAGAGTGCTGTTCAAACTGCAGATGACACTGGACTTTACACATTATGTTATTTATTTATTCCCTTCTCCAATTTCCTCCCCTGGTAGCCTCAATGACATGAGATGCAGGATCTGGGGGCACGGGAATCACAAGAAGGTAAAGCTGTGATGGAGTGGGAGGGTTTGTGTTGTATATTTGTGTAGAAAGCTGAAAATTTGTTTTCCCAGCAGCTCCTTTGGCACATCCAGCAGCTGGTAGACAAAAAGTAGAACAGAAATAACCACCACAATTGTCACTGCAGAGTTTCACTGATGTCCCGCAGTGTTGCCAGTCCTTTG
The DNA here is from genome assembly GCF_000691975.1 of Corvus brachyrhynchos. Lineage (NCBI taxonomy): Eukaryota > Metazoa > Chordata > Aves > Passeriformes > Corvidae > Corvus > Corvus brachyrhynchos. The sequence goes on from NW_008246054.1 coordinate 6,683,912, forward strand.
CAGCGCTACCTGGTGACTGGGACAAAAGACTGCCTTTGTCTCAGAGAAAACAGGCAGAGTTAAATACCAAAAAAACATTTTGAGACATTAGTTTTGCATCTACCTCGTGCATCTTCACTTCTCTTTGCAGTGGCTGTGCATAAGTCTTAGTGTCAGCTGCCCTACAGGACAGGGGGAACTCAGAGATACTTGTTCTTGCCTGATTCCAAGGCTTTGCAGATGTCTTTGCAGACAGGACCCGGTGACTGGGTGTGTGAGAATGTGGTTGGTACCTGGCTCAGGTGGCAGGCAGGCACTTGTATAGCAAATCTTGGTACAAAGACAAAGCCAGGACATGACCCTGGAGTGATGGTTCGGTGATTATTCATCATTGTTTTCCCTGTTCCATCCTCTCTTGCCCATGGAGCACATAATTCAGCAGGTGCACCTGGTGTCAGGCCCACAGGGAGCCTTGCAAGATGCATAAGTCCCGCTTGCAGGGAGCTCTGCAATAATGCTTAGCGGGTTTGTCTTTGAGACACTCCTCTTTCAGGCTATCGAACTGTGGGTTTGTTGAAGCATTAGCAGCCTGAAGCAATTGTCAGTTGTTGATAAGGCGCTAAAACGTAGGTTGATAAAATCAAGGAATTTGGTTATTGCCTCAGTTGGGAAGCAGGAATCTCCGTGTTCTGCCAATTTTTTCCCCAAAATCTGCAGACTCATCCATACACAATGGCTTTGCCATCAGCTTTGAAGCAGCCACCTCCTGGCTACACACACAAAAGCATAGATTTCTGCCCGGTGTTTGGAGATACTGTGGCAAATCTTCCTTGGTTCATGGAGAAATTCTCTACTTTCAGTTCCTGGTGCTTTCTCACTCCCCAGGACACTAATTCAGTCAGACACAAAGCCTGGGTACTCCTGGGTCAGCCGCAAAGGTTGCACTCAGGAGAAGACTTGGAGATCCAACAGCCTGAGCCTGGTGAAACATTCCTGGTATCCCAGGGAAATGCCCAGCACTCACTGAATTGGGTCTTTCTTTCAGCTGTTGGCTCCAATTGACAAAAATTTTGCTTTCGTACACCAGATAAGGACTCGGTTGGTTTGAAAGGAATGGAAAGAAGAGAATGCAAGGCTGATAAGGGCTTGTAATGAAGACCTTTTTTTTTTCCCAAAAAACCCTGAATTTTTCATAAAAGAAATATAGCATGGTTATATATTTCTACCTCCACTTCCCATCTGTTCACCTTCCAAAGTGACATGTAAGGAGATGAGTTTATGATGCTGGAGGCATCAACAGCACTGGATTGAGTGGATCAGATCCCGACTGACTCTAAAGCTACTCAAACCTTGCCTAGAGCTCAGCTCTTTTTTGCCTTCTACAACAGAGGTACCTTGATGTCTGGAAATACTGGCATCTGCTCTTTTCTTCTTTGCATCCCTTTCCGCTGAGAGCACTGTCTACCTTTCTCCAGCACATTACTTGGCAGAACTACTCCAAACACCTGACAAACCTGAAAGCACTTTGGTTGAGGAGAAAGGCAACTCTGACAGTGTCTGGAGTTTAGAAGCCACAGATCAACACAGTGAATGAGTTCACAGTGAATGAGCTGCTCTCCTGTCTGTCACACAGAGATGTGTGCTCCAGCACAACGCTGAGAGTCAATGACCAGAAAAAGGCTTATTTTGGGATGTGCCTGGGCTCCTTCATCCTTTGAAACTTTGGTTTCTGATGCAAAATGGGAAACATTCCCCTGCTCTGTGATGTAAGCAGGAATAGATGAGCTGCAGCTGACATAACCGAGGCAAAGCTTCCTCAAAGACTAAAACCAGCTGCAGGCAGAGATGTTAACTTTTCAAGCAGCACAAAGAACAACTGCACATTTAAACTCAGGAATGAGAAGGAATGGATAGCTGAGGAAGGCAGTGCAAAACGTGGCAACAGCAAATACATATGGATAAACTAATGCTCAGCACAAGAGGAGAGGGAGAAAAAGCCCAGTGAAGACATGGACAGGAAGAGGAAGAACGTCTTTACACAAAGCAAATACAAGGGCTGAGGAGCAGAAAGTTCTCCCTCCTCAGGCAGTCACACAGCCTGACACCACAGGAGAGGATTGAGCCAATTTTCCATTGGGAAACTGCTGATTCCACTTTTCCCACCTCTCTTTCCTCTCCAGTAAAACAGGAGGCTCGTCCTGCACTGTCTTTGGAAAGTTTTGGAGGCTGCAGGCACAGAGATCTCCATGGGAACTCTGAGCTTCTCCGAGTGTGTATCCTAATCCTACAATTGCCTCTATGAAAGTTTGGGTTTATTGACTAATGGCACAACTAGGGGAAAAAAATGAAGCAGCCGCCCACATTGCTTCTGTCTCTCTGTTCTTCTGTCTCCCACAGAGGAAGGGCTCTGGCAATATTTATAGGCCTGTAATTTCCTGGAAGTTTATATAGCATGAAAGTAGAAGAAGTGATAAAATATGCAGTTTAATTGCAAAAAAACCCATGCACTAAGCTCACTAATGTGCTAGATTAGAACTGCAAATGTATGAGGCTTCAAGATGATTACACATATTTAAAACAAATTTTCCTTCTAAGTGTCTCTAAACAAACTTATATTTTGTGGTGACCTGGCCCTTACAATTGATTGTTATTTGTTTTATTTTTATGAATGATATTCAAAGTATAATATTGTTACAAGGGATTCTCTTCCTCTGTGGATTGTTTCATGATGCAGGATTTCTATTAACTTCTTTCAGAGTTTTTTGTCACACTAGGCTGCTTTAGTGGCTGCAAGCTCTATTTTGTCACACTGGGCTGTGTTAATCACTCAAGCTGGAGTTTACCCTTTGTGTGGTGGGAGAGTACAAGGACTGGACATGTTGAAAATCAACTAAAATTCGTTTTGGAGAACTTAGTACCAGCTGGAAGACTCTGCATTGCTCCTGTGAGCTGTCGGTGGCCCACATCACGTATATTTCCTCACATTCTAGGGTTTTCTATCCATGGAAGGACATTTGCCACAACGTTCCTAAGCCCTATTTCATAAAGGGAATTAATGAATTAATCTACAAGCAAGCAGTGTCTGATGGGGCTCTGCTAAAAGAAGTGACCACAGAAGTTAACGCCATTCCCAGAAGATTCTCTGGCTGGTTCAATATCACATACACCAAACTGGAGTTTTAGTGGACTGGTTATAGCTAACAGCAAATTTGCTTAAATGCTGGTTTAAACAGTTCCTCTGGAGGACACTGGACCCTCTTTGAGCCGTAATTTTTCTATAGATCTGCAGTGTATTTTCTTTGGAAAGGAGCTGGTTGATCCTTCTCTCTTCACAGCCACCTCTTTATAATACCAGTACAGTTATTTCAGAAATTGGGATGGACAGCAGATTATTGCTAACCTCCAGGATCATCTCAGTTTTTGATTAGGGTAGGCAGGGTCCTCCAAAGAGCCCCTGGCTCAAGGTAGCAGAACAAGTGTCCCCTTGACACACACTCTTGCATTAGAATATGACACAGGAAATCATTGAAGTTGGAAAAGACCGTCAGGATCATTGAGTCCCACTTGGCTTGGGTGAGCACCCAGGGCAAAACCTCTCCTCCCATGGACAAGGGGAAACCTGTTCAGGAACACACAGAACAGCTCTGAACCCTGAGCTCCCCTCTGGGCCTTGAGGACATCACTTAGCTATCTTGTTCCAGGAATGAGGACCACCTAATCTCAAAAATCCCAACAGATATCGGACTAATTGCCTAAAAATCCTCCAAATCTATAAACCCCCAAACTTTAGCACCCCACAGGCCCCTCCATTCTGGACACACTTTTTGCATCCCCAGGCAGGGCATGCTGAACTGGTAGGAGCATTGAATTTAGGACCTGGGAGTCCTCCACAGCCCGCTCACATTCACTGTACACCAGTTATATTTAATGCTAGGAAGGGAAAACAATCTAAACATCATTTTGCAAATGGTATGCTATTAAATAAGCAAATGATTTGAGACAAGAGCAACTACTTGGGGTCATCTTCCCTTTCAAACACTGAGGGTACATTGTGTGTAGTTTTGCCTCATGCAAATACCATGGCCTTGAGGTTTTCCCTTGTGCCTTTGTTCATTCTCTCATTTCTGCAAGGAGGCAAAAGAAATAAATAGATGTTTTTATCACCATTGTTTTGCTTTTAGAATGTTCACATATTGCATTTTTGACATTTTTGATATTAAAAATCACCATGGCATTACCTGAAATAAACTATTATATCAGTCCTTTCACGCTACTTTAGTTAAGATAACTGTCAGCATTTCCATTACTAGCCCTTTTTTCAAGGAGTTTCTGACTTAGTTGATAAAAAGGTGAGGAATTCTATCTATTTATTATTTTAAATGGAAACTTCTAACATATTGACAGCTTGGGGAAGAATTTCGTTTTCCTCAGATTTGAGGCAAAACTTACCCAATTTGTCATTCAAATGCTATGAGTATATTAACCCTCTAAAAGTTTGAACATCAGGTTGACCATGTCCCAGTTCCATGACCAATTCCCTTCGCCATTCAGTTTTACACTGTCCCAGGCAGTGTCACCAAGACAATGCAAAACCCAGCCCACCTACGGGATTAGGGCACAGCTGTGGAGAGCTGTAGGCTCAAGGGGAGTCTTGGCACACAAATGTGTTACCAGTGCATTTCCAACCCAGTGTTTTTGTCTCTGCTAACCCTGGCAGGCTGAACCCCACACACATCTTTGGCGAGATACTCGCTTTCAGGAAATTGTGCAGAAAGGAGAATAAATTTGGTCTCCATGTCAGGTAGAACAAAGAATAATGGGCTTAAATTACAGCCAGGGAGATCCAGACCAGATATTAAGATAAACTTTCTAACAGCATCAGTAGTTCAACTCCTGAAGGTATAGCCCAGGAAGAGTGTGAGATCCCCACCCGGGGAAGTCCTCGGTACAGATTAGACAAATGCTTGACACGAGTGACAATTTTGATGTTCCTTTGGGGCAGCGGGTAATATCTTGGTTTCTTTTCCAGCCCTGTTTCCTACAGTGCTTTGGAAATCATTTAGAAATAAGAGGATACAAATTTTGATGGCTTCCATCCTTCCCTGTGCGATCGTGTGCTGTGGGACACCTCACTCCACCGGTCTCCTTGGGATGCCTGTGTAAATGCCAAGAGCTTTCACAATCTGCCACCTCCCCACTGCTGTGCCTCCCCTCCTTGGCAAGGAGCACATGGGGTGGGTTGAAAAGGGTTGTTTTCTGTGGCATCTGGCAACAGGCTTCATTAGCCACCACCAGGGGCCAGAGAAAGCTTTTTTTTATTAATAAGGCTTTAGCAGGTGAATCCAAGCCCCCTTCTGGTGGCTGCAGCCAAGAGCTCTACCGAGCTCTGCTTAATGTGTCTGCCTTCCCAGGCAGCTCGGGGATGAGAGTCCAATAGGTGAGCCACAGGAAATTTCACAGGCAAAAAGCAAACAGCCAATTTCAGCCTTCATTTGGAAATATTTTCTCTGTTTCTTGCTGCTGCAAGAAACCAAGAAAGGGGGAAAATACCCAAACAATGATTCACCCAGCCTCTTCAACGCCACTCATTTTTCAACCCCAGTAAAGCAAAATGCGAGCTGTAAAGCTAGAGGGAGCCACAAGGTAACGAGGAAAAAGCTGCTGCTTTGCTCTGAAGCCTCCTCCTCTTTCTCTTTCCGAGGTCTTCATACCCCTTTGTTTTGCCTGTACTTTCTCACCTACCATATTATCCCAGCCTTGTCCTTCCCCACCTGCCGAGATCCTCCAATTTAAACTTTGCAGGACCAAACTTTGCCTCGCTCCTCTCCACTTCATTCTCCTGGGTTTCCCAAGGAGGCTCTTTGTTGGCTCCTTAGACTGACTAGAGCAAAATTAAGAAATATCCCCACTTTTCCCAGCCTAGGCTGGAATTACTAATTCAGTAACTGCTGAGACAATGTTGGCTTGTTGTAGAATTTCCCAAGGTACATTCCTGTGGTCACAAATTGCCTGCCTGAGAACACACAGGGATGGCCATAAAAGCAAATATTACAGAGAACAATATATTTTAATTTCACTTGGGGCAACTACTTGGATTGCGAATCTCTCCATGCCTTCCTTTCTGTAACGCACTTTTCTAATCCCCCCAAAAGCAGACAGCATTTTTTCTCCCACTATCAAGCCCCCTCTTCACACATATTCAAGTTATAACAATCTCTACGCTTTTAAGCTGCTTATATACAGATCCCATGTTCAGAATACAGACTCAGTTTTCCATAGTCATCTTTCCTATTTTTTAATCATCCGTAACCGTAATGGTGGCAAGTACAGGGACAGAAAAAAGGGACTCAGGCTTTTTAAAAATGCATGTATGTAAGCACATATATATATTTTTGACTTTGGGTGTTTTCCTTAATCATATCTTGAATTTTTGCAGGGCTTGTTCATTTGGAGCTCTCATTACCCTCTTAATTAACTGTGCACAGATGGAAAAAGTCGGAATTGCTTCACTCGAGTTGTTCTGCTAGTTTTAAAATGAGATGGCAGATGGAGGACAAGGCAGAAAGGGCTCAGCTCAGAGGTAGGAAACAAGTTTTCAAGCTGTCACAGAAACGTCAACAAACACTCCATCTGTTTATGAGGTGTACCAGGCAGAGGCAGTATTAAGTGCCATCCGCAGACGTGAGTTCAAAGAATTCCAAACAATTAGCAGCAAAATGAAAGTTGCAGTTTTGGTTTGACGCTTACCGGGACGTTGTCAATCTGTGTTGCTGATAGTGCAGCCGACAGCAGCCAGCACAACACTTCAGGAATGTTCTCGGTGTGGCAGCAGCCCAGCACACCCAGGGTGTGGGTTGGCTTGTTAAGACTCCATTCCTAATGGTCTGAAGGCAGATCCAGAAAAAGGACAGATGTTCCCAAAGGCTCCAAAATAAGGGAACCTCTTGAAACTTATAAATAACCTTCAAAGATGTAGCTCTGAGCTTGTTCTTATGAGCAGAAGCCGATAGAAAGGAAGGGTCCTTAGCTGAGGGCCCCAAGTACAAACAATATATTTTCTAAGAGAATGTCTAATTTCAAATTTCCAGAAGTCTTCTATAACTGAGTGGATTTCTGGAACAAATCAGCCTTAACTTTCGGGAAGTAGAGACAGCCAAGTGTAACTGAAGGCAGGTAGATGAGGGGATAAAGCTAAGGAAAAAAAATTCTAGCCTCTCCTGTCTTAGAATACCTATTGTTGAACTGCTCCACGGGGATATTAAACT
>NW_008246054.1:6691502-6714239 GCF_000691975.1 Corvus brachyrhynchos
TGGGAGGGCACAGCACTGTTTTGAGCATTTTAGAGAAGAAACAGCACAGAGTGCAGTAATGGTGTCAGGGCAGTAACACGTTGGCTTTGCATATTTAAATAACCAAGGAGGCCTACGAGGAGCACATCTGCTTCCTAACACTACAGCCAAATCCTGAGAGCAAGGTACAGATGTATCCAGGCTTTGTGGGTTTATGGAAGGGTAGCAGACATGGTTATTGGAAACCGATTTGTACCCATGTGGTTTCCACATAGGTGGAGATGCTAAAAGAAAGATACACTTCTGCACAGCTTCTTGTGATTTACTTGGTAATTCTTTTTCTAGTAGGTTGAGATTTATTTTGGGCAACATCATATGTTACAATGATGGGAAGATCCAGGATCCCATCCACATGCTTTCATTTCAAAAGCAAAGCTAGGGACATGACTTTTCCTCAGATTCAGAGGTATCTGGATCTGTCACAGGTCCAACACTATCCATACCCTTTTTTTATAATGAAAAATTTCCAGACACATGCTAAAAAGTACTCATCTGACACATGCTTACAAAAAACATCCCAAGCAATAGGTGCAAGAGAAGGTTTTCTCTTTCCTCTTGATATGGCACATATGTTTTTATTTCTATGAAACCCTCAACTGCTTTTCCCAGCTCTGTACTATACAGTTAATTTTGTTTAAGCCCAGTAAATATTTATTTACTTTTTTGGAAGGAACATAAGTGAACCATGAATTCTGTCCTTTCTGAGGGTGCACTATTATCTATGAGCTGAGAGAAAAAAGAAGCAGACCAATCTGCCTGGGCTTGCTCAGAGCCATGCCAAATTTTTCTCTGCAGGTTCAGGCAATTTCATGTTGCTTTTGTGTGTGTGCACCTACAGCAGCATTTTGTTTAAGACCAAGAGTGCATATTTTGAATATCAAAACTTCCTCTTTGTTATACTTCAGTTCACATGGCACAGCACCCTTGGTGCTCAGAAACAGAACTGCTTTTAGAAAAAACACACTCCTAATTCACTGATAATAGTCAGACATCGGGACCAGAGCAGGGACAGCCCATAATAGTTCCCTGTAAGTGATTGTACTATGGACACTGCTCCTTTACAGCGAATGTTTTGCTCTCCACAGGTACCACAGTACTTGCCAAGCACAGACACTGCTCTTGCTCTGTGTTAGTCTTTTCTCATGGGACTTGTGATGGAAGGGAGTATTTGAAATGTGAAATGATATAGCAGAGGTGGGATGCAGCTGGAGGTGTCTGTGGAGGAGCTGGGCAGGTGACAAGGCAATTTGTGTCACATGGCCTCGAGTGCAAGTGCATTGTTTGGTTTTTGGAGAGGGAGAATTTTTGCATAGTTAACCCCCCTCTGAACTAAAAGGCCTTTCAAGCAGAGTGTGAAGATCCACATGCCCAACGGGAAACCACGATCTCAGTGTTGCCTTCAGTGTTGTTTGTACACTGTGTTCTCAGGTCACTGAGCACCGTCAGCCCATCAAATGATGCTGGGGCTTCAGAGCTAATGGCCACTGGAACAGGAGGGCTAAACAAGAATATTTTTTCAGAGCAGAACCACCACAGGTGACACTGGGACACCTAAGTTGCCCACAGGGCATCGTGGAGGAACCCAGACATATCCAAGGCCCTGTCAGAAAAAGGATGTGAAAGTGATTTTCTTCAGACTGCAGCCTAGGAAGCTGAAAAGGCAAAAAAGCTCACAAAGTTTGTTCTGTAGAAATAAGGAGAAAAAAACGGAGGAAAAATAAAAGGACAAACTGGGATAGGAGCAGAAGCTCATCTTTGTGCATCTTCTCAGTCTGACAAGAGAGTACCCTTGCCAAGGCCTTCTTATCAGAGCCTCAGCTCCCTCTGGGTCACAGATCAGGTTAATTACACTCTGATAAGCACAGCCCTTGCTCATTTCCTGTTACATACCATGGTTCCTCATTTTCTGCTCTGAATAGTGGGGCAGAATCAACACCCCATCGAACCAACAATAGTCTGCAGTAGCAAACTGTTTGCACTTCAAAGGAATGATGTGTAATTCTGGCATGTACACCTCAAAAAGTGCTTTAAGAGCCTTACTTAAGAGTACTTACTTTAAGAGTACTAAATAAAAACAGGAAATGCCAGTGTTGAGGAGTTCCATACTATCCAAGGCTTCTTGTGAGCTCATCAGGGTAAATACTACAATCCAGATAATAGAAAATCCCTGTAATCGAAAAATCCCTGTAATACGAAAATCCATAGAAACAGCAGCAATGACTGGAAAAGGAAAGGATATGTTCATCTCCTGGGACCCCTGCAGGGAGCTGAGGGATTAATAATCCATCCTGGGCTGGTCAAATTTTTAGGAGTTTCCTGTGCTGCTTACAAATTGCTCCAAAAACCTGAAGCCTCAATAGCACGTACTGGGAAAATCTGTTGTGTCCTCCATAAACACAAGACAGTCCCATGAGAATCCTGCTCTAGACAGCTCTCCTGCCACTTGGTGCACACAGATATCGAGGCAAAGGAGAGGACCCCCTTCTTAACCGTTACCAGCCCTCCAATTCAGAAAATATTCTCCTAAAGGAGTCAGAACAACACTCGAAGAAGCTGATCCCTTCTCTCAGCAAGGCTTCAGAGTCCTTCAGCAGCATGTCTGGCTTGGAGGCTGGGCAAGAAAGATCCCTGGGGGACTGCTAGGTCAGGATAAACAATAAAATAAATAAACAAATAAATAGATTTAATTACTGAGCAGAGGACACTTTCAGTTTTAGAATATTTCCCCCCATCCACACACCTTTACTTTTTCCTCCTTTCTAAAAGAGGTACTTAAATCATGCCAATGAATAATAAGGATGCTTGCCAACCCAATTTACTGCAATTCCCTTTCAGTCCCAATATTATCTTCAAACATACTTTTCCTTTTATCTGTGGAATGGCCTGCTCTGCACAGCACCTTAAATAGAAAGTGATATGCCAGGTAAATGCTGCCTTTCAATTATTACAATAAATACCTGATAGTGAGGAAAATAAGAAAAGAGGCAGGTGGGGACTCATCTGCTTTGTCACATGCTCCTGACTTGGCACCCAAGGCTGTGCCAGTCCAGTAGCTGCTCTTAATTCCTTTGTTCTTCGTGGCAAAGGTGACCATAAATGGTGGAGCTTCTGGAAATATCACAAAAATGGGGTGATTCACACTCAGAATTGTCACTGTAATAAAATCCCATTTAGAGAATGTCCCCATAACCCGAGGCAAAAGCAACGTCCAGAACCTGCCCTCCCCCTGTTTGCTCCTGTAGGGATGTGTGACCCACCAGCATCAGCCAGGAGCACAGATCTCTCCATCTATGAAGGCTGGTCAGAATTTGAAAGGGGCATTAAATCTGATGACCTCTAAACAATTCAGACAGAACAGCTCTTATTTTGATTTCTTTTTGTGAGACTTTTCAGACTGGACAGGAGCCAACGAAATAGAGGTAAATATAAAATGGGAAACCCCCTCTAGTTATTATCAGGATCATTAATATATATGTGCTTGAGGAAGTGATAGATGTGAAAAGAAAAAAGCAGAGCTACCTTGTGGAAAACTGGCACAGCAGGAGCCTGGTCACCCTTCTGTAGTTACAACCCATATGTTGAGAAGGCCCCCACAGAACTGGTCTACTGTGAATTCCATGGTTCTTGGGCAAAAATGCAACTCATTTTAAAAACAAGACTATTCACCCGTTAATAAATTTCTAATAACCAGTGAGAACAAGCTGCATAGATCTCTCCTGATATTTTCACTGAATTAAGTAGATGTCTTCAATACGTCAGGGTTAATCCCAACCTGACACCAAGCCGGGGGGTGGATTCCCAGGTCCTTGCCCGTTTTCTGACCTCATGTTTGCCTAATTTTCCCAGAAGCACAATACAAAACCCAGCAGCAAATCAGGCTACCCTGCTGTGAATTCTGAGCATGCATTGGGTCCTTCTTAGGAAAACAAGGAGGATTTGTGGTCACGGGTTTGGTGTTTCCTTTTGGACTAGGCTGGTTAGGTAAGGTTTGTCACTGAAAGGGCTGGATTAGGAGCGTTTTGCAGCTGTGCTACCTGAAATATTTACTCAGTGTTCACTGGAGCGGTTTGCAAAGCCATCAGCACGCACTCTAATCTTCCTGAGCAGCCTGAGTGAGCAGTGAAATGAAAGATCTCAGCAAAGTCCTCAAATATTTGGTGTGATTAATTTTGCCAATTATAAACACCTCTTGACTCTGTAGTGGGTTGAGATGGGGAATTTGAGACTGGTATCCTTTTTTGAGAGACCCACAAAAGCCATTTTCCCCAAATATCACAGAAGAAAAGAAACACTTCCTGGATGACTTGGTAGAAAAATCTGTAATGTTAGGGAGAAACCTAACCTGCCGATCTGGGGTGGTGAGAGGCACACTCCTCTCCACTCAAGCAGGAATTACTTCAGTGAGGAAAAGCTCTCCTGGAAAACAGAACATGCAGGGTAAGGCCTGTGTTCTTCCAAAGGCTTCTACCCGCCCCTCAGCCCGGAGGTTTTGTTGGGGTATTTATGAACAATACTAGTTTCTTGGTCACAGAAGAAAATGTGGAAAATCTTGCCCACTTCTCACACAATTCAAACAAATGCTAATCCAATAACTTCAGGAACTCTTCTTTTTTTTAACCCTTCAATGACATTAGTCTTGTTTTAGCCTTGCCAATCTACAAAGTGCCTGGATCTCGCCACCAAGACAGGAGCGAGACTACTTACAAAGAGCACCACTTCTAGACAAATGAGTAACACTCAGACTCCAGACAAGCAGGTCTATTGAGCAAAGCACTTCAGCACACAGAACCTGATATCATCAATCCAAAAGACCCAAAACATTACAAGTTAAGGATGTGCAGAAGTGCTTTGCCACACAAGGGCATAGTGATCAAAGAATATCATCTTACCCAACCAACTCTATAAACCTGATGCTTGTGTGCCTCCATCCTCCCCTCACAGCCTTGCAAGACACAGTAAATTAAGAAGTCAGAGTGACACCAGAGAAGAAAAAGCACAGCAGTGAACTACGACAGCAGCCCCTGGCTCTCAGCATTGCCTGAAACGGACAAATAAGTACCTCACTATCTCTCACAAGTAACATCCAGAATTGGTGCCGTAAGCACAGCCCGAACAGTTGGTGCCAACTATTGTGATAGCTAGAATAAGCCCAGGAAAGCAGGACTCTGTCTTGAAACCAAGCACAGTTTCTGAAGATTAAGACATTTTAGCTAATGAGGAAGCGTAGCAGAGAGAGCAAGAAAAGGACACAGAAGCAGTAGAATGGAACAAAGGCAGACGGATGTGAGCTTTCACAGGAATTCACAACAGGACGAGCCATGGTAGTTATTTTGTTGTATTATGAAGGGCCACAGCAGCAGCAGGCAGCAGAGGAAAATTCTCCTTTGCAGCAGTGTTGACCTCCATTCCACAAAATAGCCTCCTTTTTGCCAAGGTGTCTCTGTAACACTGTAGTTCATTCTTGCCTCCTTTGTAAATAATTTTATCTTTGTGATGGCTTGAGTCAAATAAGGATAGTCACACTACGAATAATCCCATTTCTCTGCAGGATGAGACGATCTAAATAACAAAATTGGGTCTCACCGTCGCCCTGTCAGTAGTGTTGCAACTGTTTTTTTAGTAGTTCTAAAATATTTATCACTCCCTCCTCCTATTCAAGGGATAACTACCATCACACGCAATCTCTATTCAGTATCACTGGTACCCTGTACTGCTTTCGACTCTTAACAGCACACACAAAGCCAATCCACCAAACCCTCAGTAATTGAGCCATCTCATCCAAAGGTGTTTTCTCCTTTTCGCAAACTTATAAGAGATAACTGTGCTTTACTCACACAGATGCCCATCACTCCCATTTTAAAATCAAATTGCTATTCAGGGCTGCTAGCAAGTACCAGACGAAGAGGGCAGTAATGGATGATGCACTATTTAACACATTCCAGCATAGAACCTTTGTTCCCCTGCTCCCCTTCCCACCCCATCACAGTGTGCAATAATCCACAGCAGGTCTTTGTGCAGTTTGAGTTTTTACTGGCTCTCACTTCTTTTTAGAGTATTTCTGCAACAAGGAGACAAACATTGCTTCAGGATACAGGCAAGTAGAAGAAACATAGTATTATGGAGTAATTGAATCTGGAAAGACCTCTGCAGGTCAGCTGATACCACCCCTGACTCAAAGCAAAGCCAGCTTCAAAGTTACATTAGATAAGTTGGCAGTAGTGAATATTCAGGACCCCTGTGGTCTGTCTGCGTAAAGTCAGCTCAGGCTGGCTTGTTTTATTCTGCCCTTGTTGAAGTCAGAGCACCTCTTCATCCCAGAGGTCTCCATCTTCTCTCTAAGCCAAAACTCACCTCCAAAGGAACACCATCTCCTGAAGTTTAGAATCTGTTCATAGCAGGGAAAAAAATCAAATCCATAAAAAAGGAGGAAGAGTTGGCCAAAGCCAGCAGGCAGGACCACACTGGAATCAATACCTTATACAGCTCCCAGTTTGCCCCAGCTCAGCACACATCCTTCTCTCCCAGCAACACCCGCCAACAAACCAGCAAAGAAAGTCTTTCCACTGGCCAGAAATTTTTCCAGACTCAAAAAACTCTACACCTGTTTTTTCTAGCTTTAGTTTTTCGTCTCTACCAGCTCAGGGCAGAGCAGAACAAGGTACTCCCAATTGAGATATTCTGCATCCAACTGCAAGGCTCCCTTCAGTACCAGCAGCACTTGGTGCCTCCCCCTCTATAGAAAAAGGAGGTAATATAATTAGCACCTGAAAAGAGCAGAAATGAGGTCACTTGCTTCCTGTGTAAAGCTTAATTATGTATAATTTATTTTTTACATTTCCAATTGAATGAATATTAATTAACGGGTGTTTAATGCAGAAGATGAAGACATTAAACACTCATTAACAAACACCGAGTCCTGTTCATCCCCAAACACTTCACATCAGCAGCATTAAGTTATCAAAGAAAAAATCTGCTATGCTTTATGTCATTTTCCACTGAAAAAGGGAAGCAATAAACCTGCTTTATCAGCTAGCTGTCTGCAGGGTGACACACGGCTCTGCAGGCACCCAGGGATGGGACGTGGGTCCCAGTGAGGCACTGGGAGGCAAAGCCATGTTTTCTTGCCTGCAGCACCATTGATTGAGCTCCAAATTACCTGGATCACGGAGCTGGAAAACTAACGTGGGTCACATGTGGCATCACATGGGACTCACTAAAATGGGAACTGGGGTTGTGAACACAAAAATGTTTCAGGACTAGTGGGGGGGTATGGATAATTTCTGCAAGAAGTAATGCGCCTCACTGGAGGAATGAGAAAAAGAAACTTCTCTGGGTTAAGCCTAGGTAATTTAAAGAGCCTTTTTTTGTTATTCCACAAATTATTATTTTCAAATGTTATTATTTAAACAATTACTGTTCACAAATATTATTACTGACCAAGCATAGTGATTAAAATATCACCCCTTGGTGGATCATCCATTCATTAGGCAGAGGGTCGTTTCTCTTCCAGTATGAGGATAAGGAGGGGCACTTTTCCCACTTGCAAGAAGTTCCCCAACTGCTAAATCAGCTGCAGGTATTATGGCCAGAGTTCCCGAGAAGGGAAAAGAGGGATGAGCCCTGGTGCTGGCAGAGACTCCCACAGCTCATCCAGTGTCTCGTTAAGTGAAATGTATCAGATCCTTCACTGTTTCAATTTATTTTAAATGCAAACACTGGGGGACGTCACTGTCCTTCAGAAAACGGAATGTATTTAAGTGTCCCAAAAAGTTATTGAGTAATTTTTAAAGAGTTCCTTGTCATGTCATTTAAAATTTAATTAGTGGCAGGTTGTCATGCAATAACTATAAACTATAGATTTACGTACTGGAGAAAAATAAGGACCTCGTTCTTAAAGCAGCAGTCCCCTAAGCTGCTAGGGTTGCCATCTGCTGATAGTTACCTGGAATGCCACTTTTTCCTTTAAGTATATTTATGTAAATGAAACATTATATCTTTATCACTTCCCCCATTTGATTTATTTCAGCACGTATACATTTCAACAGCGGTTTCATTTCTTCAATAGAAATTTTTTTTGTATATGAAATCTGATTTTATACCTGCAAGTAGGCAATACAGTAAAAAGTGGCAAGAACAGTCAAATATACATCATGAAAATAGCCCAGAGAAGTAAGTCTGAGAAATAAAATGGGATGTGACAGTGGAGACATTTGAAAGACCAGAGAGAAAAACAAGTCTTGTGAAGCCTCTTCCATATCAAAAATAATACAGTGACCTGGTGCAGAAGCAAGGAAGGGAAACATGGGAATATGGTAAAAAAGCAAAAAACCACCCAGGAACCTGAAAAAGTAAAATTCCTCTGTTGCAATTCTTTGGGGAGGACAAAACACAGAAGTGGTTCAGCCAGACTCCAGTTTCGCTAGTGGATGTCTTGTCAAACACCAACTCTTGAGAAATACACCCAGCAGTAACTCACAGTGGGGGCCCTGAGATGGTGGGACTGAAAACATCCATGTCCTGGGTGGGACTGAAAAGCGTCTTTTCCTTGGTGTGGGCACACCAAGAAAGCCAAAGGCACTTTTAGGTACCTGTCTTGGGGTGACTTTATGATGTGTATCCCACATCAGTGCCCTATGCCCAGAAATTTTGTGCCTTTCTATGCCTTTAAACAGAGCCTGAGAGGGGGGAGAGGAAAAAACCAAGAGAACGTTCAAAGCAGTGTTTCAAGGACACACAGTCTCCTCTGCATTCTCCTGCAGAGCGAGAGCAGAGGGAAGCACCCTCCTTACTCTTCAGCCAGCTTTCGGCCGTTTTTCTCCGGAGAGAGAAACGGAGAGCTGAACTTTTGCTTTCCTGGGACTTTGGTTTTTTCCCTTCTTTTTTTTGGACAGTTTCAACATCAGAACACATTGGGAGGATTTTTTTCCATCAAGGCCTCGGAGGAGGGCCCACCCCGTCCCAGCTCTGAGGAGGAGGAGAGAGACTACCTACAGAAGGACTCTGAAATTTTCCCAGATTTTTCTCTCCACAGTAAGAGGTTTTCTTATTTGCCATTATTATCCTTTTCCTGTGTGTTTGTTAAATAAATAGTTTTATCTCTTTCACTTTCCTTCTTTTTTCCCAAACCTGGTGGGGGAGGGTTGGTTGTAACCTGCCTTCTATCAGAAGATGTTTTCCTCTAAATTTGTCCAAACAGGAAAAAATAATCAGTGGCACTCAAGTGCATGGCTCGAAGAAAAGTGAAAAACCTGTACTAATTACATTTTTGTTTGAATTTACTTACTCTTTGTTGGGGTAAAGTAGTCACCATGTTGGTTGAGTTCATAATGTCTCTGTGACTTGATGTACTCATGTCTTTTTGATTCTAGGCTTGATTGAGGTACTGGTGCCTTTCTGGTCCCTAGGCTTGTTTGCCTATCCACAGCTTACTCCGATCGTGTCCATGATACGTAAATTTTACAGAGGATGGGCATGAATCTGGATTTCTATTTTGCTGTGCTCAGTGATAATGACTTACAAGAAGTTAACAGAGGTACAGGCAGATGTTCCAAGTGTGTATGATATGTGGTTTCTCCGTCCTAATCCCAGTCCTAGTTTCAGTAGCCTGTTTTGGAGCTTTATTAGTAATTGCACCCAGTTTGTGAGAAGAGGAGGAGAGGGGTTTCCCGGCCTTTCATCTCCCTCCCCTTTAAATTTGACACATTATCTTTTGAGAACGTTCAGTATCCCCTGGATGTTAGAGACACCACCCTCCTGGTATTTCTGGTATTTTATCTCGTAAGCTTCCTCTATGTGGTTTGCAGCTTGTCTAGAATGAGAACTCAGATTTCCAGGGTGACTGATGAGACACCTGACCCAGAGGTGGAAAATCCTGAGTGGTGTGGGGAATGGGAGGATATGGACCAAACCCTGAAGAATTTCTCTGACCCAATTGCGTGGAACTTTCCCCCTGAACAAGTTCAGAAATGAGCTGAGGTGGAGGAATATCTGAAAGAGAAATACAATGACAATTCTAATGAGAAAAATCTCATTGTAATATGTTGGGCCTTGGCATATGCCTATCGCACACTGCTACGTACTGTAGAGCAGCAGGTAAAGGTAGAGGGGCAGGAAGATAAATCAGCAGACACCCCAGTCACTCAGGCTGCAGCCAAACCAGAGAGCAACACCAAAGCAGATGGAGAGTCTAAGCCACTGACAGTGGTTCCTGTCACTTTAGAATTAAACTCAGAAAGAGTTATCCCTTCTTTTTCAAAATGAAAAATTCTGACCAATTGAAAACATTTATTTGAAAGGAATCTAAAAAAAGACAGCAGAGGCCATCTCCCCCGAAAGTAGTTTCCTTTAAATGAAATTTCCCATGAAGCAAAATACCCCGTAGCTGCCCAGCTGCCCTTGCTCTGTTCCCAGTGCAATGACACGACACTAGGAAGTGTTTCCCCCCACCTCCCTCTGCTTAGCTTTAATGAAATAGAAACAGCTAATAAAAGAGCACTAAAAAGAGCCTGTTAATTCTAGCAATATAATCCCTTTTCCTAAAAAATCACATCAAAATGACTGTGCATTCCCTGCCTGGATGCAAACACAGGCTGGTGCTTGTCTGTGTCAGGATTTTACAGGACACCTCAAATATGTTGGTACTAAACTGAAAGGCAGGGAGGAAAATAAAAAAAAGATGTTCACCGCTATATTTTCACAAAGGCAATTAAATGATTCAACTACTCACTGAAGGTCAGCTGTTGTGAAAAAAACTGTTGAGAAAAGGAAGCAGAAATCCCAAAATCAAATGGGCAATATGCCACCTAAAAAGCCACCAGCGCACTCTGGACTTTTGATGACATATGTGCAGGATTATGATAAGAGATAGAAGTTTGTGCTCTTCACGTGATAGGAGATCCTCCAAGAGCCACCTTTATTTCTGTAGAAGGATGAGTGCTGTGGATCAGGGCCAGCAAAGCGGCCACCAAATATTTCAGGACTTAAAATGAAGCAGAGAGGAAAGGCAAAATAAAAAGTCTGCTGTGTGCAACCAAAGGATGCACAGATCACTTCTTGTAAAAAAAGGGGTTGGAAGTACTTTGGCAAAGCAGGTGAAAGAAGACCAGGGGATGAAAACAAGGCTGTTAGAACACACAAACTGATGTGTGTGAATGGGGCCTCATGTCAGTGCTGCACCGAAAGTGGAATTATTGCAAGAGAAGAAAGGAGATTTTTTACCTGGGCAGTCTATTTCCAGGAAATTTCTTTTATGACAAATCAAACAAGTGATTTTTTTTTTAAAGGTTTAATAAAGCACTTCTGCAGCTGAGTCTTCAAGAGATGAACGGAAATTCTGTAAATCAAAGATTCAATACAAATGAGAGATTAAACAGACTTTTGTGTTTTCAAAAAACCAAAAGTCTTTTTTGTGTTTTTTGTTTTTATCTTTCAGCAGAAAGGAGGAGGAGTTTTGAAAAATTTTCAACAGTCTCTGCCAGTGAAATGGAATACTAAGAAAAAGAATTAACACCATATCTGTTAATCATGACACCTTGCATGTTTCCTTATTTCATTTTGGTTTTTTATAGTACATCTCTTTTCCTCTAAATTTAATCTGTCTTTTCTGCCTGGGTTGTAAACTCTTCACAGCAGGGAATGTTTTCTTATAATGCATTTGTCCAGCACCTCAAATGTTGTGAAAATAATGTGATGTGAAAAATATATGGTACTCGCCTTTTCAGCAAAATATAAAACTCGGAAGCAAAACCTGATTATGATGGCTTTGTGGTAATGAAACAAAATTCAAACCAAACGTCACTGCAGCATGAGGTCTCCATTGTGGCTCATGAAAGTAAACGCCAAATGGGCTTGACTGTAAGAGAGATGATCTCTAAATCATTGCTGGTTATGCAATTGCTGCACATAATGCTCCAAAAAAACCCAAAACAAAATCTCCTCCATTTAAAAGTGGAGTTCAAAATTTAATTGGACTTACCGCCTGCCAAGAATAGCAGAAAGCAACTTGCACAGAGCATCTGCTCACAGAGAAGACAGCAAAAACATCTGGTAACAGGAACTCACACATCCACCTGCCTCACCTGTGATAATCCTCTACAAAGGAGGAGATAAAACAGGATTTATGGTAATGTCTTTGTCCCTGGAAATGGTATCTCCTGTAAGGCACCATATTCTGAGGAAAAACAAGAGAAACTTCACCAGTGTGGGGTTTTCCCGTTCCCATCTCAAACCTAAATCATTGTGCCTTTCCCACCTGTCTTAATTGTGGCGCTTCTGTGAAGTCTCTTCCATCATAAGCATCCAGTTTGGGTCCCTAAAATTCTGTCTTCATTTAAGAAAGCAAAGTACCTCCAGGAATCAGGAGAGGTACTGCTCTATCTTCCTGTGAGACGAAAGCAGACTTGCTCTGCTCTTATAAACACAGACCTTGCTGTCCAGCCTATCCCTTTGTGTTTAAGGTGAGACTGACAGTACCATTTTAGGACACTTTGTTGCAAAAGGCAAAGACAACTGTAGATATGACAGCATTTTTAACTAAAGATGGACAACAAACCAGATCTCCAAATGCAGCACGGAGAGTTGTAATTTAGCAAGGATAAAGGACTCCAAGTTACCTTAATTTTTTCCTGTTGTCTAATTTTGGAAAAAATAGGAACACAGCCATTTTAGATTCAGTGTTTGGAAACATACAACAAAAGGAAAGAGCTTTATTAACACTGGAAATATAGTCTTAGTGTGGATTTCCTTATGAACATCCAGCTTGCTCATCTCACAGCTCAATGAACTGTTAACAGCACATATTTTCTTCTCTTAAAGCAGAAAGTCCAGTTACTTCTGTTTCTGCTAACTGCAGACATATGAGATCCTGCCTTGCTGGGGAAAAAGGAGAAGTGAAGAGGGGAAAGGAGCTGGAGGAAGGGGATTAGAGGCACGAGGTCTCAGCAGAGAACTGACAACGTTTTTGTGTTATAGATTTTACTTGGCTGTGTTTTTGAGCTGAATGCTGCAGTTTTTCTGGTTTTTGTGCATAATGGGAGCCTTTCTGCATTCCGGTGTTTTTAAATTGAGCTAATCCCTCAGTATTCCTGAAGTTTGGAGACCACTGTATCAAAGCTAAATTGTGGAATACTGCTGTGTGTTTCATATTCTAAAAAAGATATATTTGCTTGTCCTTTAATAGCCTAATCCAGTCTCTTTTCTGGAGACTAGGAAACATCCTTGTCCTGTTGTGCATAAATACAAGAGACAACCTCCTCCCATAATAAAATTGTAGATTCCCCAAGTTAAAATGAAGTCAATATTCTGCAAATAAACTAGAAGTTACAGGTGCAAATTACAGAGGTAAGTAAAAAGGTCTGTTTACGTAGAGATCTAAGGGCAGATATTTGTTTTATCTCTATTCCCTAATAATTTTATTTTGCTTTTATATTCCATCCTTTGCCCCAATGCCATCTGTTACATGTGTGTTCGAGCAATGAGGACATGGAAACATTACTCCTCTAGTCAGGTGAAGGCAGAAGAGCAAGGCAGGTGTTCTGGAGGGTGGCTTTTCATATCCACCCGTTGTCTGGGATTGTTCCAATAGCACCAGACCTGGGGGAAACCTGCTTTTTTCCAAGGAGGCCAGATAGGAATCCAGGCTCTGGCCGCATTTCTTAAGCAGAAAGAAAATCCAAAAGGCAGAAGGTGAGAAAAAGGACCGAGTCTGGGGTCACTTTTTCTTGCAGTAATGTAGACAATTTTTCAGTGCAAACTTAAGTCAGATTGAAAATAAATGCTAGCTGGACTCAATGTGGGGTAATTGCAGAATATTTGAGCTGCCATTGAAGGGACCCACAGGTGTAGTTAGCCTCCTGCTCTCATCCTTTCTTCTAACCCTCCCTAGTTTCCTGTCAAAACTTGTGACTTCTGCAACCTAATTTTAGGAGTGTTATTTTTGGCAAAATATGAATGAACTTTTATTTTTAAATAACAGCTTTGGTCACGACACACTGAACTTTCTTCTCTTTGTCAACACAGTCTGCCTTTTTCCTTCATAGGCAAATTCCCAGTTTTTTGTTACTGAGCTGGGAAAGAGGTGTCTAATCTATTTTTGATCAGTGAGCCGAAAGGATGTGCTGATAACACCCTACCCCGACTGCAGTTTTGTGCAGGTGATGGAATTCAGTCTCATGTGGGAATTGAGAGAGTTAATATTTTTTTCTAAATATTCCTCACACCTTTCCCCCAGGAAGAGGAGAAAAAAAGGAGGAGACACTTGGCATTCAGGAGTGAAAAAAAGATGAAATCTAATGAATTCTTTTCACTCTAAGGGGTTAGAGAACAGTTCAACATTTTTGATTAAGGACAAGAGAAAAGTGGCTTTTTGCAATGGTGCTCACTTTCTCACACAAGAGTGTTCAACATGCTGGAGGATATTCAAGAGAATAACAACAGTAGCAGCAGGCAAGAGGTTTTGACTTGTCATCTGACTTGGCTCCATGCAGTTAGGTCTCAGTAAAGATAACCTGTAAAAAATCTAAATTATCAAGGCTCATCGGATTTCCCTATGCTCCTTCCTCTGTAATCACCATTTACCAAATTAGAATATGGGGAAAATGAGCCACTTCATCTCTGTGTCATGTAATGAACTTTCTGGTGTGTACCAGGGAGAGTGATGGCCTCTAGGTATAATTATTATAAGGATCCATACAAACTCAAGTTAAAAAGAAATTTTGGTTATTGAGGCCACCAGTGTTAGTCAAATGGAACCAGTCTCCGTGTCGTGCACAGATGAGGTCAATCCATGGATCTCAAACCTTTTTACATCCCAGGAAAGCCAGAGCAATGATCCTGTCCAGTGTTTGCTCATCTGCCTAATGTAATTCAGATTATTGATTCTCTTTGATGTTAAATCCACTGATTTCACTCAATGTAATCAAATCAATTAATCTCATCAACTCCGGTCCAATCCATGTGCACAATATAATACATTTGACAGAGATCAGCTCACAGGAAGAGAAGAAGAAAGGCATTGAGATAAATAATAAAAATCAATAGTTTTATAAATAACAACTACAGTGCACTGGGTGTTTTGCAAAAAACTGTAAAAAGCAAGCAGCTTGATATTCATCCCTTATGCATTTTGCAGATACACAAAAACGAGTGATAGATTTGTACATATTTCTGCTGGCTGGGCGCCTTTTTCGAAGTTTTTAGGCTATGGCTTCCTAGGGTAGCTCAAAATGGCTTTTGGAATAAAATCTGAAAATAATATTTATATGGTCCTTAAAGGATTTTAAATGCACCTATGAAAGGAGCTGAGTAAAGTTCGTGTTATCAGAGTTTTCTTGCCCTTTAATGCTGATGAAAATCTTCCGCAGCATTAGTAGAAAATCCTCTATTTCAAAACAGAACATTGCATAAAGGAAGAGAGAACTATGCTTTATAACAGACATGAGGATTTTTTGGAACAGGTTGTGGGTTTTTTCCTAACTGAGGAGAGGAAGGCAACCAAGGTTAAAGAGAAGACTTACCACTGGTCTGTCCACTGCTTCCTGGACAAGTGAGACTCTTAAACACAAATACAAAAACCCCCTAAAAACCATAAAAGAGCCTTTTAAAGTTGGTACGATCAGCAAGGTGTACCTTTTGTCTTGCAAACTGACATGGCCTAAGTCCCAGTCTCCATATAGCCCTTAAAAAAATTTCTTCTATATAAAATGGGGTCTCAGTATAAAACAAAAAGAAAAAAGACAAAAGAAAAGCCACGGTATAAACCAGTCACAATTCCATTAGATGTTTGTTCTCTTGTCCCTTTCAGACTATATTTCCTTTAACTCTGTAATTAATAATATTATATGCTAATAAAATATCAGGAAAGTGGCACCTGTATTCTCTCCTCTAATCAACTTAGAAGGTATTTATGCTGCTCCTGGTATTCCATTTGCTTCTCTCATATTTGTTCCATGCTCCAGTGCTCAAAATGGTAGAGGTCAACGTCTGAGTTGTTAAGAACATGGAAACAAGAACACGGGAAAAAAGAATCCTTTCCTGCGCAATGCAGGACAACAGGCCAGGATAAATTTCAGGCAAAGTCCAAATGACAGGCTCCCAAGGGACAGAAAATACAATCAAATATATGTGGCTCAAATTTTCTGCCTCCTGTTCGGCTCTGTTGAAAAACCCTCGCTTTGCTAGACCTACTGTAGTTTCATTTCAGATCCAAGCCTTCCAAAAAATGTTTTCCTTCCATTTGTTCGTGTGCCCTTCAGTTTTCTGTTCACCCATGTGGACATGCTGCGTTTTTGCTGGTGTTTTTTTAATATATTTTATAAGAAGGTCAAGAAATTATATCCTTGATGGGATGAAAGCCTCAGACTCATTTTTGCAAATTGTTGTGGGTTAGGGTGATACCGATGCTAATTTTCTTTTCCTTTCTTTGCTGTTTAAATAGTGGCCCTCCTCCTTGGTCAGTATTTTCCTTGCACCTCTGAGAAATTTTCACCTCAGCACTTATCTGTCTCCTTCCACACAACAAAGGTAAAGTACATTGTGACCACTAAATCCAATTAATCTTCCCAGCAGTCCCCAGTGAATAAAATTAGTTACATTTTCCAGCTGGGCAGTCATGGGTGCAAGCAGCTTTCCCAGCAATGGCTGCATTATCTCTAATTATCTGAAAACCTGCCTTGCCCCCTGGATATTTGGGTCTTTGGAGAAATAAGGGACTTCAGCTGCAGGGAAACTCACTGTGAGGGACGGAATTGACAAAACATTGGGAAAAATAAGTGTTTTGGTGGCACCCAGTGCCGACATGAGTTTGATTGAGTAGTTCTGGCTGCTCCCCTGTGAGGACTGAGAGGATCTATCCACATCACATCTTCAGACAGAAAGCGCCCTCTTGCAAGGGCCAACACAAAAAAATTTACAGAAAAGATCCCTTTTATCTCTCCTTCTCATTTTTATAATAATATTACTCTATCATTTTCCACAGGACTGAACATCATTTGCAAGATGAGAGGAAAATAAGTTGTTGAGCTTTCATTCAAACATGCTTTTGCCTTTCAGATCCTCAATATTGGATGCAATATGAGCTTGCAAATGTGTTGAAAGATTTTGTTTCTCCTTAAAAAATAAATTATTCCCCATGACCTACCGAAAAATTTCTTGGTTTCTGTGCCTTGAGTATATTCAAGTTTGATTTTTAAAAACTCTCCCAAGCAATTATAAGTCATTCTGGGCTAATCAACCAAGAAATTTAAACATAAAGTTTGCTGAAATCTCTCCTTAAAAGTAGAGCTAGAGCATACTCACTTTTATTGCACTGAAATATTTACGTATATTTGAAGTACAAAGATCCAGATTCTCTGCTGGCACAAATCTGAGGATGTTTTCGTTCTCATTATGATACATAACTTGACGTCTTTGCCCTCTATTTTATGGTCTGTCCTTTTTTTATGCCAATATTCTCCGTTTTGCACAAATCTTCCAGTGGATGAAAAAGATGGGAGATGGGTAAATACAACCAAGAGAAGACTGCAGATCCCTTGGGTGTGTTGTTATGTTATAATTACTTTTCTGTTTGGAAAGCTAAGTGAACTAAATGCATGAAATCTAGGAAGGGGTAACTTTGGCTTTGGAGATATTTAACCTTCTGGAATGCATTCTGGTCTCACTGAATCAAAGAAGACTTTATAGTGGATAAATGCTTGCAGGGTACATAACATGGAAAAAAGGGAAAAAGGTTGTTCTGTTACTTTGTGGCACGTTTATTTCAAGCAAGGAATGCTCTGCATCATCCAGCACAAATATCTACCTCAACCATGCACTGGACCATGCTGATAAAGCAATTATATGGGACTCTTTGGGTGTGGAAAGAGAACTGCTAAGGAAAATTAGCAACGGAATTTGACTGGGCTCGTGAAAGGTGAAAAAGTGTTGCTCCAGGTAATGCACTGCCCCGCACATGAGTTTATTAGCTTTCATGGGAAGGTGAAATAGAAATTAAGTGGGAAAGGACTGGCTTAAAAGGGGTGCCTTTATGTTCTCCATCTCCTTCGGCACAGGTGGAATCACCCCATCTGTGTGAAGTAGTTGTGCTCCAGGTGGATGCGCTTGCAGTGATGCTCAGGATTTTTGGGAACACAGTGGCACGTGGAGCACAGTCAGCCTCCAAAGTTAATTTATGTTATTCATGCATTACCTGGAACCCCACTAGCCTAGAAGTACTTTAGGGGACTTCAGGGCATGCCGAAGCCCAAATGGAAGAGTAACAAGATGGATGAATGTTCTTTTACTGCATTAGCATGGATTTTTTCCACTGTTACTGAGACATCCCATGAAGCCTTCATCTTGACCAAACACTTGGCTTCAGGCACATGGGTTACAGAAACACCGTATTTCACAAGCTACAAACCATAGAACATTTTCTGGTATTTGGAAACTAAATCCTGTAGTTTGAAAGGCCAAAATCCACGAAAATTTCGTATGATAAGGGGGAGACAAGCGGATGAGACTGAGCCAATCAGAAGGTTCTCAAATTTCTGCCAGAAAAGGAGAGACTTAGTAATTTCTTTTGCCTCAAAAAGAGCAATTCTCATGTTTTAAGTCGGCAATTTAATAATTCATTGGCCTGATCTTTGCTTTCCATCCCTTCAAATGGACTTGTGCTTACAGACTTGTTTTTAGGAAAAACAAAATATTAAGAAGAAATGAGAAAAGCAAAAGAGAGCAGGGATATCAGAGGAGGGTGGCCAAAAGCACCACCACCTCTGGCCCCCAGCTTGAACTTCAGCCGGACCCTCTTTCTACTGGACCCCACACACGGAGCATTGGGTGTCCTGCTGTGGATTTGTCTCGATGTGAGGTCCCCAAGGCAACGAGTAGTGAAGTTTGTGGAGAAATGATAGCGAGACAACAGAGGGTGGATTACAAATGTGAACAGCAACCGCTTTTCATTTGTTTAATCCCCAGAAACATGCTGCCCCTATTAAAAGCTAGTGTTAGAAAATCATCCTTTTCTCATAAACTGTCTTTGCATCCCGTGACTGGAGCAGTAAATGTGGCTCATGCAGTGGCTGGGGAGAATGAGCTGGTGTGGTCAGTGGCAAGGCCATGTGTTAATTGTTGACAAGCCCCCCACGACCCAGTGCATTCATTTGAAGAGGCTTCCTCATCATCTCTCTTTGAGTGCTCTGTATATCAAGTTATCTTCTTGATAATCCTTTTTAGATTAGTGTCAGAGCCCCAGATGGAATCCTTCCTCGTTCTCTTGCCGTGTGCAGCAGGCTGATTTCCAACACTGTTTCATATGGATTAGGCAGAGCAACTTAGGGCTCATATGTTTTTCAGTGCATCTCACTACCTCATGAAATTACATTATAGATTCACTGTATAAATAAAAGCCTGAACAAAATTACAGTGAGAAAGCCCCAAAGTGAAGGACCAGCATCTGAAAGTAGATGTGAAGAGATCTTGCTGTGTGCAAATACCTCAAAATAAATTGGTTACACACTTCAGTATTTAGTCTATGTTTTCTAAATTTCCTTTTATTTTTTTTACGGGAAAATAACTTTTTTCTAAAGTTGGGGAGAAAAATGAGGGAAGGCAGGTGCCCATCGCTATCATCGTGAGATCAAACCAGGGGTTTCCGTGGTTCAACCCACTTAGGACAAAACCAAACTTTATAAAGCTGGTTTAAAGACAACTTCCCACTGCTTTTCAAGGTCATGGCATTTTAATCACAGCTGTTATCACCTTTCCCTCATGGAAGCCAGAAAATATTGAGATGAAATGGACCTTCGGGTCATGTTGTTCAACCAGCTCAAATCAGAGCCAGTTTTGAAATCAGTTCCGTCCACAGGAGGATTAAACTGGCAGAAGTGCTGTAGACACGGGGTGAATAATCACTGGAGAGAGTCACTGAGCTTTTTATTGAGGTAAATAGGGAAAGGTTTACTAAGGAATGAGTATTATTGGGGTGTGTGTGCCTGAGCACACAGGAGGTCACACTACTGGTGGAAAACTGGGGTTTAGTCAGGCAGGACTGCACTGACAGATCCATATGTTTGAAATGCTAATTGATATTTCAAAGCCCATTGCTGAAGATCATTTTTCTTCCAGTTGTTGCTGGAAACACAGGCCTCTCCTGTTGATAACTATAGCTCCCTGAGTGGAGATTAGCAGAGACAGCTATCGTTGGGCCTTTAGGTGAATGGATTGTGTTTGATTTAGTAAGAAGTAACAGGCCATTATTTCCGAAGCTACAAAATGGAAAATGACATCAGGATTTTGGATGTAAACATTATTCATCACGTCGGATGCTTTGCTGTTCTTGCCAGTAGCCCATGCTCTGCTGAGGGTGTTATTTCTAGGGCAAATTAATGGTGAGTGCAGCTTGGATTTATTCAGATTTATCTGTTGCATCTGAATTTTGTGTTCTTCAGTACAGCAGTGAATTGGCCCAGCCTGAAACCAGGCATAACTGTTCTCTGGCTAGGGTGGTTGGACAGGCCCTCAGTTGGTGTCAGGTAGCCCCAATCGTGGGTGGCAGTGGATCTGCAGCCAGGCACTCTCCCATTTTGTGCTGGCTTCTCTGCCCAATCCCCACCCAGAAATATCAGGACCGAAACAAAACGCGGTAAGAAGAGAGAAGGTGCCAAGCTGCAATTCCTTGTCACAGATGCGATGAGCAAAGGGCTAAAAGACGTTTTAAAACATACAATGTGGTTTAAACCTCTGCTTTTTGAAAGAATAAAAAGGGTTGGAAATTAGGGCCTTAAATCCCACCAGGCTCTGTTTGCACTGAACATCCAGTGAAATTACTGTGCTCAATATTTTTATGTACAGCCCAGCAGCTGGAAGGTTTCATGACAGTAGATCGCATTACATATTACATTCTGCACATATTTCTGACCTCATATTAAAATTGGGCAAATCCTTTCATGTTCATTGGAGCTAAAAGTCTTAAGAATCTACCCTCACCGGAGTTATCCAAGAGATTCACCAAAAAAGGTGACTGATTTTTCTGTTCCATCAAAAAAGAAAATTTCTTTAATAATATTGATTTGCCATTACAAGTAATTTTATTCTTGCTTTCTTTTCTACCATGCAAAAAAGTTAAACGATACATTGGCTTAATGCAGTTATTTTGCCTTCATTTCTTCTACTTTGAGTGGCAGTTTCGGGAACGAAAAAGGTGAGAAGAGGGGATAAAAGATAGGAAACCATAGAGAGAGCAGGTGCAGAACTGGAAATAAAATATTGTGCAGGTCTTTCCCGATAGTAATTAAAAGTATTCTGTAAATGAAATGAAAATATTTTACATTTCTTAAGTACAAATTTTCAAGAGGTCATAGAAAATCTTTGAAGCTGGACTTATTAAAAAATGAAATGCTGGTAAGTATCCTGAAAGTGATATTCTGCAGGAATATCTTTCTGCTGTGGCCCACCCTTCCAGAAGCAGCTAAATCAGTCACTTTGTAAAAGTGTGTTTTTTGCTGAGTTCACTTTTGTCTGTTTGTCTTTCTGGCTTTGGTGCTGGGGAAAACAAAGGTGTTGGGAGGAGTTCTTTATCCAGGCCTGTTCGTTGTCTCAGCAGACAAGAAGTGCTGTGTGACTCATTCCTGGATATAATTTCCCTCCAGCTCTGCCCATGAGGGATGGTCAGGATTTACAGGTGGTTCAGGAGCTCTTTGCAGTGGTGTTGGCGGAAGATGAGCTTTGCACATTGGACCTCCGCAGTTTCAAAGACCACGTCTGTTTGCATTACACAGAAACACATCCTTGAACACAAAAATGCCCCCAGGCTGAAATAATTTATATCAGCACAAGATTGTGTCACCCTCCACCTACAAGTATTACTGTCTCTACGTAGTAATGAATTCATTGATTTTACCATTTTTTATCAAATCAGTTGTTTCAGAGATAAATGTCCTTCGTTTGTAGTTATTAAATCTGCCATGTCTAGGACAGCCAATGGAATAATTGTCTAGGTTGGACAGAAGAAAAATTTATCCATGTCCTCCTGCTTGTTGATTTAATATCCATTGTCCTTCTCTTATTGACAGAATCTGAAAGGTAAGATCTTAAATCTTACTGAAGAAAAGATGAGTTGAAACAAAGAGCAATATCATGGGACTGGAGAAAGAACTCTGGCTCTTCCAACAGAGTGAGAACAAATTTGGCCACAAGGTCGAACAGTGTGACAAAATTCTGCTACGCACTTCAGGAACAAATTCAATTTATTTTTCTGTTCCCTTCAGTTTGGGATGGAGCAGTAAGAGAAGAGAGCTGCCTAAGGAGTGACAGGGACATGTGGACAGTGACAGAAAGAAATGCCACTTCTGAATGAGCCCCAGCTCCACCTTGTTAATATCTTGCTATCGTTGACCACTTGGAAGCTGAATATTACAAATTAAAATCACTCCTTGGCTAGCCACAACAATCCTTCACCTCTTCAAATCTATGATCTTTCCTGCATTTTTCAGGTTAATGAGGCTGGGAGCACATGCACATCGTATGCTCAGGGCTGTGCAAATTGCTGTGGATGCTCTGGGTTCCTGTGTCCCACCCCAGTGGCGCCCCCACACAAGGTTCAGTCTGCAGGGATGGGAGCAGTCAGAGGCTGAGAGAGGCTCTGAGACATGGCCCTGTGCTGATCTCTGCATGGAGATGTACCACAGAGGGAATCCCTTAATGCTGCTCACTCCCACCTTTCCC